>NC_137889.1:179089838-179460302 GCF_963455335.1 Martes martes | reverse complement strand
CCATGATTTCAGTATTTCTTGGAGCCCTCCGGATATTTCAGGGGGTCTTTTCAGATTTTCTCAGGTAAGTGAAAGGAAAAAAGTGGACATGACGCTGGTACCCTAATCCTTGGTCAGCCAGAGTTACTTTGATTTTTTTTTTTTTTTAAGATTTTCTTTATTTGAGAGAGAGAGGGAGAAAAAGAGAGAGCTAGAGAGAGCCTAAGAAGAGGGAAGGCCCGAGGGAGGAGCAGACTCTCCCTGCAAGCAGAGAGCCCAATGTGGGGCTCGATCTCAGGACCCTGGGATCATGACCTGAGCCGAGGGCGGACACTTAACCCACTGAGCCACCCAGGCACCCCGGACTTACTTTGATTTTAATCTGTTTTTCTTTTTGGGTTTAAGCATAAAGATTCATTCTTTAGGAGGTATATTGCCAAACAGATTTGAGATTTGCTATTGTCCCCTAAGAGTGGCCGTCCCCGATCACGCTAACTCAATCGGGCCTCATCTGGTTTTTCGTGTCAGGATACCCACTTTATTACCTTCACAGCCCTTGGTCACAATTTGTAATTTTATATTTGCATGTTGGTATGTGGGGACCTCCTCCCCCACACCCAAACTCCTAATCTGTACCATTGTATCCTAGCCTTCCCAAGGGCACACAGATCTGTTTTATTCACTAAATTATCATTTAGCACTTGGCAGGGTGTTTCCAGTGTTTAGACAACTTATATCTAGTATAATGGGTGACATGGTTGAGCTTAAATGTATCTTGTTCTTATTTTCTATTTGTCCCATCTGTTTTGTTTTTACTCCCTCTTTTGTTGCTTTCTTTTGGACTAATTATGTATTTTTTAGTTGTAATTCTACTATTGGCCTTTTAAAAAACTCTCTTTTTTTTTAAAGCTAGTTGCTCCAGAGTTTACAGAATGAATTTTGGCTTATCACAGTCTATTTTCAAATAATAATAACATTTAATGTATAATGTAAGATCCTAAAATCTTCTTCTCTCCTCTCTTCTTTGCACTGTTGTAGTCACATTTTTTATTTTTACATGTTATAACCCTGACAGTATGTTAACCACTTCTGCTTTAAGCCGTCAATTAACTTAAAGAAATTTAAAATGAGAGATAAAGGGTCTCTTTACCTGCAAATGCACCATTTCTGGCATTCTTCCTCAATTGTGCGAATTCAAGTGTTCATTTCATATGATCTTGTTTCTGCCTGAAGAACTTTCTTTAACATTTTTTGTATGCAGATCTGTTCGTGTCAGATTCTTTCAGCTTTTTTCTGTCTCAGGAAAGTTTTGCTTATATCTTTGCAAGCTATTTTCACTGGATAAAGAATTATAGGTCATCCGTTTTAAGCTGTAAGCTTTTTAGCAATATCATTATGGGTAAAATGTTACCAACCAGAGAAACTCATTAGAGACTCAGTGCCCAGGACAGAGCCTTGTTAGTTTCAGACGAAACGTCTGTGTTGGTTTTTATCTTTTTCCTCTGCGCGTAAATTATTTTCTTTGACTTTTTTAGATTTTCTCTTTGTCATTGGTTATTGGCAGTTTACGGTGTGCCTTGGCATCGGTTTTTGTTGTTGTTATTTGTTTGTTTTTGTCTTTGTATATGTGTTCTTGCTTGAGGTTTGATGACAGTTTGGGATTTGTGGGTTTGTAGACTTCCTCAATTTTTGAAAGTTTTTATTTATTTATATTTATTTTATATTATATATATAATATACATATTATATTTATTTATATTTATTTATTGAAAGTTTTATTTATTTCTTCAAAGAGTATTTTCTGTTCATTCCTCTCAGATTCCAATTACACATACATTGGACTGTTTGATGTTGCTCCAAAGGTCACTGAGGCTTTGAGCTTTCTTTTTTTTTTTTTTTTATTGTTTTGACATCTGTACTTCAGTTTGGAGCTACTGTTTCCATTTCTCCAAGTTTACTGATTTTTTTCTTCTCCCAAATCTAATCTTTTGTTGGTCCCATCTAGTGAATTTATTGTTAAGGACAGCATGTATTTTTTTTTTTTTTTTATTCTTTAAAGTTCTATTGGAGTCTGCTTCTTATATCTTGTTTTCTCTTCGTGAGTTCATCAGTCTCATATTTTCTCTTCATTGTGTTTATTTTTTTCCTTTAAGTCCTTGAGGCTATTTATAATAGCTTCTTAAAGAGCACATATGCTGATTCCATCATTTCGGTCATTTCTAGATTTCTGTTGACTGATTTTGTGGGTCATATTCTCTTAACTTCTTGACAGATAATTTACGAGTGATTTTGAAGTTTTTAAATTATAATTTTTTCTTGGATGCTGGGCATTGTAAATGTGACATTGTTGAGAGCTAGATTTCGTTATATTCTTTTAAAGAGTTACTTATTCTGGAAGGCAGTACTTGCAGATAGCTGAATCCTTTGGGGCCTCTTGGATCCTTTGAAGCCACGTTTAGGAGGGCTTAAAGTAGTCTTTAGCCCATTACATTTCTGGAGTATCTACAGAATGCCCTGGCTATTCAACTATTAGAGTTTCTGAGGCTTTTCTTATTTTTAATTGCCTTGATAATGCTGAGGAGTATTGGTTTGGCAATTTGTACACTCTTCAGTTTAGGTCTGTGTAATTTTTTTTTTTTTCCATAGTTAGACGGAGGTAATGGCTTTTTGGTAGGAAGAAAACAGAGGTAAAATGCCATTTTCATCATAATCATATCAAGAGCATGTACTCTTATCACAGATGATTTTAATCTTGATCTCCTGGCTGAGATAGGTTTCTCTAACAAAATTACTCTTTTCTCCCTGCTTTCTATAGTGTACCTTTGGAAGGAAGCCACCAAGTATATAGTTCACGCTTTTAAGGGTTGAGAGTAAGGCTCCTTTTTCTTGAGAGTAAATTATCTACATAAATTATTTGGAATTCTTCTAAATATGTCTCAGAGGTCCATGAGGCCATTCTCAGAGTTAAGGATCTACTCGAAGGACTCACGGGGCACAGCATGTAGTTGTACTCACAGCTATGATTTATTATAACATAAGGGTACTACACAAAATTAGCAAGTAAAAAGGCATGTGGGGCAAAATCCAGGGGAAACCATGTGCCAGCTTCCAGAATTTCTTCTAGTAGCATTAGAGAGGAGGGAGTTGATTTCCCAGCAGTGAGCTGTGACATCCAGGTGACATGTTACCAATCAGAGAAATTCATTAGAGACTCAGTGCCCAGGATTTTTATTGGAGCTGGTCCCATAGGTATCCCCTGCATGGCACATCCCCAAGTTTTAGACTCTGAGTGACAGCAGATGTCTAGCATAAACCATATTGTTCGTACCAGCAGTTTAGGCTTAGTGAGCCATGCTTTCTAGTTCTGTGAATGGTGGGGCCCTCTGAAAATTGAAGTTCTTAGATGATAGCTACGAGCCAATCTTGTAAGCAGACATTTCAAAGGATAACAGATCTGCTAGGTTAACTCTTTTCTGTACCATGTGAGATTTGTCTCTTCTCTCTTAGTTATTTACTTATTTATTTAATCATTTATTTATATCCGTGTAGACTCATGGATATTTATTTTATACTGGGGATTCTATTCCAAAACTATATTGTTTATTTTGTTGTTCAAATTGCTACAGCTTTGGCTCTTGGCAGCTCTTTCAGTGGGCTCCCATATCCTCTTGATATACCCACATTATTTTGTGTTTTGAGCCCTTTCTTACTTTCTGACCCTACGAAAGATGTTCTAGGATTATCGTGTGCATGCTCTGGCTTTAGGAATCCGCCGTTTACCCAGGGAGCCTTGCTCCCTTTTTGTAGTGAAGTTTTAAAATGTTAAATTCATTTTGAAAGTTTGGAAAATATATAAGAAGTAAGTAGAAAAGTAAGTGCATAAGAAGCAAATGTTAATTACTGACATCATTATAGATAATTACTGTTAACATATTTTGTTGCATTACTTAATAAGAATCCAAAGAAAACTCTGAAAAAATTTTATAACCATTTTTTCTTTTTTTTTTTTTTTTTACAAATTTTATTTATTTTTATTTTTATTTTAAATTGGAGTATATAGTTAACATACAGTGTTATTATATTAGTTTCAGGTGTACAATAGAGTGATTCAGCACTTCCATACAACACCTGGTGCTCATCACAAGTGCACTCCTTCCTTAATCCCTATCACCTATTTCCCCCACCCTCACCCTGTTTTCTTCTTTGTATTTTATGTATAGTATTAATTAGTATTAATTTCCTAGCAGACCCGAGAGACTCTTTCCTTTCAATCTCTTTTTTAAACTCCAGAAAAGATAAGGGCTTTTTGAAGAGGCTGAAATTTGTGGGGCTGTAGAATAGAAGGCTCTAGGAGTGATAGGGTAGTTGACATTTTATATAGAAAAACTTGCCAAGTTTCTGGGTTTTATCATATTATAATTGTTTTGGATTACCAGTTTAATAATTTCTGAGGTATTTTAAAAAGTGCGATATAGGGACGCCTGGGTGGCTCAGTTGGTTGGGCGACTGCCTTCAGCTCGGGTTGTGATCCCAGGGTCCTGGGATCGAGTCCCGCATTGGGCTCCTTGCTCGGCCGGGAGCCTGCTTCTCTCTCTCCCTCTACCTGCTGCTCCCCCGCTTGTGTTCTCTCTCTCTGTCAAATAAACAAATAAAATCTTTTAAAAAAATGTCAATATAAGGGATAATGCTTATATTTTGTACCTTTTTTAAGGATGTTAATAATTGAAGACTTTTATTTCCTTATAGATAAATTTCAGTGAATTGTATGATAGTTTATATTAAATCCAAACTCCATTATATATTGGGGAACATTTTGTTCAGATCCTATATTTAAATGGAGTATTTCTGAAGGATTTATTGAGATTTTTTCCTGGTACACATTCTTTTAGTGTATTAGAGTGTACCTCTATCTTCCTTCTACTTAGACTTGTTAAGCAAGTAACTAATTCCATGAATCCTTAAAATGCCAGTGGAAAGGGCATAGAATTAAGTGGAAATTGATTAAAAGGAAGAGGGAAACCTACTTTCTAACTCCTTGAGGGCAAGAGAACTGCCATGGTCATCTTTTGTACATAATGCTTTATATTATCTGGTCCAGGCCAAGAGGCTGGTAATACTGAAATTGTGAAATTCTTAAAAATATTCTAAATCTTATTTTTATTTTTAAAGTCTCATCTTTTAAAAGCATTCTTTAATATATTATAACCTAAATGGTGGAAAGGAGTAGAGTTAAAGGAAGTAATCCAAAACAGACTTTTCTGTTTTGCCAAGGATATGCCATTGAGAAATGATATCTATCAATATCTTCCCATGATGAGGATACCGAAAAATATATATGTATGATACAACTTGGAGAATTCTGAAGTTATAGAAAGAGTAAAATCGAGGACTGATATTTTGACTGGTCTTTGGCAAACCTGCATTAAGCCCTAGGGTATGTGTTTTTGTGATTAATCTATAAATTAAAAATAGAGAACTTACTTGAAGAAAGGTGGGAATATTATTATCTGTGTAATATGAAAATATGAATAGTAATGGAGGGATTGAGAAAGCATTCAGAATACTGTAGGTCTCTGCTACCTAGTCTTCTAAAAGGATTGTTGGGCCCATATGTAATTGTGGGTGGATATGTAGTTCTTCTGATTAATACTTGAGTGATTTGGGTGATAACATTTTGGGAAAGGTTAGAAAGGAAATACTTATTCCATTAAACGTTGTTTAATTTATCATTAATATTTGGAGTAGTAATATGACTTATTATTTACATTTCAGAATAAAGTTCAGAGCCCAGGCTCTGCCCATACAACTGGGCTTGTCAAATTATTTCCCATATAAATGGGAAGTGCCATTTTCACTCCCCCTCTGTCTATAAGGAAATCCTGATGTCAAGTAGAGCTTCCAAAATAAGCCCAGAAATTGATTTTATACATCTGTGTCCCAGAGAAGCTGTAGATTTGCCTTGGCTATATTTACAGAGTAACAGACTGATTAGATATAATAGAAACTGATTCTTTTAGATCCATGTAGACAAAAGTTAGGCAGAAGAAAATGCTTTTTTTCAAGGTTGTGAGAGACTCGCCCATTATTTAACTTCTACCCTCCACTCTCAAAAAAGTTCTCATACTCTCATGTTCTGTAGCATGTTCATGTTGCTACTTATAGTTCATATATAACTACAGTTATAGTTCTATACAGTTTATTTAGCTAGTTATAGTTTTTAAAGGTTTACTAGAAACGAACTTTACTTCCGTGGGCCATTCTAGCCAAAGAGTGTTGAGTAGCTTTTAAGATTGTTGAGGCTAGCAGGCTTAGCTCAATAGGGCAAAATAATCGGGTACACGCCCCCTAACTTGTCTGCTTGCTGACATGGTTCAGTTCTGAGTCTTGGCGTTTAATGGCATAGTTTGCTTGGGTCTAGATCAGCTTATTCCCTGAATCTGATAATAGTTGTTCAATGAAAAGAGGATTGTATTGTCAAATCACTTTAGGGAATATTTTAATTAAAGAGAAGAACTGGTTTTGTGTACCACTCAGAGCCCTTTGTTTGTTAATATGCATTGTTAATGTACAAGAATGGAATGTAGGAGGTCGTGTTTTGGACTGTGGAATGCCCTTTATTCATGCGACACTGAGTCATTTGTGTTTCATTTGATCAGGGGGAACCCTGCTCTTTACTGAGGTCTCTGATCAAGAAGATGTACCCAGACAATGTGTTTTGGTCCCTGGGGGTCTGTTTGATTAGCCTTTGCAGCCCTGGTTTGAATTTAGGTTTGGGGCCTGTTCAGGAGTAGGAATGGCCCAGACTTACTCCATATTTCTTGAACTCCTCTGAAGAAGCACAAGCTTTAAATGAAATTCCCAACACTACTGTTACCTCCGACTATGTCTTAATGGATAGGATTATCTTTTTCCCTTAGTATATGGAAGGATGTTCTTTCAGCTTTGAATAGAGTGCCTAGCCATTTGGCTATGAATAAATTTATTCAGTTATGCTTTGATCACTGAATTTACTTATTCCTTGTGGTATTTAAAGGATACGGTAGCATAAATGGGTCAATTCAAATGTATTGCCACATATGGAAAACCACATGCTCTCCTGACCTTCAGTGTCACAGTAAGCTAATTATGGGGTCCGGACCTTTTTCTTCTGACAGTAACAAAAAATGTGTTGGGTTTGATTAGGGAATTTTCCTACTCTTTTGAAGAGCAGATAGGCTTCGAACAGTGTCAGTTTCCAGTTTTAAAATGGTTCCTATGGAATACAGTTTTGAAAATGTGCATTTTATTTGACCAGAAGATCTCTCGCTATTCATTGATATTCCGACTGTGAGATTTCCTAGGGGAATTATGTGCTCTATTAAGAATAGAAGGCCCTATGTTTTGAAATAATCCCATTATTATAATAGAGTTCCCTCTTCTGAATAAGTTGCATGCAGCAGAGGAAACTTTGTCCTGAGCTGAGCAGTTTAGAAGGCTGATGGGGGCTCGGCTACAGCATTCATTACATCATCTTTTCATCCCATTAGCCTGCGTTCTCTCTGGTGGGTTAAGTGAGGCAGTGGACTCTGTACCATTAGCCTGCTGAGAAAGTCACTGCTTACTGCCTGGGGGTGGAGAGAATGTACTCCTAAAATCACCTAGAGAAAACTGATGTTGGAGTGGGATAAATACCACCGATCCTTTTTTCTTCTTCTTCTTCTTCTTCTTCTTCCTTTTGGTCAGCTGTTATAGGAAGTGATTTAAAGACCTTCTGCTAGACCCGAATTTGTTTTGATCCCGAAGGCCCTTAGTGAGAAAAGTTGGCCTCCCTTGTCTGTTTACTAGCAGTCAGTAGTGAGTGACTCCACTGAAGGCAGCGGGAGACACAGCTCATCAGAACGGCAAACAGGAACAGAAGCGGAGAAGATCATTGGGGCCACGTGGATGGCCACCTAAAGAAAGGTGACGCTGTCCTTCAGGCCACTTGTAATAAACTCGTAAGCTTTTATTCAACGGGCGAGTTCATCTGCATTCAGCAGCCTTTCCACTATAGTCGTGCGTCACTGCGAGACTGCATGGTAATGAAGCCAAAGCACTGTGGGCCAAAACTCCGCTGCCTGCGAGAGGAGAAGGGACAGCGGCTTGGGGAGAGAGATCAGCACATCCGCGGCTGCTGCTGCTGCTGCTGCTGCTGGGGCCGTTCCTGCTGCTGTAGCCCAGTTGAGACACAATGTTGAGCCTACAGGATTCTGTGTTTTTTGAAATTAGCATAAAGTCCTTGTTAAAGTCCTGGAGCAGCAGCTGTAAGTATAAATATTCCTAAATGGGAGAAATGCTGATGTATGATCATGGCCCTTCCTTGCATGCTAATTCTTTAGACCAGTCCAAACGCAAGAAAAGCTGTTGAAAATAACATGAGGAGTATTTTCTTGGATGGCACTCAGGGAGATGGGTCGAAAATCTGGACGTGCACACGCTGGGCAGTTGTAATACTGGCAGTTAAAGAGTCTGAGGCTGAAATTTACCAGCGTTGGTTTTCTTGGTAATCTGTATCATTCTGGCAAAGTTTCTCTCAATTGGTCAAGTACAGGGGGGGAAATGACAGACAGACTCTGATCTCTGCAGGGTCATCGGATCCCAGTACTATTCCACAGTTCTGTTAGGACAAGATGTTTGCTTGAAACCACATCAGCTATCCGAAAGCATCAGACAATTTAATACAATGATCATAACTTTCCCCTGTTCCTATAATTGAAGTCACAGTGAGTAATTTTCATGTATATGGTGAATTTTCTGCTAAAGAACGTTCAAAGTTTAGGTAGATCAGTAAAACTAACGTCACTGAGTTACTATTTTGTTTGTAATTCCCTTCCTAATACATAGGTTTGGCAGAAATGCTGATTTTGTTCAGTATTTCTAGTTTTTTTCCAGTGGTACTTTTCTCTGAAGACCTGAAAGCACTTATAGCAATGATTTATTACCATAGCCTGTTTTTTTTTTTTCCTTTTTGGTCAAAATTACCTTAAAAATATGATACCCAACTAATGAAGTAATCAAGCAAAGATTCTGTTGTAATGTCTGTTTCGCCCAAAGAAAACTGAAATGTAGAAAAAAAATATGACTCTTCCAAGGTCATACAGTGGCAAAGAACTGGAATTAGAACCCAGTTGTTCTTGCTCCCAACTGTGCTTCTGGTGCCTGAGCAAACTGATGAATAAAAGATGAAAGACTATATTTAATTTTTTCTGGTTGACTCCTTACCAAAATATTTATTTAGTGTAGTTTTGTTTTGTAAGCAAATAATACAGATGGCCAAATGTTGACATAGGGGGAGAAAACCTCTTAAGGTAAAGCCTTATGGAGTATAATTTGAGGAGATTTGTATTTTGCCAAATAGACTGCATTTACAATCTCCGTATTTCTTTTATTTTTGATCTGTAAGGAATTCTTCCATATGGAGATATTGTTGTGCCAGATGGCAGAAAGTTATCTTAGTTCTAGGAAAGTTTCTAAGTGAATTAAAATATTGGGAGAATTATAACTGAATTATAATTACTAATTTAAATTAAATACTTTTACTACTGCAAAGGGGAATACAAGAATGCATTTTTACTAAAACAGACTGTAGTTTCTAATCATTCTTTCCCCCTCCTCTCCTTCCCCCATCCTTACCATGTACTTTTTTAAAAATAGTAAGACGGTTTTATAGTGAGAAGGAAGCTATAATTAATGGGTTCTTCTATAGGAACAGTGCCTTAGATTATATCACAGCAGCTTGTCTTGTAAAAACTTGGTTCGCATAGATATTTTTGAATTATGTGGTTATTTTGTTTTGTGACCATTTAAACATTTCTTCATGTCATTGCCTGAACCGTGTAACCAGCCACTGCCAAATCTCATGTAATCACATCCCCTGAATCCAAAAGTGAACCCAAAACAGATGTTTGTAAAACCTTTGCTGTTAGCTGTTACTAATATAATGATTCAGGTTGTGGGCATCCCTTTGCCCTTGGCCGTTCATGGTACATATCTCCTTAAGGTGTTCTTACAGTTGTAAAGCGATAGGTTAATATTGAGAAGACAACACAAAGTCTCACTGTTCACTGAGGCCCCCACTAGGTCTGTTCTAGCCCTGGAAAGTGGGAGAGTATTTTTCTTTTACCAGTTATCTGCAGATGGTCTTTTTAAAATCTCCCCTTAGCCCTATTGTGTTTAAAAAGAAGAGAGAGAAGATTAAAATATATTTAAGACCCTAGAAAAGGACAGCAGTTATCTGTCTCTGCCGAGGGCTGTGTTAAGAATCCAGCACTTGCATTGGCCAGTATTGACTGAGCATATACTATACTGTAACAAACGGATGTGATCTTTGCTCAAAAGGAGCTTCTAGCTTAGTCGGAGTGCTAATATGCACAGGAAGTTAACAGTAAGGAAGTTCAGTGAGCGCACTTGCATATGTATCATGTCTTATCATGAGACTGTTACATGTGAAAAGAATGGGGGGTACGAGACTTAAGTAATCCTATTGGGCTACAGGGGACACCCCCTCGTCGTAGACAGCACTGCCACCCACAGTTTCCCTGAGCCAGAAAGCAGGTTTGGGTCCACAGCCCTCTCACCCGTACACCACCTACCTTCCATGCCTTTCATCCACTTACCAAGATGTGTCTTGCACAATTTCCTTAGACGCTCCTGCCTTCTCTTGCCAGAGCCACTTAACTTAGTTCAGGCCTCTCTTCCTTATCATCTGGAATACTGTCATAGCTTCCTTTTTGTCCTCATAGCCCCTTCCACGGTGCTGCCAAGGGCACCTTCTAAAAGCCCCCTCTTAAAGTCTCTCCCCTCCTTCACAGTCTTTTTTTATCGCCTGGGGGATGAGCCCCTGCTCATTCTGTGTCTCCTGTTGCTGGGCTTGCCCAGTTCCTGCTGTGTTTGTGCCTTATATCTGCTGCTACCTTTGCCTGGAGTGTGCCCCCCCTTGTCCCCACCGCCCTTAGGCCTGCTTCAAAGTGAATTCTCCATCTTTGAAGACTCATCCTTTTCTTCACCTTAAACATCATGGAATCATGCTTATTATCACTTCATTCATAGCTTTCTCTACCCCTTCATTGTAAGCTCCCAGAGGGCAGATTGTCTTTTTTGTTCTTTGCAAAGTTAATACTTCTTTGTATACTTAATGCTTAGTTAAGTTCTCGTAACTGTGTAGGCAACTAAGAGCAAGCTTGGGGATGCAGTCATTTTTGTTGGGTTGGATTAATAATGGGGAAAAAGGAGGATAAATATATGGTCCCTCTTCTACTATGTGTTTATTATTATACCAGTGAGGTCTCTAAGGGGAATAGTTCCGGAAGCAGGAATTTATAAAATGATACCTTAGTGAATTAAAAAAAAATTCAGCATTTTACTAAATTCCGTTTAGTGAATTTCCCAGGAAGAATAGAGAAAAACCCAATTTATTAATACCTTTTGTGTTAAAAAAAAAAAAAAAGGAAATGGCAAACAATTTTCCCATTAAGTAAACTGTATATTTCAAATGTTGCCCTTACTCTCCTTAAAAAAGAAAAATTAAATTTTTGTTATTGAACATAACTTAATAGCAGTGCATGTTATAATTCTTGATCATTAAATGATAGTGTTTCACGTTTATAAGATGAGTTTCCTGTGATTTGTATTATTGTTAAATGCTACATTTTATATTAATTGCGAGAGGCCCTCTGGTTTCAAGGCCTGCTTAGCTGGCAGAATGTTGATACAGTGCTGCTGAAGTTTGATTATAGTTGAGCTTATTTCTTTCAGTAACAACAATGAAGTGACATTCATATGGCCTAAATTCAGGATTTTGTCTTTGTGCCAACAGTTTTAGGCATTACTTCTTTTAAAAACTGAATCGGGAACATTCTGTTAAACCAGCTGTGTAGTGAGGATGTTATCATTAAAAGATTGGCTTAGTTCCCTAAAATTGATAAGACAATGCAAGATTCAGTCCTGAGATCTATTCAGTTACACATCTGCAGTGTTAATTATGGTCACACACACATTATCAATATAATACCTCTTGTAAACATATTTATAAGATTTATTTTGCATTCATAATTTTACGACAGCTAGTGTTTCCAAAGTTCAGTTATCACAGACATAGAGGAGATACGGACTTATTTTTAACCACAATTTTTATAAATTAAAATATGAATAAGGTATTGTGTGTTAAACAATCTGCATAAATTACTTGGGTTTTTGCACAATGAGCAAAGTTCACAGAGTTTTTAACGCTCAGAGATGTTTTTCCTGGATTGCAAAAATAGTAAATGTCAGCCCCAAAGGCACAATTATGCATTTATCTAAACTTCAGTTAAAATTTGTGTGACACTTGATTGAAATACTACTATTTACCATGTATTGAAGTAACTGTGAGCACATATATTGTGTGTGTGCGGATACAGTCAAATTATGTGTACATACATTTATTCTATCATGTAAGCATTTTGAAAATTTGATGGGGCAAACTATTATTGCCATTTTAAAAATATTGGGTTTATGATATGTGAGATATCTATAATTCACATACTATAATGTCATCCTTTTAAAGTCTATCATCCAGTGGTTTTTAGTATGTTAACTAAGTTGTACAACCATCACCACTCTCTAGTTGTAGTACATTTGTGATCCCTAACAGAAACCTCATACTCATTAATTTACTGTCCGCCTCTACGGATTTGGCTCTTCTGGACATTTTGTGTAAATGGAATCCTAATAGGTGTCGTTTTGTGACTATCTTCTTTCACTTTCCATATTTCCAAGGCTCATCTGTTTGTAGCATGCATCAATTTATTTCATTACTTTTTATGACTGAATGATATCCCATTGTATGGCTATACCACATTTTGTTGATCCATTCGTTGGTAGATAAATTGCTGTTTTTTTAGTAGAAGAGTAAATTGGTGTTCATATAAGTTTAAGAGCAGGAAGAACACCCCGCAAATACCCAAACTCCCCCCACCCAAGTTTTATTGAGATGCAATTGACAAATAACATTGTCTAAGTTTAAGGCATAAAACATAATGATTTAATATTATATATACATTGCAAAATAGTTACCACAATGAGATTAACATCCATTACTTCACATGGTAGAATTTTTTTCCTTCTGATAAAAACTTTTAAGACCTACTCTTCTAGTAACTTTAAAAAATACAACACAATATTGTTAATCTAGTATTTTCAATTGAGTATAGTTACCATTGTACATTACACACCAAATTCTCTAGCTAACATCCTTTAATTCTTCATGTTTCAATTGAAAGTCATCCCCGATCTCTAGTGATACTTCAGAATTAACAGTTTGGAGGAATGGTGGGTGGGCAAAAGGGATATGACATGGTGGACAGTAGAGGACACATGACCAATCTGGCTGGAGCAGAGAAGCATGGGAATGAGCTGGAAAGGTAGACTGGGGCCAGAGCATGTCTTGAAGACTTAACTATGGATTTGGAGAACCATTGATGGACTCCATGACAGTGGTTGGGATGATCTCATCAGGCTAATGTTTTTCATGGAATGGCGGGAGAGAGAGGGAGGTACTGTGTACGGGAAGGAGTTAGGATATGACTGCTGCAGATCAGACATGAAAGGAAGGTTGAACAAATGAAGAAATGTCCTTTCCTTTTTTTTTTTTCAGCAAACATGTATATAATGCCTACTACATGAGTAGGTACACTTCTGAGTGCTTCACGAAATAGAAACTCATTTAATCATGGCTATGAGAAATATTTAAGAGCTGGGAACAATAGATATGGGAGGTGAAGGAGATTTTTAACTAAGTTTCTACACATGAATTCGGTAGGGTAATTTATGTTCTCATGACAGTAATTTCCGAGATGGAACCATTGAGAGTTAAAATTGATCCCAGTGTAAAAGAATCACTTATTGCTTATTGCCAAAATACTCTCTCATCCCTCAGAGAAATCTGTCTGCTTTGGGAAATGAAGCCTAGGCAAAGAAGCCAACTCATTGTGCTAAGTGAATAGTGTGAACTCTGTGATGGTCCCTGAATTTAGAGTTCCTAGCTGCAGACATCATTGAATTTAGGAATCGTGGGTCTGCTTTATCCATTTAGGAAATACACAGATTCTAACTCCTTAAGCTAGTTTTACCTCATTTGACACAGATACTCTCTTTTCTTTTTTTTTTTTCAAGATTTTATTTATTTTTCAGAGAGTGAGAGTGTGTGAGTGAGCGCACAGCAGGGGAAGCAGCAGGCAGTGGGAGAAGCAGGCTCCCCGCCGAGCAAGGAGTCCGATGTGGGACTCGATCCCAGGACCTGGGATTATGACCTGAGCCGAAGCCAGGGACTTAACTGACTGAGCCACCTAGGCGTCTTGATACTTAATTTGTGTGTGAGAAGTGTAACTGATTCTTTAACTCATTAAGTATTTAGTTTCATGGTTTGTTTGAAAATTTTGTATTGGTAAGTATTAGAATAAAGCATATAATTTACTAATGAGATAGAAAATTCAAGATGGGGGCGCCTGGGTGGCTCAGTGGGTTAAAGTCTCTGCCTTTAACTCCTGGGTTCTTGAGATTGAGTCCCGCATTGGGCTCTCTGCTCAGCGGGGAGCCTGCTTCCTCCTCTCTCCCTGCCTGCCTCTCTGCCTACTTGTGATCTCCGTCTGCCAGATGAATAAATAAAATATTAAAAAAAAAAGAAAAGAAAATTCAAGATGGAAAAATCTAAGATGAATGGTCACAATATTCATACGTGTCTAAGATTATTCAAAAAGGACAGTGTAGGGGCACCTGGGTGGCCCCACTGGTTAAGTGTCTACCTTTGTTTGGCTCAGGTCATGATCCCAGGGTCCTGGGATCGAGTCCCACATTGGGCTCCTTGCTCAGTGGGGAACCTGCTTCTCTCTCCCCGTGCTCCTGCTCTCTCCCTCTCTCTCTCTCTTTCCAACTCCAATAAATAAATAAAATCTTTAAAAAAAAAAGGACAGTGTAACATCTGTGGCAAGTTTCAGACCCACTGTTTCATAAACCTGGATGTCATAACCTTCCCGTTTGTACCTTGTGTTGTAGTTGTGTCTAAACTCCTTCTTGGGGTGCCTGAGTGATGTAGTCGGTTAAGCATCCAACTCATGATTTTAGCTCAGGTCATGATCCCAGGGTCATGAGATCAAACCCTGCTCAGGCTCTGCTCTTAGCATGGAGTCTGCTTGAGTCTCTCTCTCTGTCTCCCTCTGCCCCTCCTCTGTACTGCATACTTGCTCTCTCTCAAATAAATCTTTTAAAAAAGAACATAAAAACTCTGTGTTACTATCAGGCCCTGGGTCCTGTCGTATGCTAAGATGGTGTGTTTTGGAGAGCCCTAGCTTTCTCCTCCAGACAACTCAGCATTGGCCCAGCCTCACTAACAAGCTTTGGCCTGACTTTGTTCTTCATTTCTAGTGTCTGGGCTGCTACTCCTTCTTGTGTCAAACAATGGAGGTCAAAACCTCCACCTCTACTTCTTGGTACTTCTTCCTTCCAGAGCCTTGCCTTGTCAAAAAAACTCTTTGGTAACTGTTTCCTTTAATTATGGGGCTCTGCTTTGCTCCTCAAGAGAATGAAGTTCTCATCCAAAAACAACTATTAGGACCCAAAGAGAATCAAGTTCTGTTGATGTACCTTTTTCATGATGAGATACACCTCCCTTATCGCATGTCCGTGTACTTCCTGTTCTAGACTTTGTGGAACATATCTGTTCCCTAACATGTAACTGTTGTTCTTTCATGGGTCTCCATGGTGCTTTTTACCCGTTATCACTCTTTCGATGCCATGTTCTGCCTCCGTTACTAGATTTCTCACTACCTCCAGCATCACTGATGTTCAGCCATTATGCATTCTTATGACTGTACTGGTATTTGTAGTCAGAGTTAGTTCTAACTGTCCCTCTGTACCAGTTGCTGAATATTTGAAATGTGACAACTGACAGGTACCTGGTCTACATTAGTGGTTAAGCGCCAAGTCATTGAGTTCTGGTTTGTTCCAATGTTCCAAGACTGGACATATTCTTTTAGGCTTCTTTTCTGGAAGGAACCATGTTTATAGTTTCATCACATTGATGAGACAGAGTTTGCTAGCCTTTTGCAGGATGGAATGGGCTTTGTTCTCTTGATTTTTCCTCCTCCTAATCTTTAATGCAGGATGTCACAGGACACTGCCCAAGTGGAATTTCTTACAGTTTTATTTTGAGTCTACTAGTTGATTGAAGCATTCTTTTCCCCAATTAAAAAAAAAAACTTGCTAAAATGAGTAAAGTTTTAAGGGTTTTTTGAAAAAGAGAATTCAAGAGAAATCTGTTCGGGGAAGACTGTCGAAGCCAAATTCCAAACTGTCAGACCTGTTTCTATTAGAAGATAATGCATTGGAAATGTGATGGCAGTTCATAGTAGAAAATCATATGGATGGTTTAGAAACAATGCATGTATTTATTGACACCTGCGGCACAGAAAGTGAAAATAGCCATAAAAATGAAGGATGAACTAATATCTATTAATATATTAACAGTGTAACAATTTATAAATTATATATATGATAAATGCAGATTTACATTAGATGCATTAAATGAATATTTTTTGTTTAAAATAACCTTCACTGATGTTTAGAGCAGCTTTAGTCATATTTGCCAAAACTTGGAAGCAACAGAGCTGTCCTTCAGTAGGTGAGTGGGTAGATAAACTGTGGCCCATCCAGACAATGGGGTATTAAGTGCTAACATGAAATGAGCTGTCAAGCCATGAAGAGATTTATAGGAAACTTAAATGCATTATTACCAAGTGAAAGAAGGAAATCTGAAAAGCCTACATGCTGTAGGCTTCCAACTGTAGGATGTTCTAGAAGAGGTGAAACTATGGGGACAGTAAGAAAAGTAGTTGCCAGAGGTCAAGGGGAAGGTCAGATAAATAGGTAGAGCTCAGAGGATTTTTAGGGCAGTGAAACTACTCTGTAGTATACTATGTTGATGGATGCCTTTGTTCAAACCCATAGAATATAAAACACCAAGAATGATCTCTATGGTAATCAATGGCCTTTGGGTGATAATGACGTGTCCGTGTAGGTTCATCAGCTCTAACAAATGGACCATGCGGGTAGGAGATGTTGGTAATGGGGGAAGCTATGCATGTGTGGGAACAGAGGCGTATGGGAAATCTCCATTCCTTCTTGTTTTGCTGTGAACCTAAAACTGCTCTTAAAAAAAAAGTGAAGTCTTAAAAAAAAATTGAAAAACTAAAAGCTTCACATAAAATGTTGGAGCAATATATGAATGAGTCATTCTTATTGTAGGGAGACTGTGGAAGAAAAGAAAATGATGATTCCAATAAAATGGCCTTAGTAACACCCTTGAAGGTAAGGCTAGGGGTGCATTTTTATGCAGAATACAGAGGCGTGCATTCCACGGTTTGATGGGCCCGGCCTCACTTGGTTCAAATTGGAGTCACTTTGGCTGCTTTGTGAAGTTGTTAGCTCATGCGCTAAGAAGCACAGGTAACTGTGAAGGAAGTTTTTTAAGGAGTCCACGCGGAGTATTGTTAATGCACTCAAAGCTTAAGCATGCAGGAAAAAGAAGGCATTCCTGTCAGTACGCTGGGGTTTGGTGACTAGACTGGTTAGAGGATACAAGGCATGGGGAGGGATTGATGTGATGGTTCTCGAGTTCTCATCACTGAAATCTCACCCTTCGAAATCACCGATAATGGGAGGCAGGGGGTTCATAGGGCACCAGGATACGTGGTTCGGGGAGTGGTTCGGGGCATGGTTCGGAGAGCAAGGGGAAGTGGCCGAAACCACAAGAGAAAAAGCAGTTCACCGAGATTTCTAGTTTGAGCTGGGAGAACGACATATGACTTTTTAAAATGAGGTTTTTGAATTATTTTATTGATCCTTCACTCTGTTTCCTAGAGCGTTCCCCCAGTGACATGCTTTTATTTAACAACTCTCCGAATTGCTTGATGGATGTTATTTGTGGTTATTCTGTACCCAGGTTTCCTTATTTCTGGTGTTTTTGAAACTTTTTATTGATCAGAATTAGTTTTAAGTAAAATCATTGTAGAGAACCAACTGTTCCACCAAAGATGAATAGTGTAAGGCAATGATTCTCAACCTTGGCTGCGCCTTAGAATCGGGATGGGGGCTTGTCAAAAACTTACAGATGCCTGGGCCTCCCTCCAAAGATTTTGATTGTGATTTAAGGAATTACCAGAGAAGGCCAGCACAGACTGGGATCAGGTCAGAAAACTTGACTTTGCCTTAATGCTGAGAGTGGATATGAAATCTGTTTCAGGAGGTGGAATTGTAATAAACAATCTGACAGAGACAAGTTTTTAGGTTTGCCAATTTACTAATTTACGATGAGAAATGTGCCAAGTGGGTGTTAATGCTAGGGCTGGCCGGCATTGTGGGGTAGGTCATACAAAGCTAAATTCTAATCAGAAAGATGCATGGAAAGCCTGCAGATCAAAGAAATTAATATCTGTGGAGCTTCCTTTAGGGGCCAGAATACTCATCTTTTCGTTCAGCCTACTGGACTGTACTTGGGTGGACGTTACATTTCCGTCAGCAGTAGGTAAAGTGTTCAGTTTCTCTGTACCTTGCCAACAATAGAGCTGATTTTCACTTCAATATTTGCCAGTCTGATGTGTAGACAATGAAAGCTTATTGCTACTTTTGATTTGCATTTTCTGGGTGTACGAAGTTTGAATATCTTTTTCATATATTGTCTTTTCAGATTTGTTCTTATGTGAATTGCCTAATTACATTTTTTTTTGTCAATTTTTGTCTGTTGTGTTGTCTTTTTCCTGTTAATTTCTAAGAGCTCTTTGAATACTTTATATTAGCTGTTACCTACATTGTATTTTTTTCCAAATTTGCCCTGTCTTGTTTATGGTATTGTTTGCCTTATGAATATTTAAAATTTTTATTTGGTTGAATGCGTTAATCTTTTAAAAATAATTTTGGGTTTTCTATCTGGGCCAACAGTCTCCTCTCCCCTGGATTCTCTATGTTCATTCCTAAGTTTTTTCTTTAAAACATTTTAAAAACTTAAAAGAACGAATTTTCAACATCCTGTTAATCTAGACTTTGCTTTTTGAATATAGTATATTTTTTTCAGATGAATAGTCAGGTGATATTCCAACATTATTACTAAATCATCTTCTTCCTTCCAATTTTGCCCCTGTTGAATTCTTATTCTGGGATTTTTTAGGAGGTTGTCTGATGTTTTACATTAATCTGATTTATCTGTACTTAGGTTTACTGAATTGATTATCATTATATTATGTTCTGAAATAGTTTTATATTTGGATGTAATGTTTCAAATATAGTTATAATGTGTTCTGATTACAGTTATGTTGTCTTCTGATTTAGAAAATATTTATATATATATATTTAAATTTTATTTATTTTTTTGACGGAGAGTGAGAGAGCACAAGTAGGCAGAGCAGTAAGCAGAGGGAGAAACAGGCTCCCCATTGAGCAGAGTCCCATGCGGGGCTCTATCCCAGGACCCTGGGATCATGACCTGAGTCAAAGGCAGACGTTTAACCAACGGAGTCACCCAGGTATCCCTCTTTATATATTTTTAAAATGATTTTTTAAAGCTTTTGTGGGGATATTTAATCCTCATTATGTATACCCTACGATGGTTTTTATCCAGTACAACTTAAAAAAATAGTATTGAAATCTTAAATTGGAGTTGTCATGATTGATATATTAATTTTGTGAGAATTGACCCTTACAATAAAAAGTATTCTTACCTACAAATAAGTCTTTTCATTTGTTTAGATCTTCTTTTATGTCCTTCAAGAGATTCTCATAAGGACGCCTGTCTGGCTTAGTCAGTAGAACATGAGACTCCTGATCTTGAGGTCATGAGTTCAAGCCCCATGTTGGGTGTAGAGGTTACTTAAACAAACAAAAAAAGAGGTTCTTATAGTTTCCTCTATAAAAGTCCTATGTTTTCCTTTTTAAATTTATTTGACTATTTTTATATTTGTGAAGAGAAGATTTTTATCCACTTTTCTTTCTAGGTAGTTATTGCTTTAATAAAGAAAGCTTTGTTTCTTTTTCAATATTTATAACAATGATTTAATTTTTTTGTGCTGGGACGCCTGGGTGGCTCAGTTGGTTAAGCGGCTGCCTTCGGCTCGGGTCATGATCCCAGGGTCCTGGGATCGAGTCCCACATCGGGCTCCTTGCTCAGCAGGGAGCCTGCTTCTCCCTCTGCCTCTGCCTGCCTCTCTGTCTGCCTGTGCTCACTCTCTCTGACAAAAAAATAAATAAAATCTTAAAAAAAAAAAAAAAAAAAAAAAAAAAGATTAATTTTTTTGTGCTGTTGAATTTACTTATCCCTTAACCTCCTGATGTTAAGTAATAAGGCAAGAGTCTGCATTTTTGTTTAGTTTCTGGTTTTTTTTTTTTTTAAAGATTTATTTATTTATTTGACAGAGATTACAAGTAGGCAGAGAGGCAGGCAGAGAGAGAGGAGGAAGCAGGCTCCCTACCGAGCAGAGAGCCCGATGCGGGGCTCGATCCCAGGACCCTGGGATCATGACCTGAGCCGAAGGCAGAGGCCTTAACCCCCTGAGCCACCTAGGCACCCCTTAGTTTCTGTTTTTAATTGAAATAGATTTGGTGTGTTGAAACCTCGAATGGTGTTTGCTCCTCATGTTTGGTAAATAATTTTGTTTTCTTTGTCTCTGGCCGCTGGATTATATTATCTGTAGAGTGTGGTTATATCTCTTTGCCTGCTCCTGAAGGGTGGGCCATATAGTTACAGTGCTTTCAAGAGGAATCCCAAGAGTGATAGAAGGGAATCTAAGGCAGTCTCAGCCCTTGTAGGCCCCTCTTAGTTGGCTCCCAGTTCAGATATTAGGAGGAAGCCCCTCTGGTCCTTGTCTTCTCCCACCATCTCAGCCTCATGGGAATGGAGGATTCCGCCTCCTTATCAGACTGTGCTCAGCTTCTTGGAAGGCAGAGAAGATGGTTATACATCCATATGTAGTCGGTGCCGTCCCTCAGGCCCGGAGTCTATGTATATTTGCTGGATGAAGTCCTGCAGGGTCCTGGTGTTCCCATATTCCCTTCAGGGCTGTCCTGTGCTGATCCCCAGATTCTTGTCCGGCTAGAAGAGGAAAGTCTGCCACAATAGCTTTTTTCATTGGCAACAAATGTTTTTATGGGAGGAGGAGAGGAGAACAAAAATGAAAACAACTTTCTTATGGCTACTGATACGTAGCCATGGCTGAGATATAATTCAACCCACTCATTTTCTAGAGGGAAAACAAAAGCTTAGAAAGGTTAAATAGTATGACCAAGATTATAATGATACCAAGTAGCCAAGTCAAGTTTGGGCCCTGGTCTTCTGACTTCTGGGTTCATGCACATTTTAAAAATACCACATTATTTCTAGATTTTTAGAATAGTTCCTTAGCTGAGTTTCTGACGGTTCAAAGAGTACAAGGAAATAATAACCTCAGGGAGATTCTAGCTGAGTGAATAATGGATTATTTAGAGATAGGTCATTTTTCTTGAGCTTTATAATAAGCGATATTTCTGTAGCAGACTTCAAGTAAAAAACACTGGAAATGTGCCAAGGATGTCATGGGACTTCTATGTTTAGAAACTGTTTTCAGTAGGAATAGTTTAGAGTAGGATAAATAAACATTTTAGGAACAGATGTCCAAAGAACAAGCAAAAGTCTTAATTTTTCTATCCATTGAAATTCCACCAGAAGAAAAAAATGTTGGACTGAATGGTAAGAAAAATGATGGCATTCACACAATAGAAATTCAAAGTATTTATGATTAGAATTAGTAAGAACTACATACTCTGATTTTAAACATTAATAGCTCGAAGAGTGAATAAAAATTCAAATCCAAAAAAAGAATTCTATAGATCTCTTATGAAAGAAAGTGTATTTTGGTGGGGGGGAGGGGGACGGAAACGGCAGTTGGCATACACAAAGGAAGATAAATTAATGACAATATGCCAGGTTCCAGACAAGAAGTCTTAATTAAGATGTCAGTTTTTTCCCAATTACTTTATGAAGATGTGCATAAGCCGAAAGTATAAGTGAAAAACAGTAGCTGAGAAATTACTGAAGATGGTGAATAAACAGCACTATTTGTGCCAACAGATAATAAAGCCTATGATAAAGGTACAGTAAGTAAAAGGAGGTCCTGATCCAAAAGCAGATTTTAAAAATTTGATGATGCTTATGTTTTATTATCTCACCATAATCTTTCTACATTTGTTATTATGAGACTGTAGTTTCACTGTATCATTAATTTGGTAAATTTGTGATCAAGAAAGCTATGGAGGTACCCAGGTATGAGATTTAAAGGAACAGTCCGGTACAATAGGCCTAAGAGGTGTTCGCAGCCTACGTTCTAGGCCCAATTCACCTCTAGTCCTTTTCCTCTTTAAAAGAATCTCTTCGCAGGGCACCTGGTGGCTCAGTCGATTGAGCATCAGACTCTTGGGCTCAGTTCAGGTCATAATCTCAGGGTCAGGGATTAAGCCCCGCGTGGGACTCTGTGCTCAGCGGGGAGTCTGCTTGAGATTCTTCCCCCCACCCCCCGCTTGCACACTTTCTCTCTCATAAATATATATGTATGTATATGATATATATATATTATATATATATATATATATATATATATAATATATATGTCAGTCTTTTAAAAGAAATTTCTTCTCTCAGCTTCCCCTCTATGTATATAACCAGGCAGGGCAAAGCATCCAAAACCAGAATCTTTTTGTCGTTTTTGTTATTTTGTTTTGTTTAGGATTTATTTATTTCACTCTGTTTACTTATTTATCACTCCAAGTAAACTCCAGTTGGATGACAGTTTTAAATGGGAGAAGTAAAGCTAATTAAATAAAAAGGAGTTAAAAGAAAATATAGGCAAATACCTATCAAAGTGGGAAAGTTTTTCTTTATAGCCCACTTTATGTAAATGAACTTGAAGATGCAACCAACATATTTGATTTGGGAAGTAGTTATTCTAAGTGAATAGTATGTTAACAATCTAGACCTTTAAAGAATTTAAAAAAAAAAAAAAAAGGATGCATCAAAATCTGGTGATTCTCGAGAAGATAAAGCCACTGATCTAAAGGTTCTTAGGAATTGAGGACCAGACTTCATTATTTCACGCCCATGTGATAAGCAACTTTAATTAGAAGTCAGCTTCCTCATCCTAATTGGACAGTAATTTGAAGAGGTATATTCTGGATCTAGTCCCTGCTAGGAATTTTACCAGCTCGCTGTTAAACCCGTGGTGGCTTGAAATCAGCCATGATGACTATATTTACACGATAGAAATGGGCAAATGATGTAAATCAGAACTTTTTTTTTTTCCCAGAGACATTTACCAGCATATCACTTGAAATAGGAATAAGTTTGTTAGAACCACAGAGAACAAACTGATGGTTACCAGAGGGGAGCTGGGCGGGGGAAAGGCTGATAAACGTGATGGAGATCAAGGAGAGTGCCTGTGGTGATGAGCGCTGAGTAACGTGTAGAACTGTTGAATCACTGAATTGTACACCTGAAACGAAGATGACACTGTATGTTAACTATACTGGAATTAAAATAAAAAATAAAATTAAAAAACAGGATTTTTAGGGTAACAAGATAATATGCAAAATATCTTGATAACATATTGATAATGTTTCATTTCTGTCAAATAAAATGCGAGTTTCCTGCATTTCTGAAGAAATTTTGAGATTACAGCAAACTATGTGTGTGTGCACTAAAGCCATCAAATGACGCTTTCATATTATACCTCTCAACACCCACAGCATACATATTATTTATCTTTATTTCCTCTTCCGATACAGTTGCTTCCAAATGTGCAGTTTTTCTCTGGATAGTTTGTTGAGAGCTTACAACAACCTAATTGGCCTCACCAAAAGTTGAAATTCGCTATTATTCCCTGATACTGATTTTGCTAACTTTGTTTCTCCTTTCAGTCTACCATGTAACCTGATTTATGTTTTTGACATTTTTATTTTTAATTGACTTATAATCTGTTTCCTTTCTCTCAGCTTGATCCAAGTACATTATTGTTTTAAGCTTTAGCTTGAGCTGTTGTTTATTTTCACTCTTCCCAGGCATCTTTGGTTCTGGCTGACAGGGATAGAATGAGCTTTTCTTTTGGAGTTTTTTGTTTTTTGTTTTTTTAAGATTTTATTTATTTATCTGAGAGAGAGAGAGAGAGAACAAGCGGGGAGGACCGGGAGAAGCAGGCTCTCTGCTGAGCAGGGAGCCCCATGTGGGACTCATTCCCAGGACCCTGAGATCATGACCTGAGCTGAAGGCAGATGCTAAACTGACTGAGCCACCCAGGTGCCCCTTCTTTTTGAGTTAAAAAAAAAAAATTAACAGACTTTATTTTTTAGAGCAGTTTAAAATTTACAGAAAACTTGAGCAGAAAGTACAAGCAGCTCCCATGTACCCCCTTATCCTGCCCCCCATTTCTCCTATTATTAACATTTTATATTAATGTGATATAGTTGTTATAATTTATGAACCTACTTGACACATCATAATCACCCAAAGTCCATAGTTTACATTAGGGTTCACTCTTTGTGTTGTCTGTTCTATGGGTTTTGACAAATGTAATGATGTGTTCCCATCATTACAGTATTGTACAGAATAGTTTCGGGAGCCTCAGAGTCACCTGTGCCCCCCTATTCATCCATCTCTTGCTCCACCCCCTGGCAATCATGCTGCTTTTTACTGCCTTCAAACTTCTGCTTTTCTCTTAATGACATATAGTGGGAATCATGTAGTTTTTCGGATTGGCTACTTTCGCTCAGTAATACACATGTAGGTTTCCTCTAAGTCTTTTCTTGGCTTAATCATTCATTTTGTTTTAGCACTGAACAATATTCCATTATCTGGGTGTGCCAAGGTTTATTTTTCCATTCACCTACTGAAGGACGTCTTGGGTGCTTCCAGGTTTTGGCAATTACGAATAAAGCTGCTACAATTATCTATATACAGGTTTTTCTGTGGACATGTTTTTAACTCCTTTGGGTAAATACAAAGGAGCATGGCTGCTGGGGTCATATGGTAAAAGGATGTCTGGTTTTTTAAGAAACCTCTAAACCATCTTCCAAAGTGCCTATACTTTATACTTCCACCTGTGATGAGTGAGAGTTCCGGTTGCTCCACACCCTCCACCGACATTTCATGTTTTCAGTGTTCTGGATGTTTGGCCATTCCAGTAGGTGTGTGGTCATACTTCATTGTCATTTTAATTTGCAGCTCCCTGAAGACCTGATGTGGAGCATCATTTCATATGCTTATCTGTCATCTGTGTGCCTTCTTTGTTGAGGGATCTGTTCAGATATTTGGCCCATTTTTTTTTTTAGTTGGGTTATTTTCTTGTTGACTTTTAAAAATTCTTTATATATTTTTGGATAGCAGTCCTATCAGATATGTGTTCTCAAAGATTTTTTTCCCCAATTTGTGCCTTGTCTTTTCATTCTCTTTTTAAAAAATATTATTTATTTATTTATTTATTTAGAGAGAGAGAGAGAGAGAACGAAAGCGAGTACAAGCAGGTAGAAGAGCAGAGGGAGAGGGAGAAGCAGGCTCCCCGCTAAGCAGGGAGCCCGATGTGGGGCTCCATCCCAGGACCCTGGGATCATGACCTGAGCCAAAGGCAGACGCTTAACCGACTGAGCCACCTAGGCGCCCCTTTCCTGGGACTTTAAAGTGAGCCTTGAAGTTGGGTAGTGTAGGTTCTCCAGTTTTGTTCTTCTCTTTCACCGTTGTGTTGGCTGTTCTGGGTCACTTGCCTCTCCATATAAACTTTAGAATCAGCTTGTTGATATCCACAGTAGAACTTGCTGGGATAGGCTTGCTTTTTCAAACTAAGAATTTTGGTTTTGCTTTCTTAATTCAGAAATATTTTTTATATTTGTTCTTGTTCCAAGGCCATTTACCTCATACTTTTTTTTCTTGGGTGATCATCAAAAATTTTATTGTTAGTTTGTGTAAGTAATAATAATAATAATTTTTCAAAAAAAGATTTATTTATTTGAGGGAGAGAGGAAGTTGGGGGAGGGGCAGAGGGAGAGAATCAAGGTGAGGCTTGATCTCATAACCCATGAGATCATGACCTGAGTCAAAACCAAGAGTCAGACCCTTAAGAGACAGAGCCACCCAGGTGCCCCACCGTGAAAGTAACAATTATGATAGTAAGCAGTTGTATGGAACTTTGTTATTATTCTGCATTTTTATACATAAACATATGTGTGTAATATACCTGTACATATAGAATGTTGTGATGATAAAGTAGGAATTTTTATCCCTAAAGACCTGTTCTCAGAGGTAAGGCAACTGTAAGCATTTTTCACAGACTCCACTGGGATCTTTTTGAGCCACAGCTACCTGCCCCCACCCATTCCTATCTGAAATATCCCAATAGTTGAGAATTACTCTGTATTTTGAGAGATGTTAATGTTTAGAGTACTGTGTGTAGGAGCATAGTGGAAGCAAAAAAAAAAAAAATAAGGCTGAGAATCGTTGCTATAAAGTAATAAAATGGACTCCTGGGTGGCTCAGTTGGTTAAGTGTCTGCCTTTGGTTCACGTCATGATCCCCAGGTTCGGGATCAAGTCCCACATTGGGCTCCTTGCTTAGCGGGGAGCCTGCTTCTCCTTCTGGCTGCCCTTCCCCCTGCTTGTGTCCTCTCTGACAAATAAATAGATAAAATCTTTTAAAAAAATTAAGTAGTAAAACCAAACACATCTCACTTTAGGAGTTATATCTCTTCTCGCTTGTCTGCTCTCTTTGACTGAATTTAAATTTATTTTATAAGGGTACAGGTGTCTTAAGAGAATGAAAAGGATAATTATTTTAGTAAATATGCTAAGTACAGTGCTATATAGAATAAGCTGTCCCAAAATACCATATTTATTTTTTATTTGCACTTTATCTAAAAGAAAGAATACTAATGTGAGCTTATATTTCCATGTTTGAGTTATTCAGGTCTTGCGTTATTCTTGTCAGCAGTTAGAGTTTAGTGAATTATAGTCTAAGGATGCTTGATATTACACTGGGCTCCTACAATTTGTAACCCACTGAGCCACCCAGGCGCCCCTTATTTTGGTTTTATGTACTTACTGTCTTATGACCTTTTCGCACCTAACTCTATATGTTGAATATTTTCCCGTGCCATTCAGTATTTTTTGATGATGTCATTTCAACCGTCTACAGAGCATTCTGCTTATTAAATTATAAAGATAATTTACTTTGCCAGTCCTTAACATCAATGTTAGATTGTTTTGCGACCAGAAATCTCATTGAGTAGATATGTTCTGTATTACTTTTTGGTATTAATGGAGTCAACAAGCATTCATGAAATACTACGAAACACAATTGAAATAAATTAATTTGTTTGATTTAAAAACATTCATTTTTCATAAAAATTGGATTTTCTCAAGCTTGAGATATTTTTATTTTGAAAGATAGTGCAGATGGTTGGAAGAGAAATCTTTAGTTAGAAGATAAGTGCAGGTTGTCCTGAAACTCTTTGGCTTTATTGGCAAATTTCTTAAAATATGCTATTTTGATGCCTAGAAATATTAGTTTATGCTTAATTTATACTTTTTAGGAAGTATAAGATAGTAATGGCAAATTATTTGAGAGGTCATTTTAGCTAAAGTTTTTTTTTTTCTTTTTTTGGAGAAAGTGTTAAAAAAATGTTATTTAAAAAGGTTATACCTCAGGGCACCTGGGTGGCTCAGTGGGTTAAGCCTCTGCCTTTGGCTCAGGTCATGATCTCAGGATCCTGGAATTGAGCCCCGCATCGGGCTCTCTGCTCAGCAGAGAGCCTGCTTCCCCGATCTCTGCCTGCATATGTGTGATCTCTCTCTCTTTCTCTCTCTCTCTCTCAAATAAATAAATAAAACCTTAAAAAAATAAATAAAAAAGGTTATACCTTGTCAAAGTCTAGAATTTAAATACCAGGTCTATTACAAGGCTTCTTTGGTTACATATATTGTGAAGTTAAAGCCAGAGAAACTTTGTAACTGTTATGATCTTATGAATCTTATTTCGACGTTTACAAATCTTAACTAAAAGAAAAGACATATTTTGTTAACTATGACCTTAAGTCAAAGTTTGAAAATGTTTTATCCTCATTTTTATGTCTAAAATGTAAATTAACCTTCTGGAAACTATCTGAGTAGTTTTTGTTCTCATTGTTTACTATTTTGTGATTTCCTATGGTTATCCAACATAATATGGGTATAAAATATAGAGTTTGCTTAATGATCCAAAATAATTTCTTTTAAGATCTCTATTTTTCACAATAACAGTTGTGAACAGATTCTCTCTTTTATAATACACAATGTTGGATCATGGAACAGAGTAAACAAACAGGTCATTGTTTAAAATAAATAGCGTGTACTGTGTTCAAAGGACTGTGAATTTTTGTTTTGAATTGTTCTTATTATATAATTTTAGTTCTAGAATACAATACATAATATATTTTGATTTGGAAGTGTTGCAAAGATATTTAGTTTTAGGTGCAAAATTAACAATTTGTAATATTCTTTAGATTATTTTTAATAGATAAGCATGCATGACTAATTTTTAATTTTGGCTTTGGAGGAAAAATACTCTGTTTTGTGGAAAAATAAATAAAGATTATGACTAGGACATGAAGGGAGGCCAAGTATTTGGAAATTCTTTCGACAATTTTTTTTTCTTAATTTGCAGTTATTTTTTCTGAAGTCAAATATTTGTATTTTGCATTACTTTCTAGAATTTTCTTTTGGAGTTATCATGGGTCACTTTTATTTATTTCGGCACACTATATGGTATAGTAGGGTTGGGTTTGTTTGTTTTTTACAGAACAGTTTATTTGTTTGGAGAGTATGTATTTAGAATAAATTTGCCCCATAGTTATGTACACACATACGGAGATTCAGCATTCGGTTGTGTTCTGCTTCTGTTTTCAGGGAGGGGTTTGCTTTGGGGACACCTTATGCAAGGGCATTACCTGGAGATCAGGTTGGGGTAGAGAAGTACAAACTTGCAGGTTTTCAGTGAATATTCTAGGCCACAGTGACGTGAGCTGAAGTTTGGGAAGGGAAGGGTCTGTGTTACACAGCTGGCTGAAAGACCGAGGTGACTGGATAATGTGAAGATAGGAGGCCCAGGAGTCTAGAGAACAAAACCTGTGATGACAAAGAGCCTGTAGCAGTCGACGTGTGCTCTTTTTGTACCCCAGCTGGGGCAGGCACTGAGACATCCCTATCTGAGGACATGGCACCACTGTCCTTTGAAAGATTGCAATAAAAATCCTACAAGTCATTGCCAGTTCCTTTCCTTCGCTTTGATGCCAGATTCACTAACACGTAACAGATGTCAAGGCCCTTCCTTCTCTCCTGTGCCATTCCATCCTCTTACCCTGAGTTAGTATTGTCCCACCTGGGCCTGTGTATAGCTTCCCTGAGTACCCGGGCTGCCTTTCCAGTCCGTTCTCTGGAGGAGCTAGAGAGATCTTTGAAGAGAAGCAAGATCCTGTCCCTCTCCAAGTTAATACTTCCCACTGAATTTTAATTTTAATTTAATTTTAATTTCATTTAGAATAAAATCTGATTTTCCTACAAAGTTCTAAATCCCTAATGATTTTGACCTCGTCTGAAATTGCCCGTCATCCCGGCTTCCTCCGTTGAGCTCCAGCCACACCGTTTATCAAACATGCTCACTCAGTTTAGCACTTTCTGTTCCTAGTGCTTTGCCTTGCTGCCTCTTTTTTGTTATCCAGATGAGTTCAAATTTAGCTTCTTCAGTGAGGCCTTTTCCTAATCATGCTTTCCCAAATAGTATCTTTCAGTGCCTTAACTAATCGTGTTTCCGTTATTCCCATCTGTTTTATTTCCTTCATTGCACATCACTTTGTTTAGAATTGATAAATTAGTATGTATTTATTATATACCCAGTATATGCTAAGCATTGTTCTAGGCACTTGGGATTTATTGATGAACAAAAAAGACAAAAGAGAATCCCTGTTTTTAGGAAATTCACATTAGTAGGGTCGAAAGAAGAACAGTACATAATAACACATAACTAAATTACAGTTGGGCAGTTTGTTAGAATGTAGCAAGTGTAATGAAGAAAGATAGAGTATGATAATACAGATTGGGAGATCTGGACAGGGTTTAGGGGCAGGAAGCATATTAAATAGGGTGGTCACGGTGGGTCTCATCATTTTGTTGGTCATTAGAATTCTTTCGTTTCTTCTATTTTTAGCTTCAGCACCAGTCAGCAAAGTGAATAAGTACTGTGCTTCCTCCAACTTTCATTCCACTTCGGGAAAAAAGAATATCATCATGTCAAGCATTACGATTGACCCAGATGTCAAGCCTGGTGAATATGTCATCAAGAGCCTCTTCGCAGAATTTGCTGTTCAGGCTGAAAAGAAAATTGAAGTTGTAATGGCTGAACCCTTGGTGAGTAGAGCTGACCTATAAATCTGAAATATTTTCTTAACTTTTTTTTTTTTTTTTAAAGATTTTATTTATTTATTTGACAGACAGAGAGCACAAGCAGGCAGAGAGGCAGGCAGAGAGAGAGGAGGAAGCAGGCTTCCTGCTGAGCAGAGAGCCCGATATGGGGCTCGATCCCAGGACCCTGGGATCATGACCTGAGCCGAAGGCAGAGGCTTTAACCCACTGAGCCACCCAGGTGCCCCTTCTTAACTTTTGTATTAACCATTATAATATAAAGTTTCCAAAGGAAATAATGTACTTGAAAAAGAATTAAAGGAAGCCAATCTGAAAAGGCTGCATACTATATAATCCCAACTCTGTGACATTCTTAAAAAGGCCAAAATGTGGAGACGGTAAAATGACCACTGGGGACAGGAGCTGGGGGTGGAGGGATGAATAAGCAGAAGAAGGAGGATTTTTAGGGCACTGAAAATAGTCCGTGTGATACTGCAGTGGTAGACCCATGTCATCATACGTTCGCCCATACCCACGGAACGTACAACGCCAAGAGTGGACTCTACTGTCAGTTACAGAACTTGGTTGATTAGGAAGTGTCATTGTGGTTTCATCCGTAGAAACAAATGTACCACTCTGGTGGGGAGGTTAGGCCAGTGTGGGATGGCGTATATGGGAAATCTGTACCTTCCACTCAGTTTTGCTGTGAACCTAAAACTGCTCTAAAAAAATAAAGTCTAGAAATTAGGAGATAGGTGAGTAAAGTGATGATCTAGAAAGCTGTAATGACTTCAGACTGCACCTTGTTAAGTCACTTCAGGTCACCAGAGAACAAAAATGGATTTTACCAACAGGAATTGTTGAGACCAGATAAAACATAAGAGAAAATAAAGGAAAATCTAGAATATTCTGCAAGTTCATGATATGGCAGTCGCCAAACTTATAATAAAACTGTAAACTTATTTTTAGATGTATAGTGCATGCATGAGGCAAACTTAAGTGTTCTGAGAAGCTCCATGTGATTAGAGCTTACGGTAAAGAGGAAGGAAGAGAAAGAATGAAAACAAATATTTGAGTCAGATTCTGAGGGGCTGTGAAGGCTGTTGTGATAGATAATACAGTGCTTGGACACTCATAGGGAGAAGAGATTAAAAGCAGAGGGCAGAGGGGGCCCTGGCTGGCTCAGTGGGTACAGCATATGACTCTCAATCTCTGGGTAGTGAGTTTGAGCCCCATATTGGGTGTTGAGATTACTTAAAAAATACAGTCTTAAAGGCAGAGACTACTGTTTAGCTGTTGTATATAATTCAGTCTGGAATGAAAAGAGTCTTGAATTAGAGCATTAACAGTGGAGTGGTTGAAGAAGAGAGTAGGATAACAGAATTAGTAGAACTCAAACAGGAGTAGGTGTTTTGAGGGAAAGTGAAGGTTAAAAGTTCTTTGACGTGTTAGAAGAGATAATATTAGATTAAAGAACACGAGAATGTTATTGGGGTAGGAAAGGAGAATAAGATAATTTTTCTTGTGTGAATGATAAGCTTGAGATACTGGTCATGTAAACCATGTGGAATTACTTTATTGGTAGCTGGGAATTCTTTGTCAGTGACCAGAAATGATGACCGGAAATAGAGATTTTGGCATCATCTATGAGAGAGAGTGGTAAAGCCAAAAGAGCAGATGATGATCAAGAGAGAGTGTAGAATGGCATTATTATTGTCAAATGATATGGAGGGGAAGAGTACAATGAACACTGAGAGAAGTTACTGGACTTGGGAATTAAACAGCCTGAGAACAGTTTTAGTAGGGTGATACAACTTTAGGAAATAACTTTGGGAGTTTGAAGGGGTTGGATCTGGGATGTATCAAGACCACAGTGTCAGTTAAAATTAGGATGATCACAATGAAGATGAAGGTGGGGGATGTCACTGCTGGAATTTACTTTACTCCTTAACACAACTGGGTTAGGGATAGGTTTTCACCAGCGATCTGAGACCCCAGGGGTTTGCTCCTTGCCTGAAGCTCAAAGCCACAGAATGGCAGAATGAGGAGTTAGGCACAGTAATGGCTTCAGAGCCTGTATACTTCCTCACTTTGCTGTACTTCCTGCCTAGGAAGGAAGTGGGGAAAGGAACAGAAGAGAGAACAGGTGATAATCTAAGAAAGGTGGGAAGTCGAAGGAGGTATTGCGTTTTTAAGTCCTCCTTCACTAAGAAAAGTAACAGGGCTAAGATTGCAAAGGGATGTGAATGGGTCTGCGCATGCCTGCGAGTGAGTTTCTTGCTGTCTTTAAGTAGAGAAGAAACTACTTTAAGTAGTGAAGAAAGCAACTCTGCAAAAAGTGTTTGAGGTCCGGTAAATAATAATATATAAGAGAGCATTAGCCACAATGTATGCTTTAAAACGGCAGCTCGTTGTATTCCATTTAAATCATTCCACAGTTGCTTTCTGTGTACCACATTAATGATTTTGTTTTGATCAGTGCGTATACATTTACAGCAGGTATATAAATTTCCCCCTTAGAAACAAGATTTATAAGGACTCGTAGATATGAATTAATGGTTATGAGGTTTGATTATTGATGTGCTTAATCTATAAAGTGTTATTTTCTTCATCGGTGGTCTGTGAATTACTCGATAGTGTGCTACAGTAGCTTGTTTAACAGACATAAAGTAAGAAAGGGAACCACTTTAAGAAAAAAAAGAAACATTAAAAAAGTTTTTGGAATATGGTCACTAGTTGATAATACTGTATTATAAACTTGAAATTTGCTGAGAGTAGACCTTAAATGTTCTCACCTCCCCCAAAAAGATAAATATGTAAAGTGATTGACATGTTAATTAACTCAGTGTGTACATACATCAAATCATCACATTGTACACTTCAAACACATTATACTTACATTTGTCAGTTCTATCTCAGTAAACCTGAAAAAAAGAAAAATGTTTATGAAAAATTTCAAGTTATATATAAAAGTATAGATTATAGTGTAATGAACCCTCTAAGACCCATTGCATGGCTTCAACAACTTTCTTTCTTTCCTTGTTTTTTTTTTTAAGATTTTATTTCTTTATTTATTTTTAAAGATTTTATTTCTTTATATAAATAAAAGAGAGAGAGAGCAAGCGAGCACAAGCGGTGGGAGGGACAGAGGGAGAGGGAGAAGCAGACCCCCGCTTAGCAGGGAGCACCTTAAGGGGCTCAATTCCAGGACCTCAAGATCATGACCTGAGCTGAAGGCAGATGCTTAACTGATTGAGCCATCCAGGTGCCCCTAAGGATTTCGTTTTTTAAGTCATCTCTATCCCCAACATGGGGCTCAAACTCACAACCCTGAAATCAAGAGTTACACCTTCCACCGACTGAGCCCGCCAGGCACCCCTGGCTTCAGCAACTTTCAACTCGCACAGCACTTTTAAAAAAACACTTCACCTATTTTATAAAATATTTATTTATTTTTTATTTTATAAAATATTTAATAAATAGCAGCATGTGGTATGGTCCTGTCAGCTCTCTAATATTATATATTAAAGGAAATTTAATTTTGACATATAGAGTTCTTAAGAGTAAAAGTGTTACAAGAAAATATGGGTGAAATTACCTAATTTGACTGAATTTATGAAATGGTGATTTTATATCTTCCTCCTTTCTTTTTCTTCCAATGCCGTGGTCACTATCCTAGCTCAGGGTCAGCTTTGCTCATAGTAGGTCATTGCAATAACTAGTAAGTAAGTGGTTTGTCACCCTTCCATTTATCTTGCTCTCACCAGACTTTGCTTCATCTAAAACAAATATTATTACCTTTTCCTTTAAAAAATCTTGCTAATTTTTTGTTGCTGTGCAATGAATTCAAGTTCTTGGTGGGTCATTCTGGCCTCTTCACAGTCTTATTACAATTTGTATAATGTCTCATGACTCTTTTACCCTGATGTCTCCTATGACACTTAACGTATCCTCTGTATATTCTTTTGTCCTGGTGTGTTCTTACTTTTCTCCTGATCCCAAATACTCTTAACTCTTCTCTATTTTAAGCCTCTATTCATCCTTCCAGACTTCCCACATGTTCCCTCTCTCGTAGTGGTCCTCTTCAACCTGTATGAATCTTCGTTTCATCATCATAATTTTTCATACTCCCAGATTCTGACATTGTCCTGTTAATTGCTTACTTGTTTATCTCCTCTGATGTGAGCTGCTTGATACCAGGAGCCAGGTCTCCTTTGCCTTTTTATAGTCCTGCCTGTGGTGGTAGATGCCTAGTAGAAGGTGAGTGGTAAAGAGTTGTATTTTAACTTGGCTTTAGCCTTACAGAACATCACTGTGTACCCTTTGTTCTCTAACAAAATATAATATCCTCATTCTAGCCATAGCTTTTAATAGTTCTTTTATAATAGTCTGATGCGGACTATATTTTATTCTGTAATTTAGTAGCTAATTAAAGAGACATCTACTGTGTTGTCTAAGACTATAAAATTTGGTGAACAGTGGTGAGGTTTCCATCAGAAAATTGATGTTTTTACTCCACCATTGTACTTAGAAGAAGCACTCTCTGCTTACTCTTCCTTACCAGAACCTCCCTTCCCCCCAGTGTAATGGACTGTAGCAACCAAGGGCAAAGTCTGTTAAGCATCTGACTCATGGTTTTGGCTCAGGTCATGATCTCCGGGTCCTGGGATCAAGCCCCACGTCGGGCTCTGGGCACAGTGTGGAGTCTGCTTTGTCCCTCTCCTTCTGCTCCTCCCCCTGCTCCCCCCTCCCGGAATAAATTAAAAAAAATTTTTTTTTAATTATAAAAAAGATTAGACAATGATACATTTAATCTAATACTGTGACAGTGTTGATATTATAGCTTCAAATTTGTTTATCGTGATTTCATTTATTGTGAAATTTATTCAGTTTTTTTATTTTAGTAAAAACAACCATCTAAGATGAGTCTCTTGAGTTCTTGAATGAAAGAAACTCTTGCAGGCTCACTTCAAAGAAACTAGCATCCATGGATTGTTACATAAAAGGATACTAGCATGTCTCATGATCAGTCTGACAGTAAGTTACATAAAAACGTAGAAGCACAGATGTGAAGGGATTTTGCTAAAAGAGTTAATCTACCACTAAAATGAGAGAACTGGCCTTCTCCTTCTCATATTAGAAGCCGTAATAAAATTAGCGGAGCTTGATATTTAGCCACAACTTCATTTTCATTTTAGGGGGAAGATTGGGGAAGGAAGGCGATCACTAATTGAAATTGCAGCTTGCAAACCACAATCCAGTACCTTAGGTCTCTTCCCTCCTGAAAGAGGTGGATCAATCCTTGGTAATGATCCAGGCACGCTCTAGCTTATCTGTTAATCTTTTAGATTGCCAGTGACTAGAAAAGAAGATAAGAAAAAAGGCTTTAACCAATCACCTGCTCATTTAGACTTCATTTGGTTTAGGCCCAGCATTTTTACAGCTTTGAAATAGCCAGTATTTTTTTTTTTGAGAATATTAAATACATATATGTAATTTTAAAAAAAATGTTCTCCTCATATGACCTGCTTCTTCTAAAAATTTTGCCTTCTCCTTACATGTATGCCTGTTATAATTTGTTCTATTTTACAACCACGGCATGAAACAGATCGGAAACCTGGGGGGATGGGCCTTTTTGACTATGGTCTTCAGTGTGTAGTCATTGGAACGAGTCATCAGTGTCAGGTCTATTTCTGGGGTCTGTCAGGGTCCCTAGGGAAGGTCCTTCCAGTACCCCAGATGGCAGGCTTCAGCTGATGCCCTCAGGGTCTCGAGGCAGAAGATAACTGGGTTTGTTGGTATTTGGTACATAGATGTTTACTTGAGCTCCCTGTCTTCAGTGTGTTATCTCCTCTTCGACTGTAGTGTCCACCAGTCAGCATTTCTGTTTTGCCCTGTCCTGAGAAGGACAAGTGTTCCATGGGTAAGGTGGAAAGACAGAGCTGCTGAAGGGAAGGAAAGGGAGGGTCTCGGTTTTCCTTAATCCTTCAACCAGCCCTCTTGTTTTTGACTTCACCTTTACCTATACTTTCAGAGCACTGAAGTTCCCCAAATTCTCAGGAATTGCAAAGTACTGACTGGATTATCTTTCCTCCACCCTGTGTGGCAAGCTCACCTACTTTCCCCCTGTTGTGACTCAAATGTCATCTTCTCCATGGTCCTTCTGTCTAAAATCTCACCCTGCTTTCCAACCTCCTATCCTGAAGTCTGTCTAAGAGAACACACATTTTAGTTGGTTCTCTCATTGGACTTTTAGGTTCATGAGGATGGGGATTGTTTTCCATTTTGCTCGTGGTTGTGTCTCTAGAGCCTAGAACTGTGCCTGGCATACTGTACATTCAGTAAATAATTCAGGTGAATGAGTAAGTGGCTGCATGGAGAATAGACACCCAACTTTTCCCCTTGCCTACTTAGGACTCACTCTTGTTGGCTGAAATGTCTTGGTTGGGCTTTATTGTCTCTCGCATTCTCTCTACCCTTTGGTTTTAATTCTTAAGTCTTCTAAAAATTCTTTTACTGTTGTCTTGGTCGGGTTTTAGAGGAGAGAATGGAGGCTATGTGTGTGTTAAGCCTACTCTCTTTAATTGCAAATTATTGAGGTATTTCCACATCATTGTTAACACTATCAGAATCCTTTCAGTAAATGCTCTTGCTGTCCCTGCAGGCTACATGCTGTTCTTGGTACATATATGCTACTTAACGAATCAAGTTAGAACATAAAGATTGGGAACCTTAGAATATTCGATCTTTAGATTTCTTTTCTTTTCTTTTCTTTTTTTTTTTTTAAGGTTTATTTATTTATTTATTTATTTGGGCGGGGGCATGGAGAGGGAAAGAGAATCCCAAGCAGACTCCCCGCTGAGTGTGGAGCCCACTGCAGGGCTCTGTTGTGCAACCCCGAGGTGCATGACCTGGGCTGAAATCAAGAGTTGGATGCGCAACCGACTGAGCCACCCAGGCGCCCCTCGTTGTTAGTTTTTTATATTATTATGAAATAATGACGTTATAAAAAGTGGAAATAGTTCTAAATTTCATATAATAAGAGTAAGGATTCTTACTTGCATTCTGTATCAAAATAAACACTGTCCACAGTTTGTAGTCCATCATTTTCCATGTCTGTTATCCATCTCTGTAGCATCTGCCACATTTTAAAAATTTTTTTTTATTTTTAACCTTTTTGCCACCTTTTTTTTTAAAGCACAAATGGGAGGTTTTATATCTGTGTGTTTGTGTGTGTGTATTGCTGTACCTACATATTTTGAACAAAGTAAATTGGAGATTTTTCTGCATTAGCCTGTATAAATTTGCCTCGTTCTTTTTAATAGTTCAATATTATTCTTTTCCTTTTTAAAAAATTTAATAGTTCAGTATTTTATTTTATTAATTTTTTTAAAAGATTTTATTTATTTATTTGACAGAGCGAGAGAGAGAGACCACAAGTAGGCAGAGAGGCAGGCAGAGAGGCAGGCAGAGAGAGAGGGAGAAGCAGGCTCCCTACAGAGCAGAGAGCCCGATGTGGGGCTTGATACCAGGACCCCGAGATCATGACCTGAGCCGAAGGCAGAGGCTTAAGCCACTGAGCCACCCAGGCATCCCTGTTCAATATTATTTTGATAAAATAATGTTTTTTATTAGTCTCTATTGATAGTCGGTTTGGAAATTAGCTTAATTTAGGGCTACTTTAAAAAAATATGGTAAAAAAATATGGTAAACATTCTTGCACAAAAGGCTTTGCATACGTGCATGAAGATAGAGAATAATTTCTATTCTTTTTTGTTGTTACAATGGGTTGCTTCTGCTATAAACATTTTTCGAGGATTTATCTTTTTAAAATGTCTTATTGGAAGACACCCCAACTGCTTCTGCAATGATGAGGGTGTCCTCAATCACCCTATGCTTAAATTGAGAGGTTAGTACAGAGTTCTTGGTTACTAATTTCTATTTAGTACAGTACACTTGTTTTATGTTTTTGTACTTATGGTAACTTGAGTATCCTTTTGCATTCAAAAATAATTTCTGAGTTCTTCTTATGGGAAAAATAGTCTACTTCCATTTCTTGGTTTAGGGAAAGCTCAGGGAGGATGTCAAATCTTTGAGGAAGTATGAGCTTGTTGAGAAATAAAATATGTTAATATGAAACAACATTTTGTTTCTGAAAAGCTCTCTAATTGTGCTTGGCCGGTACTCTAGTGTATAAACATGTTATTTGAGTAATAAAGCACTTAGATCAGCAGTCCTCAAGACATCACTGAAGACCTTTAGACTTAGAGTGTAAAAGGGGATTAAATGAATGTGAAGAAGCCACCTACTGTCTCCCCCAACCTCTCATCTTACATAGTTCACAGGAGGATAGTAGAGACTCTTTAGCTCACTATTTTTCAAACTTCTAGATACTTTTAGAAATGGTGTTCTATGGAACTGCTGTAGGACTTTGTGCTTTACTGAAATTTTAGAGCTAATTGATATCACATATATGGTTGTACAGAATCATCGTGTTGGATGTAAATGATGTATAGGTTGGTTTTTGAAATCCAGAACTTGTTCTGCAAGATAATCACCCAAATGCGCTTAGCCTGTGAAGGCCCAGGTACCAAGGACATGCCAAAAACCTATCCTTATTAAGAAAGTAAAGTGCCCCAGAATTCAGGCACTTTCCTGATCTCATTTAAATTAGTTAGAAACATGTTGCACTGATAGCCAGACTGGGAGTTTTTACACTTCAGTGGCAAATATACTTGTGGATGTGTTTCCATTAAGAATAGCCATGAGTGCCAGAAAGTGATAGGACTCTACCAGATAAAGAAACTTCAAAATACACATATTTCTAAATTCTCATTTCTTTCAAAGAAGGATGATGCTTGTTTTTCTTTGATACATGTTTAATATGTATTTAAAATTCAGTAAAAAAGCCTAACATAGAGAAGTTTAGAAAATCATCCTAAAAATCTCAATAAAACAGCCATCGTGTATTTGAATATAATCCTAGCCGTCTCCTGTATTCAGTAAGTAAGTTAGGTAAGGATATGTGGGGTTGCCAGCAAGGCAAGTAGGTAGGAAGACGCACAAAAGGGATCACACTGTCTGTGCTATCTTAATTTAAACTCATTATGTTATAAATTTTGTTTGAATTAAACAGAACAAAAAGAAACAAACTAGAATGATTTAACTTCTGAATTTCAGGTAACTTTCTTTTATAGAAAGAACAGTTCTTGAGAGATCTTTAAAGTTGGGGCACCTGGGTGGCTCAGTTGGTTAAGCATCTGCCTTCGGCTCAGGTCATGATCCTGGGGTCCTGGGATCGAGTCCCGCATTGGGCTCCCTGCTCGGTGGGGAGCCTGCTTCTCCCTCTCCCTCTGCTGCTGTCCCTGCTCATGCTCGCTGTTTCTCTGTAAAATAAATAAATAAAATCTTTTTTAAAAAAAGATCTTTGAAGCTAAATGTAAAGAAATAAACAGACGTGTACATGGAGGTTTAGTGACAACTAGATTTGAAAATGAGGAAATTAAATCACTTCTTCATAATTCATGATTTTGTTTAGTTACATTGTTTTTTCTCATATTTTAAAACACATCTGTTCTGTAACCATAACTTTCATGGTCGTACCCTACATTGTTCTAAAATTAAATGAATTTGCTGGATTACCACCAAGCATGGGAAACTCAAGAACAATCCTCAAGTTTAAGAATGAGAGGAAGTAATCTGCATTCTTTGTACAAAATACAGAAAATAAAAGTAAACCAATTATTCAACCACAAAATAGTGTTATTCTGTTTTTATTTCTAATGCGTGATAAATATGTTTCTAGAGCTTTAAATGTATTTATATGTGTAATACCACCATATATGCATTTATCCTTTTATAAGAGAATTAAATCTGTTATTCTCTAATTTAATTAATACATTGAGAACATTTTCCCAATCTACCAGTTTAGTTCTACCTGTCACTTACTGGCTGTTCACTACTCTGATGTGTAGCTATACCATGATTTTGTGACCCAAATTCCCCATTGTTGTACTTTGATGTTGCTTCTTATTTTTAACTGCCTAGTTAATGTCCCTTTATGTGCCTTTTATAAATGTGGAACACAGTCCCCCCCGCCCAACCCTGGGGCATATTCTGTTTTTGGATCAAAGAGGAAATTGAATCAGAAATGATGTTTTTATTAGGATTCTCCAGAGAAACAGAACCAATATTTTGTGTGTGTGTGTGTGTGTGTGTGTGTGTGTGTGTATAAAAAGATATTTATTGGAAGGCATTGGCTCACATGATCCTGGAGGCTGAGAAGTCCCCAGGTCTGTAGTGGGCAGGCGGGGGACCCAGGAGAGCAGGTGGTGTGAGCTCCAGCCTGAAAGCCGGTCCAAGAAGAGCTCCTGTTTCAGTTCGATATGGGAAAAGTGGTACGGTTGGGCTAGCCTGATGCTCCAGCTCAGTGTAGTCAGACAGGAGGAGTCCATCTTACTCCAGGAAGGGTCGCCATTTTGGCTCACCTCGGGCTTTCATCCTGTTGGCTGAAGTCCACCCACATAAGGGAGTCTCAGTCTACTTGCTTGACTCAGTTCACCAGTTCAAATGTTAATCTCATCCCAAAATATCCTCACAGGCAAACCCAGAAAATGCTCTCGCGGGGTACCCTGTAACATAAAATTAACCATCACAGTATCCAGTGTCCATCAAAATTTCTGTCTGTCTAGGATTTACTTAGCTCCCTCTTCCTCTCAACCCATTGCAGCATAGTATCACAGCCCATTCCTTCACTCCTTTGTTTTCTACTGGGTGGAGGCCCCTTTATGTCCCAGTGTCATCCATCCTTCCTTCCTTCCTTCCTTCCTTCCTTCCTTCCTTCCTTCCTTCTATCCATCCTTCCATCCCTCCAGAGAGGGAGAGAGTGAGGGGAGAGAGAGAATCCTGATGTGAGGCTGAAGCTCATGACCCCGAGATCATGACCTGAGCCAAAATCAAGAGTGGGGTGTTTAACTGACTGATCCACCTAGGTGCCCCACCATGACACTCGGTCTATACTAACTTTAGACAGTGATCTGGACTGACCTCTTTTGAGTCATTTCTTCATACAAGCAAAGAAGAGTGCGCATGCAGGCGAGAGGGTGGGGAGAGTTTACTATCAGTTACGTCCCCCAGGCCCACTGGTTGAAGGGTAAAGGGTCTAAGCTTTCCACAGTGAGTCCTCTGAGCCCTCTTTGGGTCACAGATGTTGCTTGCTCACAGTAGGAACTCAGTATGTGTTTTTTCAGCAAATAAATGAACAGAACAAATGGAAAGTTAAAAAAAAAAATTCCAGTACTGTTGTGTGCTGAAGGAAGACACAACACTAAATTGGAAGATTATATTAATAGGAAGCAACTATACTGAAAGGTCACCTCATGAAAGTATCATGTTTCACTGTCAGTACCCTCGCTCTTTCTTTATGTAGTACTCTTTTCCCTTGGCTTCTGTGATATGCAATTTCAAATGGTACAAAAATCTATGTAGTAAAAACTTTCCATCCCGAGCCCCCAACCCTCCCTTTATTCTAACTGTCCAATTTATTTCCCCATGTGCAAACACATATTTCTTTCTTTTTTTTTTAAAGGTAGTCTGTGTATTTAGTAGTGCGCGCGCGCGTGTGTGTGTGTGAGAGAGAGAGAGAGAGGGAGGGAGTCTTACCTTTGTTTAAAATAAATCTAATTACAAATGAAAACAAAAACAAAACCAACTCATGAATCTGCTTTTCATATATAAGATTTCTAATATTTTGTATATATGCTTTTTTTTTTTTTTCCTTAAACCATAGGAGAAGCCATTGTCTAGATCTCTTCAAAGAGGTGAAGATCTTCAGTTTGACCAGGTATGCCAATTTTGGGGGGATATTTTTTCTCCAAAGGAAAATGTTTATTCTAACAGTCTGGTCCAAATATATCCAATATTAAGAAATTGTTTTATTTTGTTTAGTGAACCTTTATATCATTACACATTAGATTCAGTCTGAAATTGGTAGTTTGTTTTTTAACAAATAGAAGGAGTTATGAACTATGACCTTTATAGTTCATGGAATGATCTGTGAACTTGATTGGTTTCTGTCATTTATTTATTTACTATTTTAACATTTTATTTATTTATTTATTTGATACAGAGAGAGAGAGAGAGAGAGTGTGTAAGCAGGGAGCGTAGGAGAGGGAGAGGGAGAAGGAAGCCCCCTACTGAACAGGGAGCCTGATGTAGGACTTGATCACAAAACCCTGGGATTATGACCTGAGCTGAAGGCAGATGCTTAATTGACTGAGCCACCCAGGCACCCCAGTTTCTATCATTTAGCATCTGAAAACTTTTTACTTTCATTGATAATCTCTTTACTGTGTCCTTTGAAATTTTCTTAAAATGTTTCCCGTTACATACCTCAATCTTTCCTTGTGTACCAATTCATAAAATTTTTACATAATAATATTTTACCTCTTTTTTTTTTTTTTAAGAGAGGGAGAGAAGGGGGTGGGTAAGGGGCAGAGGGAGAAAGAGAATCTTAAGCAGGTTCCATGCCCAGTGTGGAGCCCGATATGGAGCTCTGTGTCATAGCCCTGGATCATGACCTGAGCCAAAATCAAGAGTCAGACACTTAACCTACTGAGTCACCCAGGCGCCCCATAATATTTTACCTTTTAATGTTTTGGTTTTGTCTCTTTGGGGCTATCAGAACCTTAAAATAGAACATTAATATCTAAAATTGAGTGCAGTATTCCTAGGATGTTAATTCTTTCCTCTTGCTGAGATTAAATGTTTGATCAATTGTTATTTTTGTCATAATTATGTTCATTCAAGAATTATTTTGATATATATTGTTTGCAAAAACCAATAACCCAGATTAGCTGTTTGTTTCTAGTATTCCTGTAGTACTTTTCTCATAATTATGTATCTAGGAAACAGAAATTTATGTTCATGTTCATCTCATTGACTAGATAAAGATGACTGGCTACAATTAGCTGGGTAGAGACTTTACAGCATATTGTGTTTCTGGACTCTAGCCCAGTTCTGAATCAGAGTTACCAAGAGCAGGGCTCCAGCACCCGTATTTTACAGTAGATCCCTGGGGGATTCTGAAGGATACGCCACTTAGTGAGTAGCCATTGACCTAAGAAGAAACCATAAATAGGAAGCCTAGTTTCTGTTAAAGTAACGTTATGATCACTTTATATAATGCTCACCAAATCTCAGTGTTACTACAAAAGGTTCTAATTATTACAATAATTAATTTTATTTATCTGTTACTAATATATTATTTTAAAGATATTTAGATTATTTAGATCTTAAATCCACTAATGAATAAATGTATAGTCAGAATTTAAAATTCTATTAAAGTATTTTAAGGAATATTTCCATTTTTTAATGTAAACTTTTAATAAAACTTTAAATGGTTGTGCCCCATAGTTCAATTTTGGTTCCCCCCCCCCACAATAAAAAGCCAGGTGTGGGAGAAACTGTTTTCATATATACTTAAAATAGTAGATGGTATTTTATTGTTCCTTCTTTAGATATTAAAAGGATTTGCTTTGAGTGATCTTTTTTATTGTTTATAAAATACAAATACGAAAAATTAGTTAAATAAAATTAGAATCTTGTTTTTACTTTAATTTTCTATATTAGAAACCATTACCTGTCAAATTATGGTTAATTATAAATAAAAGTATGACTAGAAGAAGGCAGAGATAATGAAAAAGAGAAGAAGAGCTTATACAATCAAATAAACTGTTTTATTCTTTTCTATTTCCTTGGATGAAGTACATTTTGAAGTTATATGAATTAGGAAAATTAAAGGTTTAATTCCTGGTGGTACCGATCTATCTTCATTAACTGACACTTTCTGTAGTCCTGGACCTGAACAAGACCTTGAATATTCCTGCAACCCGTCATTTTTTAGATAAGAAAAACAAAATAAAGCATGTTTGACTGTATACTTTGAAGTATTAATTTTATGAGCAGTGAGTTGCATCAGATATGGAAATTCCTATCCAGAGCGATTTTTTGCTTGAGATCCTTCAGATGAAGAGTGACCTTAGGGACTGCTTGCTAATGATAACTGGTGTGCTTCTTACTGCCACTGCAGATTCATTTCATTCATGAAATGAATCTGGCATTTACCTAGAATTCAGATGGTTTCCGGGATGCCTCAAATTGAACAGCATTTGTTCATCCCACCACGTTTATCTTTACGCTGTCCTCTTACATATCCTAAGCTTTAAAAGCTTGTTGCAGCACGTTTCCAATACATTCATGTGTGGGTGTCACAAATTAATAATGCAGTTATAACTCTCCATTCTGCAGTAGAGTGACACAAAGTTTACTCTCATACACTTCTAACATAACACAGTCTTCTCCATTCCTCATCTCTTCATTCATTCTAGCGGCAATATTTCCAACCTTTTGTTCACATGAGCATGGAGGAGGAACTGGCCGGGGGAAGGAGGCAGGTGTGGTTTTCTCATGATACGCATACCACTTCCCCCACAGGTATCCTTCTGTATAACCAGAGATGTTACTAAGGGTCATGTTTTTACACACGTGAGTAGTATATAGAGGCAGGAAAAAGGTGGACAACTTAGCCCACTTTGTTACTTGGATAAACCCCTAATTCTTATTTTTATTTTAAAACACATTTATTGGGATGCCTGGGTGGCTCGGTTAAAGCCTCTGTCTTCGGCCCAGGTCATGATCCCAGGGTCCTGGGATCGAGCCCCGCATCGGGCTCTCTGCTCAGCAGGGAGCCTGCTCCCCCCCCCTTTCTGCCGCCCTCTCTGCCTACTTGTGATCTCTGTCTGTCAAACAAATAAATAAAATCTTTAAAAAAACAAAACAAAACATGTTTATTGCATTTGAATTACTCTGTTCATCTTAGAAATATCGGTCATTTCCAAATGATGGCTAATAAAGTTAGCAGTATGGCACCTTGATGTATTTTAACTTCTGGTGGTATCTTGTGTTTTCAGTTGATAAGCTCTATGAGCTCAGTAGCAGAGCACTGTCTCCCTTCCTTACTTCGCACCTTGTTTGACTGGTACAGACGCCAGAATGGAACTGAAGATGAATCCTACGAGTACAGGCCTCGATCCAGCACAAAGTCTAAGGGGTAAGGGGCTCATTTTCCACTCCTCTACCTAGAATTGAAACGCTTTCAATGACAGGGGCATTAGTGTTCTCAACCAAAGACTGGTATTGTTTGATTTCTGAGCAAAAACATTGACTATTTTTGTTATGAAACTGATAGTGAAAGGAGCATAGTCCATACTTAGGTGTAAATCAAGGGAAGGTACCAGTTAAGGTCGATGGAACTCCATGGTACCGATCACTGGGATAGTCAAATGAATTTTAGGAGCGCCATTTCAGTAGTTCAGTGAGGAGCTTTAATGGTTCTAGAAGAAGTTAAAATATTCAAAGAGGGTCCAGTTCATATGGCTTGTGATGGGAAGCAATTGCTGTGATACAGGAGGACTGCCAAACCCTATATTATGATACCGTGAGACTCTCCCTGTTGCTCAAATCCCCGAATTTCTCTTCCCCTCCTTCAAATTTGCCAGGGAGGTGTTGGCATTGCATAAAACATCCATCTGGGTTCAAGAGATGATCTGTAGTTTGGAATTGGGTTTTAGTTGATGCCACCTGTGATTTTTCACATTAGATACACAGAAAGTTTCCCGGCACTGTATTTTCATCAGAAAAGTTTTTATTTTTGTTTCAGTTCTTAATTTTAAAAAAATCCTAATCAATATGGAGTAATGTTAGATTTTCTAAATAAAATTTATTTTCCTTAACTGATTCCTTTAGAATGGGTTTAATTTCTGACAGATACAGTAGCGACATGTTTATCAATACTGTACAAAATACCCAACACGAGAAAGAAAATGAGAGTGTACAGACGTTGGGTATTTAAAAACAACTTGAACTGTCAGTTGCCATAGGGCACCATACATACGAGGAGCTCAGTAAATAACCAAACTGTTAACCAATAGCTATTTTAAAATGTATGGTCTTAAATGCAATCCTAATTTGGGGTTCTTGTTACAGGGATGAACAGCAACGTGAAAGAGATTATCTTCTTGAAAGGAGAGACTTAGCAGTAGATTTCATTTTTTGTTTAGTTTTAGTTGAAGTTCTAAAGCAGGTAAGAAGCTTTCTTTCTGCAGAGTTTGTGTTCCTTATTCTTATTTTGCCTTCACGTTTCATTTACCTTATTTAGGGTGTTATGTCTAAAATTCTGGCCCACGTTAACTAGATTTCTACAATATAATTACACGTCTTTCCGTTGCCCTGGGCTTTCGTGGCCCATACCTATCACTTCCTATTCTTTTTACCTTTACAAAATGCTGTTTAAGATAGGAGATCTTGTTAGCAAAATTGAGATGAATAGAAATTGGGTTACATACGGGCTTTTAGCTGTGAATACAGTCTGCCTGTCATCCATCAGCTTCAGTCCAGTTTCAAAGAATTTCTCTTCTGAAGTGATCAAGCCTGTGTTCCAACGTGTAATCATCGTACAGTTACAGTTAAGGGATAGGGACGTGTTGACCTGGGGAATACCGAATTGTCAAGTGCAAGTGCTTTTTGGACAAGTGAAAACCCCTCAGGATAATAAATGTTTCATGTCTATTCAGTGTCTGTTAGGATGCTGGCATTGTGTTCACACTGTGCTTGTGAATGTGACATCTGATGTCTGGTATCCTGTGTATTTGTACTACTCAAAGTCAGTACAGGTATACCTTTAAATACATCTAAGTACTTGTACTGATTTTGAAAGTGGGTTTTTTTTTTTTTTTGGTCAGTTTTTGTTTTTTTATTTACTAAAATCAACTACTTTGTTCAAATACGTGAAAGTATTTTTTGTTTCTTTGTTTGTAGTCTTTAAAAAGCTCTATATCATTCAAAATCAAGCCATATATTTCCAGCCATGTACATTGTAATGTTTGAAAAAGTTAGGAAACCTAAAAGAAAAAAAAATCACATTTTGCATATGACATATTTGGACAGGAATTTTGTTTTTATTATACAAAATGAAATAGAATATATACTATGAAAGTAAACAGCAAATGTTAGATATAGAAGTTAATTGACAGCCAATTTTTTTGATGGAAGCAATATAAAATTATTTGAATTATTTTTTTTTACACTTTACCTTTGTTTTTATAATGTATGTGAAAAATCATTGAAATCTGAATAGCTGAAATTCACAAATAAAAATTTGAAATATGAAAAGCAGATAAGTGCATTAATCGGTGGTAAAAACCATTTTAATTAATTTGTACCTTTCCTAAAGGTCTTTCTGTAGGTGTAGGAAAGAAATTTGCTGTGGGAGTTGTGCTAATAAGCCAGGTTTGCTTTCTGTGATCTCAGTTTTGCTGGGATCCTAAGACCCTGAGGCCAGCGTAATTCGGGGTAGAAGAGCTTAGGACCAGAGCCGTCATTGACCATGACTGGACTTTGCCTAGGACTCATTGTGGTTGACCTCTGGCATCTTGTGTGCTGATGTAGGTCATGTGAGTGATTTGGTAACCAACAGTTTGCATTGCCTAGTTAAATAATCCAGGGTTTCTTCTTTGAGCTGGAGAAATTGTAAATTCCCTTAGACATTCAGGCCCGTCTCTGATCTGGCTCCATGGTACCTTTTCTCCTTTGCTTCCCAAGGCATTCTTTCACTTGCCAATCAGTGTCTCCTCTGAAAGTTGCCCCTCATTGCAGCTTCAGAGCTTCTCTGCACCAATAACCCTATGTAAGTTTTCTCTATCCTGTCCCCTTCCTCTCACCCGCCCTCTCCCCTTCCCCATTCTCTTGGTCTTCATCCTCCTTCCTTCCTCTTCCTCTTAAAAAATAATGCAGATAGCTCTTCTGGTGGAGAAAACCATAGGATTCATAAACTTTCATTGGGCCCATTTTTTTAAGTCCATTCCACAAAATCCCTTCAGATCCATGGTGCACATGGACTCAAAGTGTGGGGAAAAAAGAATAGCTCCTTTTTTTTAAAAAAAAAAGATTTTATTTATTTATTTGTCAGAGAATTGGAGAGAGAGCAAACACAAGCGGGGGGGGGGGGGTGGCAGGCAAACAGAGAACAGGCTCCCCGCTGAGCAGGGAGCCCGATGTGGGACTGGATCCCCAGACCCTGGGATCATGACCTGAGTCAAAGGCAGCCACCCAGGTGTCCCTACAACAGCTTTAATAGCTAATCTCTGTTTTTTGGTTCTGCCACCATATTGTTCCAATCTATAGCAGCCTTTCTACTGTTTTCTCTCCTTTACCATTATCCTCATACTTTCACTCAGATGCACCCATGAAAGAATAAAATCTGTCACAAAGAACAGTGAGATACTTTATTTATTAAAAATCATACATAGTTTTTTTTTCTTTTCCCCAGTAAAAGGGAAGTCTTTTTAGCTTCTTCGAAACTAATAAAACAGAAAATGAAATAAAAATCAATAGAACTTTTTGAAGTATCATGACGAACTAACCCAATTTTCTACCGTGTCAAAGTGATGTAGGGTTTAATAGATCTGGAGACTAATCAGTGTCATATATCTTGAATTTAATAGGACTTTTACTTTTGCCCCCCATAAGAGACACATATTAAAACGTGACTCAGTTTTATTTTGATGAGACAGACGGTCCCAGGAGTACTGAAGTATTGATACTTGGTTGGGCCAGTCATAAAGAGGAGTAAATATTCTTTACGGGTTAGTCCTTGACATCCTATATTATAAATTTTTTTGTTTCTTGAATAGTCTGTTGTGTCTTCATGCGTGTTTAGAACTCTTCACGATGCGTAAAGGCTCTATATCCTTTGTATCAGCCGGTCATTGTAATAAAACTAGGAAACAGCCAGGACAAGTGCTTTCATTCCAGCTCTGTCATTTTCTTGCTGCGTAACTTGGATGAGTTATTATCCACTACCTTTTCCCCCCCTCTGTAAAAGAAGGATGATAATATCATTTTTGTAGAAGCGTGAGCGTTAAATACAGTAATGCCTGGGACATGGAAAGGGCTCTGTCAGTGTATCTGTTATTTTCATTTTGCAGATGAAGAAATGTTCTTAATTTAGTGACTTGCTGATGATTATAAAGTTAGTTCACTTTTTTATTCCAAGTTTTCGGCCATTAATAATAAGAATATTGGTAAAATCAGTGATACAAAATTAGGTGAAATAGGCAGCATCTAGGGAAATTAAAGTTTTAATCAAAAATTAGAGAAAGAATTGAGTTAATGTAAATATGATGAAATGAGTATGATTCACTATGGGAACAAAATTAATTCAAGATGATAGAGGACGTAATTTTATTTTTTCAAGAAAGTCAAACATAATTTTGGGCTTATGGCCAACTACAAATTTTAGCATGTCAATACCAAAAGCTTTCAAATTCATAGTAAAAACATGTCTAAACAGCAACATCAACATTTAGAAAGTTTGAAGCGATTTTCTTTCCATATGAAATTTTAGTCAGACATTTACTCATTGAAATAAACAAGATTGGGAAACTTGGTTTGTAAACCATCTCCAGCTCTTGGCTTAGTTTTATTTGTGCTGTTGCGAAGTATTAGAAGGTGGAGTACATCCTTAGTATGTTCAGATTTCACATGTGCATTTTTGATGTGGATGAGTTCCCTGAAGGCTGTGAGGTTATTTGTGATTTTTCTGAGGTTAAATGCATTCCTTCCCCTTGGCACTGAAAGCTGGTCCTTTAGGGAATGAATGAGCCTCATTGACTCCGCAGTGTCCCTATCGTAACCTGATTTTGTTATTTTTCACTTTCATGATGTGATAAAAGCATTAAAGTTTGGGAGGTGGTGGTGGGAAGGGCCTTGGAATAAAACTCGGGTAATCTTTTTTTTTTTTTTTTAAGTTTTTTAAAGTTTTGTAACCAATCTTTGTATGCAACGTGGGGGCTGGAATGCATGACCCTGAGGTCCAGAGTCCCATGCTTCCTCTGAAGTCAGCCAGGCGCCCCTGGGTGTTAAGATTCTGCCAGATATATATCCTTCTGGAATGTTGAAGAAGAATTAGTGCTGCTTCTAATCACAAATGACAAGACCTGAAGAAGTCTTGACAGTATGGGTGGGAATATTACTCCATGCAAGTAGACCTCTTCCTCTGTATGCTGAAAAGGGGTTCTGCACCCTGCCCCCCACCGCTGTTGCCTTTTTTTTTGAGATTCAGTTTGAGAATGTTTTTATTATTATTGCTGTTATTATTATTCTTGAAAATAAGGGGAGAAATAGGGATTTTGAGAATGTCTGTGCATCCTGATCTTGTTCGTTCTTAAAATTAGGTAAGGCCTATTTCTTCTTTCACTTCTATTTCTGGCTACAATATGATAAAATTGAAGGCTTTGATTTCTTTTGCCTTTATCAAATGCATTTTTATATGGCAGAAACTGGGCGTGCAGTATTTTCTAGAGAAGTACACATCAGCTTCTGAACTTTAGTTCCCTCATCTGTAAAATAGGGAACCAGTATCTACCTTGTAAGACTAAGTGTTACAAGTAATATTTACAAAAATGCCTATCTAATGCCTGACACACAGACACATACCAAGTGTTGATGGTGGCCATAGGAGGGGAATAACTTAAGAGTGTATAGCATGACTAAGCAGTGTCCCTAGCTGTCATTGTTAGACATCAGACATCGCTGGACCAGATAAGACGGTTTAGGAGAAATTGCAGGTTGAAGTTAAGCTGTATTTCATATCTCTGGCCTAGACCACACTGAACATCCCTGCGAGGAAATCCATATTGTAAAACCACAGCACAGAACAGCAAATGGAGTATAAAAATTAAATCACATAAAATGCAGTGTTATGTTATTGCAAGGTCAGTGAGGTATCTGGGGCCCGGCCTGTATGATTAGCGCCATGAATTCTGGAATAGGTTCTAGAAGTCAGAATGCTTGATCCCGGTACAGCCTCTTCCCGACTGAAGTTTGTCATCCACTGGTGGTAGGTGTCTGCTCCGTTTTAACCATCAGTGGGTAGCCACAGGGCTGACCCAATGCGTGGGACAGCAGCCTTGATGATAGTAACTGTTTTTGTTACCTTCGGGCCTATTTATGGGCCCAGTTGAGGGAAGATCAGGCTGGGAGACGACATCTGCCTCCTTGCTTCTCGAATGGGCCCTAGTTTCCTGCCATTTTCCCTACCAGGCTTTCCCCTCGGTATCTCCATCCTTATGTTGTAGCCCCTTTGTGTGGCCTGCTTTCTCAGGAGATAAGAATTTTGGCCTAGTCCCTTTTAGAAAAAGATGGAAAAGGGGAGAGGATAAGAATCAATGTCCAAATGTATTATGCTCGGTTTTTCATTCTCTCAGGACCAGTGATTTTAGGGTTCCAGTCTGTTGTCTGTTTTATAGGTGGGAAAGTGGAAACTTGCTCAAGGTTATATAACTAGTAAAAAGAGAAGCTGTGGCTTGATTAAACTAAGCCAAAATCCACGGTCTTTCTACACTTCTATCATGGTAGCGAAGAAAAAGTTTTTATTTATAAAGATTTGATTATAGTTTATTTACAATAAATTTATCAGCTTGGTGTGTATAAAAGGAACACTTGGGGTATACTGTTCTGAGTTTCTTCTTAATATAAGAGAATAGTATTGTCCTAAAGAGGTATTCAGGGTACCAAGTAAAAGATTGTAATGCATCTACTTGATTGATCGGCTACTCTTCTGAAATTCCTATATCAACAAACATGATTGTTATAATTCTATAAGGAAGTGTCTGCCTATGAAAGATTGAAAAGCTTTTTTAAATTTTTTTTTTAAGATTTTATTTATTTGTCAGAAAGAGAGAGAGCACACAAGCAGGGAGAGAGGCAGGCAGAGGGAGAAGCAGGCTCTCCGAAGAGCAAGGAGCCCAGTGTGGGGTCATGAACCCTGGGGTCATGACCTGAGCTGAAAGCAGACGCTTAACCAACTGAGCCAACCAGGTGTCCCTGGAAAGGTTGTTTTGTTGTTGTTGTTGTTTATTTGTTTGTTTTTAAGATTTTGCTTATTTATTTGAGAAAGAGAAGGAGCCAGGGGGAGAGGGAGAAGGCAGGGAGCCTGATGTGGGGCTCGATCCTGGGATCCTGGGATCATGATCTCAGCCAAAAACAGTTGCTTAACCGACTGAGCCACCCAGGAGCACCTGAAACATTTTTTATAATTTATATAGTCAGTCATAAAATTCCTAGTTAAGTATTGCTAATTGCTAAAGAAATTCTGGCTTTAAAATTTCATCTTCCAATGTGGGACGAAGGTTAAGATTATTCTTGTAGAGTCTGAATTCTGTAGAATAAATTCAGTTTTGGTGCAATTTATTAACACGGGATTTTCAAATCTCAGCTTCTACAAACAGGTGAATAAACATCTTTCCTCTGTCGTCAGGCTACTACTTTTAAAGGTTCATTGAGAGCTAAGAAAGGTAGAGTTTGGGTTACAGCTGCTTCCTCACTTAACCCTCTTTGATTTTGCGATGGAGCACATTTTTTTCAAACTGGATTCCAGGTACAGGCCTTTAGGATGGTCCCAATTTCTAGGAAATCTGAGACAAACGCTCTCTCTGATCCTCTTCCGTCAACAACAAATTATCAATCTGCTTAGCCAAGATAAAGCTGTAGCCTTCCGTCCTGGAGTTAAAAGTTCACCATGAGCCTTTCCAGCCTCTCATAGCTGCATGCCTCCCTCTGCTTGGACAGCACTTTAAAAAAATAGTGCCCGTATTCTCATTGAGCTGAATAAATGGCAATGAATAGTTACTGACTGGATTTTCTTATATCTCTTGTCCCTCATTGCAGTGTAATCATGGTTACTGTTTCTAATGCCTCTCTCCTATTTACTAGGTTTGAACTAGCTCCCAATCATTATTTAGGACTAAATTCAGCTCCCTCCTGATAGACTCCTGATTTACCTTTGTAAAAAATAAATTATCCTGGAGTGACTGGGTGGCTCAGTGGGTTAAAGCCTCTGCCTTCGGCTCAGGTCATGATCTTAGGGTCCTGGGATCAAGCCCTACATTGGGCTTGCTGCTCCGCGGGGAGCCTGCTTCCTCCTTTCTCTCTCTGCCTGTCTCTCTGCCTACTTGTGATCTCTGTCTGTCAAATAAATAATAAAATCTTTAAAAAAAAATAAAATAAATTATCTTTATTTTAAATTAAAATGTCTCCTTTAACCCTCACGAAACATTCTCTGACCATCTCTGAATAATTAGTGTTCCCTGCTGTTCTTTACCCCAGGCTAGTTTGTGGCTTTCTTGATAAATTAAAATCTCTATTATGATTTTATCCTGTTGATGAATTTTTCTCTAATATATATAGTTAAAATTTTTTAAGGAAGTGTGGAATTTCTGTGTGTTTTGTTTTATTTTGTTTTAATTGGACTTCAGGGCCACAGAATGGGAGAAATCATGATCTTGGTTCAAGATACACTGTTGTCGTTGGTCTCTGTGTGGCTGCCTTTGTATTTGTTTACAATATAATGATTACCTGTGGGCCCCCAAATACCTATAGCTTAAGCCTAATAATATGAATCTCTTCTAGTTCACTCCCTGGCTACCCTCGTACCATTACATTGATCTTTACGTTAATTATTCTCTTTTAAAGATTTTTCATATATGTTTGAATAATAAGTTTTCCTTGCTTTGGATTTTCTTAAAGAACGTATCATACTATATGTTGTCCTCTGGGACTTACTTTTTCACTCAACATTATGTTGCTAGGATTAATCCATGAAGTGTGCAGCTATACACACTTTCTTAGGTTTTCTTAGGCCTATAATTGCTAGTGTAGTGGAGCTCCACCCTCTTAAGTTCATTCCTGGAGCCCTGCAAATTAAATTGACAACCATCACACGAACAGGAGGAAAAGTGTATTACCAACGCATATGGAGGTCTTCATGGGAAAGAAGTTGAAGACATAAAGAACGGTTAGACCCTAAAATTTAACAGAGAGCAACACATTATGAGTGACAAAACAAAGGAAAAGTGTCTGGGCTTCTAGAGGTGGTAAATTGGGGGAAAGAAAATATATGGGGGAACTCATGGACGGTAAGGGCTGTTTAGTAAGTTTGTGCAGTCCTATCTCATTGTCAGCTTTCTGTTTCTGATGATAATGGTTGTTTTCTTGGTATGGGAAAGAGGAGGGGAGACTGCTTTTAGGCAGAAAGGGGGAGGCTGGAGAGCTTTTCCTGCCCCTGGAAAGTGCAGTTGCCTTCAGCTCAAAATGATTCTCATGCCAAAGTGCCATATTTTGTGGTGGCATACTTTGATCAGCTTCACTAGCTTGTGGGCTGTGTAAAAAATGGATTTGAACTTAACACCAGCAATGTCTGTAAAACCTCATTTATTTATGTTATCTCTACTATTTGGTATTGTCAGACTTTTCCCCACTGAGTGGGTGTAAAATGATACCTTATGTATGTTCATTCTCCTTATTACTAATTAAATCAAGCATCTCTTCATACTTATTAGGAATAAGCCCACCCAAGGACAAAAACAGAAAATTATAAAGCCTAGCTAAAAACCTTTAAAGAAGTGAAGAGATACTCCATGAGAATGTAGAAGAATACAGTTAGCCCCAAATTGATCTGTGGATTGACTGCAACTCCAATAAAAATCCTGACAGTTTTTCTGTAACTTTGAAGGGTTACTCTAAGTTGAATATGGAGGAACAGTGGGCGAAAAATGGCTAAGCTCTCTCTGAAGAAAAATAAGGGGGACTTTTAGTACCAGACATCAGAACTTATTCATAAAGTCTAATAATGAAGACTATGATTTTAGTACCAACATATAAAAACTGATAGAACAGTGAGTTCAAAAACAGACCCACACATGTATAGAACTTGAATATATATCAGTGGTGACTTGTGTAATCTTTGATCTATTAGTTCCTCCTTTTGGACTCTTTCACGTGGAATTATACAAGTATTTAACATTAAATGTACAGGATGTTTATTGTATAACATTATGTATATTGATTATTGAAAATCGGAATGAAATGTTCAGCAATAGAAAGCTTATTAAATAAATTATAATACACTGAGTAGTATATGGCCATTGAGAAGAAAGGAGGAACTCTAAGTACTGACATGGAAAGATGCATCATTTTGTTAAGAAACCTAAGGTTTGTATGTATGGGTGTGTATAGGAAAGAATCTGAAAGGATATACACCAAGCTGTTAGTAGTGATTACAAAAGGGGGATGAGGCAGGGATTTTACTTCCTGGTTTAAATATTTTGGTTTGTTTCATGTATTAGGAAGTAGCATATAACTTTTAAAGAACCAAGCAAAACAAAGATATTTAAATGACAAATTTCTAATACGAATAAGGCCACAAATAGTTTTAAATTGTTGAGAAAGTTGGTGTCGTTTTGGCTGCTGTTTATGATAGAAAATCAGACTAATGGAATGTGTGGCTGGCTCAGCTAGAGGTTGCCTTTCTGTACATGTTGCAGAGAGGTACGTGTGGGTGTCTTCGTAATTTCTGGGCAGTGATAATTATAGTCACATCAGCAATCATGCCTCCTTGTTCCCCTTTATGGGCTGTAATTCAAGGAATTTTGATTATGAAGCTAACATTCTTAAATTTAGAGCTTATTAAATTAGATGGGTAACTGAATTCTCAGGGAAAATAATAACATCCTTAGAAAAAGGGAAGATTGACTAATTAGTAATAGATCCTATCGTAGAAATGAAAACTGGTGATTGATTTAATTAGTTGGAATGTGGAGAACACTCCGAAAAGATTTGTAACCCACTTAGCTCTTGCCGACTTGACAATTTGTTTTGTTCCAGATCCCTGTTCATCCTGTACCCGATCCCTTAGTTCACGAAGTTCTAAACTTAGCCTTCAAGCACTTTAAACATAAGGAAGGGTAAGTAAAATGCTAGCTTGGGTCGATGCTTTTCTCTGCAGGCCACGTTTGGATCATGTAAGTGTGATTCGAACTCTCATGATCATTTGTTTTTAGAGTTCAAAGCATTTTCCTTCCCTTCCTTCCTTCCTTCTTTTTTGAATCCACACCAAATGCTTACAAGAAAGGTGTTTTGTTTTGTTTTTAGGCTGTGTCCCCCTAGGAAAGGTATTATTTAAAAAATTCTTAAAACTGTTGATTGGATTTATAAGAAGTCGAAGGTTGAATTTCATGACAAAGTAAAATCCAGATAGAAGAAAATTCATGTGGTTTTTATTATCCTATCGATGAATGTTTAGAGAGGGGAAAAAAATACTGTATAACACCCTGACGAGAGCTTTTCAAATTTATTAGGGAGAGTTTATAGAAAAATTTGATAATACATTTGTTCTCTTGTTGTTGTAGATATTCAGGAACCAACACTGGGAATGTGCATATTATCGCCGATTTATATGCAGAGGTGACAGGGGTTCTTGCCCAATCAAAGTAAGTGTTATAAACCACTGATTTCAGTTTGTGTTTTAGAATGCTTCCTTACTTGGGGCACCTAGGGGTGGCTCAGTCGGTTAAGCATCTGCCTTCGGCTCAGGTCATGATCCCGGAGTCCAGGGATCGAGTCCACATCGGGCTCCCACCTCTGCAGGGAGTCTGCTTCTCCCTCTGACCTTCTCCCCTCTCGTGTTCTCTCTCTCTCAAATAAATAAATAAAATCTTTAAAAAAAAAAAAAAAGGAATGCTTCCTTACTAGTATAATAGATACAGTTTTAGATCTATTTTTTTTTGTAGTTATTTTGTAAAGATGTTTATTTATTTATTTGACAGACAGAGATCACAAGTAGGCAGAGAGGCAGGCAGAGAGGGGGAAGCAGGCTCCCCACCGAGCAGGGAGCCTGATGTGGGACTTGATCCCAGGACCCCAGGATCATGACCTGAGCCGAAGGCAGGTGCTTAAACATCTGAGCCACCCAGGCACCCAATAATGACTTTTAATGCTTTCTATTGAGTACTTCCATTTCTGAGTGCAGTGTCTTCCTCCTAATTAATCGTATTTGTTTTAGCACCAAATAGTGTTTTGGATAGATAGAAGAGATACCAAGAAAGAAAAAGGAGATAGTAGATTCCTCCGTAAAGGTGTTGTTCATTAGGAGTTATACTCGTTGAACTGCCTTGAACCATCATTACAGTAAACAGTAAAAAAGTTTGTCTTTTGGGGCGCCTGGGTGGCTCGGTGGGTTAAAGCCTCTGCCTTAGGCTCAGGTCATGATCCCAGGGTCCTGGGATCGAGCCCTGCATCGGGCTCTCTGCTCAGCAGGGAACCTGCTTCCCTCTCTCTCTGCCTGCCTCTCTGCCTGCTTGTGATCTCTGTCTGTCAAATAAATAAATAAAATCTTAAAAAAAAAAAAGTTTGTCTTTAGTATCTCGTGGTTGCTCTGAAGACTATGGAATTTGAATTTCCTTTGTTGCTACTGGGAAATTTGTGAGGTAAAAAGTTATCAATGAAGATTTTCTTGGATGTCATTTAAAGAGTCTTTGGTCCTGAAATCATCAGATGAAAACCTTTCTGAATTCTAAGAAGCCAAGTCCACTTCTTGTTAATGTTTGGTTCCTCTGATTTTAGTGACTAATAATTGTTATGAGAAATTTAATAAAAAAGAAAAACCCTTGGATTCTAGTGTTATTGCAGTGGGAAGGGTTTTATCTACTTTGTATTTTCTTTATGAGATGCAAAAGAATACGTTCATGAAAAATGGTATTGTTTTCCCCAAGACTCAAATGGAGGTGGATAAGTAGTGTTTTCTATCATGTATCCATATTTCATTAATATGCACAATTTTTTTCCCCTATGTAGTCAGTGATGATTAGAAAATATGCCTCATTTATTATTTTTACTTTCAGGAACTGGTTTCCCCAAGTAACATTAATAGTAAAATCTTCAGTTCTTTCATATTCTGCAGAGGGGGAAATTAAGTATTATTGGTTATTAAATTGTTATGTATCTCTTTGTAGTGTAAGCAGAGAAAAAACTGGGTCACCTCAACAGTTGTGGTCATTTGAATCCAGGATGGTGCTTATATTTTAAAGCATTTCGATTCTTTTACTTACTCACTTTGTTATGAGACCATGTCCTCCCAGTCCTTGTCTTCAGTTTTTCTGCAGTGTAAGGAGAAATTAATTTTAAGTGATGGTGGTCTAAAATTGTTTGGTTCATGTCTTTGAACAAATTTGTGTAGTCCCTAATCTGTTCTCCGTATACCTCAAATTACAGATTTTATAAAAAGGAACCTTAAACATTAAAGATACTCTCTGATTGATAGGGGGATGTTTTATGGGTGGATTATTTGATTTTATTTCTATTATGATTATTATTTAACGGTAATGGAGCTGTACTGATGCTATGATAGGAATAAAGAAATCTTTTTTTTTTTTAGATTTTATTTATTTATTTGACAGACAGAGATCACAAGTAGGCAGAGAGGCAGGCAGAGACAGAGAGGAAGGGAAGCAGGCTCCCTGCTGAGCAGAGAGCCCGATGTGGGGCTCAATCCCAGGACCCTGGGATCATGACCTGAGCCGAAGGCAGAGGCTTTAACCCACTGAGCCACCCAGTTGCCCCGAAATCTTATTTTATCTACTTACGGAACATTTAATTTTACAATAAATGAACAGCAGTTTTGGAATGACAAATAACTGTGTTTTTCTCTATGCTTTTCTGGTAATTTTGAGGAAGGCCAAGAAAAGAGATGATGTCTAGGTATAATATCTTTAGATTCCCATGTTGAATATCGTGTTTTAAATTCATATCCTATTATATATTTGTGTTTTAAATTCATATCCTATTATATATTTGTGTATATTATAGGTTTCAGGCTGTGAGGAAGAAGTTTGTGACAGAGTTGAAAGAGCTACGGCAAAAGGAGCAGAGTCCACACGTGGTACAAAGCATCATCAGCTTAATAATGGGAATGAAATTTTTTCGAGTAAAAATGTATCCTGTAGAAGATTTTGAAGCGTCCTTTCAGTTCATGCAGGTGATAAACGTCTTCCACTGCAGGGATTAGAATTAGCCTCATAGTGGTTATTCTTGCTCTTTAGGACTTTTTAAAAGAAACAAAATGTATAGAAATGAATGACATTGTTATTAATTCCTAACCACAAGTGTTAAATTGGTCACGAGTGCGAATTAACTTGTTTTATTTGAGCGTGTTTTGACCTTAACTTTTTGGTAAAATGACAGTACTTAGAAAATTATCATGATCCTAACAATTTTTAATCTTCCTCTTTTGTGAACCTAATATATACCTCTTTTCCCCTCAAGGAATGTGCTCAGTATTTCTTAGAAGTGAAAGATAAGGATATAAAACATGCACTTGCTGGTTTATTTGTGGAGATTCTTATCCCTGTAGCTGCTGTAAGTATGTTTTAATTTTTATATTATCTGTTAAAAAGTACCTTTTCACTGAAGAAGTTGCCACATGAAATATTCTTACTTTCTGGTAATTTCGTAGACTAATTAGTGGAAACTTGGGATGTAATGTGGATACGGGGAGAGTAGTTATTCGCCAAATGCCAGTAGAGCACTGATTCGTCTTTTAATTGAAAGAATGGGCCCAGGCCCTTAAGATTCAGAGACTGTTAGGAGGGCAGAGTATCTGCAACCTAGCCTCTAGGTTATGCCTCTCTGTCATGGCTGCCTGAAGTAGCTCAATGCATTTACTCATGGCTTTGCTTCTAAAATGTGGCGGCCACTTTAATAGCCTCTGAAGTTACTCCATATTCAAAGTACTGTAACGTGTACCTTGGAATTTACAGGACTGTCTCAATTTTAAATGTTCTGTTCTGTAATTGCGGTTGACATTCATCATACTTGTTGAACTATATATTCTAAATTATTTAGAAGATAGGGTCATTATAAATATGATTGCATTAACATCTAGGGAAGCAGATATAAAAGCCTTTCTTGGTGTAAAAGGAGTGTGTTATTTGAAAATAATTTTTGCAGTGACTAGTAACAGCATGCTATAAATAGGATTAAGGGATTTTATAATGCTTAGATGCCAGGTTTTTTATTTCCCATGGGTTTTATTTTTTCCTCTAACCCAACTTAGTTGTTCTGTATATGTTATACGCTACTCACTTTCAGTATACTACATATGCTGTGTAAATATTCTTCTCATGTATATTATTATTTCATTTTTAAACTTGAGGTCAAATTGACATACAATAACTATGCATACTTAGAGTATATGATTTGACATCTGTATGCACCAGTGAAACCATCACCACAATCAAGATAATGTACATATTTGGAGCTTGGGTGGCTCAGTCGGTAAAGGCTCTCACCCTTGATTTCGACTCAGGTCATGACCTCAGCGTTCTGAGATTGAGCCCCGTGTTGGGCCCTGTACTGGGTATGGAGCCTGCTTAAGACTCTCTCTCTCCCTCTCCCTCTGCAACACCTCCCCAAAGATAATGTACATATCTATCACACCCTAAAAGTTTCCTTATTTTTTTTTTAATTACCCCCTTCCACTCACCCCACCTTGGTGAGTGCAACTATCGATGTTCTATCACTCTACATTAGTTTTGGTTTTCCAAGAATTTTATATCAATGGAATTTTACAGAACAAAGCTTTTTACTCTGCATAATTTGAGTTCCAGCTGTGTTGTGGAATATATCAGTGGGTTTTCCTTTTTTGAGTAGTATTTCATTTATATAGCTATGCCGTGATTTGGTTTTGTGTTCACCTGTTTTTGGACATTGGGTTGTTTCCAGTATTTGGCTGTTACAGATAAAGCTGCTGTGAACATTTATGCACAACTCTGTGTATGGGAAAAAAAATTTTTTTTTATTTCTTTTGGGGGAAATGTCTAGGAGTGGAATTGGTGGTCCGAATGGTAGGTGTATGTTTGGTTATTAAAGAAATCGTCAAACCATGTTCCAAAATTGTTACACATTTTGCATTCCAAGAAACTGTGTGTGAGTTCTAGTTCCTCCACATCCTCATCACCCCTCGTTTTAGTCAGTTGTTTTAGTTTTAGCCATTGTAGTGATGCACAAGCAGAAAGCCCAAATCAGGGCTCCATCCCACAACTCACAAGATCATGACCTGACCTGAAACCAAGAGTTAGAGGCTTTTTTATTTTTTTTAATTTTTTTATTCGACAGAGAGCGAGGGATCACAAGTAGGCAGAGAGGCAGGCAGAGAGAGATGGGGAAGCAGGCTCCCTGCTGAGCAGAGAGCCTGATTCGGGGCTCGATCCCAGGACCCGGAGATCATGACCTGAGCTGAAGACAGAGGCTTAACCCTCTGAGCCACCCAGGTGCCCCCAAGAGTTGGAGGCTTAACCAGCTGTGCCACCCAGGCATCCTAATACATTTTTAAAATATGTTTTAGGTGCAGATATTTTATCAGATATATGCTCTGTGAATATTTTCTCCTAGTCCATGATTTAGCTTTTCGTTCTCTTAACTCTCTTTGAAGGGAAGTTTTGATGAAGTCTGATCTATCATTTTGTTCTTTCATTAATTGTGCTTTTTGTATCATAGCTAGGGAGTCTTTGCCTAACCCAAGGTTGCAAAGGTTTTCTCCTGTATTTCATTTTTAGGGCTTAATTTTAAGTCAGGGTTCATTTTGAGTTAATTTTGTGTATGGTTGAGGTATGACCTGGTTTTGTTTTAAGTTTTTGTTTTTTTACGTATGCTATCCATTTTTTCCATCACCATCTGACCTTTTGTTGACAAGACAATTCTTTCTTTTTTTTTTTTTTTTTTTAAGATTTTATTTATTTATTTGTCAGAGAGAGAGAGAGAGAGAGAGAGCGAGCACAGGCAGACAGAGTGACAGAGGGAGAAGCAGGCTCCCTGCGGAGCAAGGAACCCGATGTGGGACTCGATCCCAGGACGCCGGGACCATGACCTGAGCCGAAGGCAGCTGCTTAACCAACTGAGCCACCCAGGCGTCCCAAGACAATTCTTTCTAAGTAGCTTAGTTTTTTGTTCAAAAAATGAGTTGGCTGAGGGGCACCTAGGTGGTGGCTCAGTCGGTTAAGCATCTGCCTTTGGCTCAGGTCGTGATCTCAGGGTCCTGGGATCAAGCCCCACATCAGGCTCCCTCAGGAGGAAGTCTTCTTCTTTGTCTCTCTCCCTCTGCCCCTCCCCACTGCTCATTTTCTCTCTCTCTCTCAAATAAATAAAATCTTAACAAAAAATCAATTGGCTGTATATGTGTGGGTCTATATATCTGATTCTCTCATGTTCCATAATGGTTCTCTAAATGATAGGTTTATTTTATAAAAAAGAAAACAGACTAACTGGAGTGGGAGGCTATCTGACTCAAACTACCTGCAAAGCAATAATTCTTGACTTTTGTTCATACCCATTAAAAAAAACTTCAAATATTTAATTATAAGGAAATAGTTTCTGTAAGTAAGAATTTCAAGAAAGGTGTAAAAAATCGTGCCAGTCACTGTCATAAATATTTGAAATTCTTCACTTTCTGTACAATTCCATGCCCACCTTTTTTAAGCATGCTCTAGATAGGACCTGAATGCCACAAATCAATTCATAGGAATATATAGATCACAAGCCATTTAATTCAATATTATAAAATGAAAGTCTAAACTACAGTTTAACTCTCAACATGAAAATAAATTTCTCCACTTTTAAAATCTTCAACTAAAATAAAGCCTGAGTAAATGGAAAGTTACTAACTTCCATTTCTAGCCAAGATGATATAATTTATAAAATCCTTTCTAAAACCATCAGTTTTAGTCTATTATCATTAGTACATGTGCTCAATTTGTTTTTCTAGAAGTAATTTGAATTACTGCCTATCCAATCCCAGATTGTCATTGGTTTTGCCAGTTGCCTGAGATTAGGGTTTTTTTTTTCTTCAGGTAATTAAAAGGAGCAGGTTGGAGGAAGAAGGACCCTTGACTATGGTCCATTAATACTGTGTTGCCTGATTCTTCTTTTTTTGCCATGTTTGCTTTGTTTGCTAAGGCAGCCCTAACAAAATACCCCAAACTAGATGCTTAAACAACAATTATTGACTCCACAGTCACGGTGGCCAGGTGTCCGAGACCAACGTGTTGGCAGGTTGATCCCCCCTGACGGCTAAGAAGGAATCTCTTTCAAGCCTCTCACCTAGTTTCTGATGTCTTTGACCTTCCCTGGCTTACACAACCATCACCTGAGCTCTGCCTTCATTTTCACATGGCATTCTCCTACGCACATCTTTGTCCAAATTATTATTATTATTATTATTTTTAAGGACAGCTGTCATGTTGGATTAGGGTCCCCCAACCCCAAAAGGACTTCATCCTAACTTACCTAATTACATCTGCAATTTCCAAATAAGGTCACACATTATGAGGTATGCAGAGTTAGGACTTCAGTATCCAAATTTGGATTGTGGCAGAGGTGACCGTTCAATCCATAGTGCCCACTCTGCACATAGAGCTCCTTCTGTCTGGAACCTTTTTGCCTCTTTAATAACTTTCCTACCTCCTTTGCCTGGTTGGACCCCACTTATTCATGACGTGTATGGAGTGCTTTCTTCGGATCAGAGCCTCTTCTGTGCAAAGGGAATGCAGGAATGATCAAGGGAGGACAGACTCCTTGCTCTTAGCTCCTTTTAGTGCAGACTACAGGTAGTCATCTAGTAGGTACAATATCTAGTGTGTAGATGGTGATCAGTACTATGGAGAAATGTAAAATAGGGTGGGGGAGAAGAATTCCTGAAGGAGTAAAGAAGTTGAAATTTTAGATAAAGTGATTAGGTGAGACCTCCACCTGGAAAGAGGTGATAGTGCGGTAACTGTTGGAAGAGCTTCTTGGGCATTAGAAACCAGTGCACACGCCCGGAAGCAAGACCATGCGTGGTATGTCCTAGGAACAGCAAGAAACTAGCTGATGTGGCCAGATCCCAGGGCGGGAGGGCAGGGTAGTGGAGGACAAGGCCAGAGGTTACACAGGGAACTATTGCACTCTTTTCAGGCAAGAGGAGCTGGATTCAGCAGAGATGGTGTTTCCTTGGGGAGGTTTTCTCTAGGGGCCCCTTATGCGAGGCAGAGCACTGAGAATTTCTCTCCTGCAGCCGTCTGTTTGCTTTAGCGCATGCGCACTTGTCTGCTCTCGTTCCCCAGTTCTCAGGGCAGGGACCGGGCTTATCTTCTTTTCTGAACAGTGGTCGTTAGGCAGTTCACTGGACTTCAGTGAGATAGTCGTGAATTATTATTATTTTTTTTAAGATTTTCTTTATTTATTTGACAGACAGAGATCACAAGTAGGCAGAGAGGCAGGCAGAGAAAGGAGGAAGCAGGCTCCCTGCGGAGCAGGGAGACTGACTTGGGGATCGATCCCAGAACCCCGAGATCATGACCTGAGCCGAAGGAAGAGGCCCAACCCACTGAGCCACCCAGGCCCCCCGATAGTCGTGAATTATTCACCGATTTCGAACCTTACAGAAGTTTCTTGTAATTCTTGGATCATTTAACTTAATGTTTGTAACCATTTTCTTTTTCTATTATCTCTTGACTTAGGCTGTTAAAAATGAAGTGAATGTTCCCTGTTTGAAAAATTTCGTGGAGATGCTCTATCAGACTACTTTTGAACTGAGCTCCAGAAAGAAGCACTCATTGGTATTGAAAAGCACTTCAACCCTTTCCATATTTCATTAGGAGTTAGAGTAATTGATTTATGAATTCAGGAGAGATTTAAGAGAATTATAAAAGCTAAAATTATAAAATATCCAAAATACAGCATAAGGGCAAGTTTTTATATATTTTTCCTGCTCTTATTAAGACTTTCTAGTCCTAATTGGACTAGCTCTACATTTGATAGGTGATTCAGACTTCATTCTAGGTATTGGCCTGTCTTGACAGCTGGTTTAAATTATGTATTATACTATGTGGAAGGTTGACTATACTGTTGAACCATAAATTCCCTTGTTTTACATTATAATAAGTTGCACTCAGAAGTATTAGATTATTTAGGAATCGTTGTCTGTCTAATGACATCATTCCTATTCAGAGATTTAAGATTTATCCCCCCCTCCCCTGCCGCCCTGCTTAACCACCCACTTCAATTAATGTTAAAGGAGTTTCTGTAAATTTTTATGCAGCTCGGAGAAAGTGTGGAGAATTAGACAAATACTTGACCACTTACGGTAGAGATCTAATAATGAATAAATAGTGATTTTTCCAGGCATTGAACTAAGTGCTTTGCATTCTTTGTTTTACTTTAAGCCTCACAACCCTGTAGGAGACACGTAATTATTATTCTGAGCTCTGCATGTTAGGAAAGCGAGCCTTGGAGCACATCATGTATCTGCCCTGAAGTCACACACCTGGCAAATAGCTCAGATTTTAGTGCCAGTCTGTCCTTGATCCCAGGGGATCACTAACCCCTGTACTGCTTGAAGGAGTGATGGGTCTGTGGAAAAATAAAAGCATGAGAGGAGATAGATTAAGGAGTTGTTCTAATAGAAAATTTGCCCTTTATCATGTTTTTGTTAGATTACTCTGTGAGATCGTACCTCTTACGACAAATGGGAATCCTGCCTAAAAGAACGTACTTCTCTTTGTTGATGAGAATAAATATAATTAACAGATCCAGTGCTTTTTCCTGAAAAATGTTAATCCCCCTTTCCCTGTCTCCTACAGGCTCTATATCCACTAATTACCTGCCTTTTATGTGTCAGTCAGAAACAGTTTTTTTTAAATAACTGGCATATTTTCCTACAGAACTGTTTGTCACATTTAAAGGTAAGACATAGTCACGTTTCTGACCTGTAAATATTCTGACTATAGTATATTCACTTATGTATATATATATATATACATACATGTATATATATATACACACACAGAACAATATGTAATAAAATGTTCCTTGTTACTGGTACATTTGAATAGTAATACTTTACCATATTGCTTTTCTTATAATCATTCTTTCTGTGGGGAATCATGTATTGACATGAATAAACTTGTGATTGAAAATTTAGTTTGACTTAACACAAAATTGTACATTTTTAACAGCTGTTGTTTATATTATCTTAGATCTAGCAATATTTGTTAATAAATACATACCTTTAGAATTGCAGAGTATTAATCTTACAGAACCTTCCAGATACTTATTTTGTATTTCATTTTGAAAAAATTAAGTAATGTTGTCCCCAGTCTGAAAAGGAAACAAGCCTTGATATTAAATGTCACTAAAAGCACATTTAATGTAAGTATGCCCAGCCGAATCGAAAAGCCTGGTATTGGATCCACATGGGTATGAAAGCTCCTTAAATGATTCTGCCTTGAACCAAGAGATGGTTGTTACTAACACTATTTGGCATATCCATGTCTGGTCTCTCACTGTTGTCAACAAAACTGTGCAATAGTAGGATCTTTATCTTCCCAGGGTACTCTGCTAGCAGGATCTAATGGGATTTTCCTTTCTTCTGTGGATAGGAGCTCAGTTCGTTTCTGCATAAAACATGGCACTCTTCCTCACCTGAATGTCATGGAAATGCTTGATATGAACACTGTTTTGATGCATGGATAGATATGTTTGAGTATTTGGTTACATGTTATAGAAACATGATAGACATGACATTTCATTTCCTGTTACTCCTCTAAGTTAGGGATAATATCAAAAACTTTTATACTTTGAAGACAATGAAAGCAAGCACAGATAGATTAAATGACTTTTCTCTGACCCTATAGGTCATTGGGGTATTTGAGAAATAGGTCTGGCTCTTCTTTCCCACTTTGAGAATGGTCCACGGAACCACATTATCCTATACATACTTTCCATGACATTTTATATCATTTTCAAAAGTGCCTTGCATTTTCAAAAATACCACTTAAAGAGGTATACAGAAAAATATCAGTCTTTGAAAAAGTTTTGGTTATTTTTCTCCTAGCTACACATCAGTATTACTCTTACTTGGATGAGAATTGATATGCTCTCTTTGCTTCCTATATGAAGATTCTCAGGACCAGATCAAGCTTATTAAACTTTTTATGTCCTGCAACCAGAAAATAGGTTTTATTTAATTAATTGCATTAAACTGTTTTCTGTCCTCATTTTGAAAAATTCGTACAGATATAGATACTGAAAGGGAATTGATCATTTTCTGGGTGGTATGATTTTTCCATACTTGTAATTAAATATTGTAAGACATGCATTTAAGTGTTTGCTGAAAGGTTGCTTTGTTTCATGACAATTCATACTTTTCTGTTGCTTGTTGGAATTTTTTTATATATATACGTTTCCACCTAACATATTTGCAATTCTTTCGCAGTACCTTAACTTTTATTTTTTGTCTTAAGGCTTTCATTTAAAATGCTGTTTTCTTTGAACCCTTACCTCCTGTTAAATATTTCTGGCATATTGTCCATTTTCATTAATGGCAATGTCCATCTGCCAGGCTAAAGGAGATAAGAGCCACCTTAGCATGAATATTTGGAATATAGTTGTCTTGGCCATTAACCCTTAACTTACATTAAGGCTCTATTCAGCAGAAATTTTCTGAATCGGCTCCTGTTTATTAGGTTTTAGAGACTGTGGCTACACTGCAGTTGAGGTAAGACATTGAGTATGCAGGGAAAAAAACCTACACTAGGTAACTGGTACAACAGATATGATTTATTTGTTTTATATATAGGAAAAACTGGTTCAAGATAAAGGCCTACAGTGATTTTGTTTTGAGATTCAAGTAACCTCCTGATTTAAAAAAAAAAAATCTATAACAGTTTTTCATTTATTAGACTTATGACTTCTTAAATCTTGTTTTTATTAATATTTACCATATGCTAGATGCTCTAAATATAGTATCTCTTAATTCTTACTATAACTGAGGCTGTAAGAAGATAAGTAACCCATGCCAAAAAGTGGTAGAAATAGGATCTGCATCTAGATCCATTCAGTTCCATAACTTTTGCCTTTTTGAGGTCCACCTTTTAATGGTTTCTAAGGAATTTTGCTATACTGAATATTTTCAGAAAATATTTGACTATAATTCTAGGATAGTAAAAAGCATTATTCTCTAGAGCATTAAGAATAAATAGGAGACATTTTCAAAACACTTCACTATTGTCCACTTTTTTTTTTGAATGACCCTTCTAGTTTTTGAAGTTGGTGACCATGAGAAATGGGTGTTAGTCCTGTTGGCCCATAACTGCCATGAGAAAGCATCCATTGATATTCACAGAAAATGCTAAATCTCTTATTTGTGTCCTAAACAGAATTTAGTACTTTCCTGTTTCCCTATCTTTATATCTGTTAAGGTCACCGTGTGAAAAATGATGGCCAAGTTTCTGAAGAATAATTGGAGAGGGATTGGGGGGGGGGACTGATAAGAGTAGATTTCCTATAGAAATAATTGAAGATTTTTTTTCTACAGTGCATGCTTATTTTCCTTTAAAAATTTACCCTTGCTCAGACTCAAAAGCAGTGGTCTGAGGAACCTTTAAGATAGTTAACAATTTAACCATTTTCTCTTAGTTCGAGTACTGTAGATGTATCCTACAGATGTATTGTAGGATTTTTTTTCCCCCCTTAGTGTTTCTGGCCACTGTCTTGGAACTTTCAGATTTCTTCTAAATAGAGACCTTGGTGAAGAGCTGTCTTGTTTTGTGCTTATTTTCATCTAACATGCATGTGCCGCATCTCATGTTTACGTTTGCTGTCTCACATTGCTTTATTTAGATGCCATCTAACAACAGTATCAGAAAACAAATAGAAACACTCCAGGTGAGTTGTGTTGACGGTACAAAGTAAACTACTGCTTTATCTCCTTTAAGTGTGGCTTTTTTTTCTCCCCCTGACCCATTGTTGCATTGCATGTCTGATGTATTTATTCCAACCTGCTTCTCTTCCTGTCAAAGACTAGCTCCCAGCAGGGACACTCTCCAGGGTTCATATTAACGTGGCCCCAAGAAGATGAGCTTACAGGCTGGAAGGGATATGAATGTGGATTCTTAACCCACATCCTTGATTTTAAAATAGTCTGTTTAATTTATTGTCTAACATTAATTACATTGTTATAAATGAAACTTTAAGAATGTAAGTGAAATTAAGGTGATAGTGGCTTAGATTGTGACTATCATTTTTGATGCATGACTTTTCAAAACTTTCATCCTATTGGTTTGGGTTTTAAGCAAAATATTTTGGTTTTGGTTCCCAGTAGAAAAAAAAGGGAAACATTAAAAATGATTGCTGCCAAACATATTGGACATATCAGAACTTTATTGGATTTTAATTTATGTAACAATCTGATTGTTCATTTTATACCAAAAATTGTGACTAGGGAATTATATATATACATCTATCTTTGTTTAAGGCTCAGATCAATTTAGGATGTTTTTATTATTCAGGCATGTATAGCAGCCTTTTAGTGACTGAATAAGTATCATTGCTTGATCATTTTTCATCTGGTTTTGGCTTTGTTCAGTATAGAGTAACTCTGCTCTGTAAACATAGTAGTCCATCTTAGAAAGTTTGAAAATCAAGTGGTTTTCATTCCGGATACCTCAACTTTTAACATGAGATAACCCAAATACTTTATTAGCCATTCATATAAGAACATTTTTTATATGGAATTGGACTTAAATATTTTTAATATATTTTGAAAATAGCATTTAATAATGTGAAAATACTACTTGGAGTATACATATTTTGATATCTTGGATTTAAATGATAGATAAGAAAGTACTATAAAAAACTTGGTTGTAACTAGTAACAATGGATATATTCTTTGATACTTCATATGTTACTTTAGTTACATTAGTAACAAATTAGTAACTACTAGGGAATGTATTTGAAATTTGGACTCATTATGGATTTAGCAGTGGCAGGAGATTGATGTTGAGACACGGACCAGCAGAATAATTGATACTCCATTTTTTTTTTTTTTTTTTCCTTCAGCAGTGGGAAGGGGCATAGGGAGAGAGAGAATCCTTAGCAGGCTCCACACCCAGAGTGAAGCCCTACCTGGGGCTTGATCTCAGGACCCCAAGGTCATAACCTGAGCTGAAATCAAAAATCGTTCCCTTAACCGACTAAGCCACCCAGGCATCCCAGTATTCCCTTCTTAATTATATCAATTCTTCATACAGATGTGTAAAATTATATTTTCTAGTGGCTGTTTTTCTCTTGATCCTGAGTTGTTATTGTTTTGTTTTGCTTTTCATATGTAGTTGTCCGTTTTTCTGTATATTAAGAAAATGTAAAATAGAGTGGCTAAATTACTTAGTATTTTAAAACTACCTTTTATTCCTTGCTATATATAAAATAATTGTTTAACAATAAGAAGTCCCCAAACCTGGAGCACCCGGGTGGCTCAATCCGTTAAACTTCTGCCTTCAGCTCAGGTCATGATCTCAGGGTTCTGGCATTGAGCCCCACATCAGGCTCCCTGCTCAGCGAGGAGCCTGCTTCTCCCTCTGCCCCTCCCCCTGCTTGTGCTTTCTCTCTCTCTCTCTCTGAAATAGAGAAATAAAAATTAAAAAAAAAAATCTCCCAAACAAAATTAAATGAATGCTAATTTATAGCAATCAGTGCATCCTAGAACCAATCAACATGCATAAAGAAATGCTCCAGGGGCACCTGGGTGGCTCAGTCAGTTAAGCATCTAACTCTTGATTTTGGCTTGGGTCATGATCTTGGGGTCATGTGATCAAGCCCTGTGTCTGGCTCTGTGCCAGGCATGGAACCTGCTTAGAGATTCTCTCTCTCTCCATCTCCCCCTGCCCACCACCCTCCCCCCAGAATGCTCCTGATGAAAATGACCATTAGCTACATTTTGAAAATTCACAATTAAATCTCATTACATGACTCTGGTCATTTGAGAACTTAACTTTCTAGAAGAAGTAGTATGAAGAAAAAGTTTACAGATCAAATTGTGATTGAAATGGAATAATTTTCTCATTCTAAATGATAATTTAAGTCATTTCTCATTCTAAACAAAATGTAAAGGTACAACAACTAACATATATTGAGCATTTAACATGTGCCAGGCAGTGTTCCAAGTGCTTCTCACATAATAACTTCCTTAATCTTTGAGGTAGGTACTATTTTGTCTCCATTTGAGAGGTGACAAAATCACTTGTGGCACCAAGTGATCAAACAGTGCCCCTAGATGGACTCTGGCCGGTGTCATTCCTGATTTCAGAGTCCATATGCTTTTCGCCCTCTATTCTGTTCTTCCTTATAAGGATAATCACCTTATAATAAAAAATAAAAAGATAATAGTTCTCATTTTTTCATAAATGCAAGTATCTATAATAACTTTTGGTGTTCTGAATTTTAACTACGTATGGGCTCCAAAGATGAGTAATCCTTCCATCATGATGTCAATACTGTGTGAACCATTTATTATCAAGTAAGTTGATGGGTGTATAATTTACAAGTTCTTTAAAGTGTTAATGTAATATTCATATAATACTAATATTTTATTATTTTGTTTGAGCATTTAAGGAATGGCTCAGGATTTCCTTATTTATGGTTACCTTTCAATTTTCTGTACTTACCATATACCGGATGTATATTTACATATCTAAGCCTGCTTTAGATTGAAAGACAGAAAGAAGTAGGGCAATGGCTTTTAGTTCTTGATAGATTGTATTGGGTCAGAAATGATTACAAGTGGTTTAATAAGTTTATTTTTTTCTCTTTTGTTTTTAAACAGAATAAAGATCCTAAAATGTCTCGCGTTGCACTGGAATCTTTGTATAGATTATTGTGGGTTTATGTAATTAGAATAAAATGTGAAAGCAACACTGTAACTCAAAGGTAAGTGCCTTTGTATTAAAGTATATATTTAGGGGTGCTTGGGTGGCTCAGTCGTTAAAAGGCTGGCTTCGGCTCAGGTCGTGATCCCTGGGTCTTGGGATCGAGCCCTGCATCAGGCTCACTGCTCAGTGCGGAGCCTGCTTCTCCCTCTCCCGCTCCCCCTGCTTGAGTTCCCTCTCTTGCTCTCTCTCTCTGTCAAACAAATAAATAAAATCTTTAAAAAAATAAAAAGTATATATTTAAAAAAATCTTTGTTAAAAACCATCACACTGATGGAACTTTAGTGAGCCTTGCAAAGACCTTAAGAAGGAATATGAATTCTCCTGACATCTTACGAAGAATAGGAAGAAAGTTGTTAATGTCATTATGTCTTTATGACTCAGTCTTGTCTTTTTTTTTTCCTGTAGTCGTCTTATGAGCATAGTGTCAGCACTTTTTCCAAAAGGTTCACGTAGTGTGGTTCCTCGTGATACACCTCTCAATATATTTGTGAAGATTATTCAGTTCATTGCTCAGGTGAGTGCTGTACCCGATAATACACATAGACCTGCAACTTATGCATAATTTATTATAGTAATTTGGAGTTTTAAAATTTGTTGCCCATCTAAAAGCATGATAACAAAACACTTACTAATAGTGAGTAGTGAAAAATAAGAGTGTGCTAATAATTTTTTTGTGACAAAGTCAGTTTATGTCTTTGATCTGCACCCCTGCAGAAGGTAGTGAGACCCACAGGCAGAATAAGCAAGTAATTTAGGAAGGGTCCAGGAGGTCTCTCCGAAGATTTTTGGAAAATTGTTCTCTCGTGCGTTAATCTAGTTTCTTAGGGACAGATATAGAATCCACTGCAGTTAGTGGAGCCCAGAAGGATCTTTGAAGCAATCTGGATGGTTCACAGAGTTGCTAGTAGGACTACTCTGAATGACTAAGAGGAAATTGCAAAATTAGGCTATCAGTGTAGCTGCTGCCCTGGTCCGCATCAGTAGAAGATACCTTCTGTCCCGTCCTCCTCTTCCTCAAGTATGCCGGTTCCCTTGGACTCACATGGGTATATGCCCCTTGGCAGGGTCTAAATCACATCCCGAAGCCCGCTATAGTGAGGAACCCTGGGGAATACAATTTGAGCTTTTAGTCTCTGCAGTAAAGGAAGTTTTATTACAAGGTGATAGAGGCTGAGTGAGCAAATCCCAGGTTTCGGTCACCTTCCCTTTGGGGACGTCAGCCCTCGAGAAGCATAGGTAGGGTTACCTCGTCAACTAAGGAAAATGCTTTGATTTCAGGATATTTGTTGTGTTCTCTTTGAACTAAAACCGTGACAGTTTTGACAATTTAGATCATCTATAATGTAATAATTTTGAACAGTGAAGAAATGAGGAATATTTAAATACAGTGAATGCATTACTATATACTGGAGCACAGAACTAATGATGGTTAAATGAGTATAAATGTTTCCTTAAGGTGAATGAAAGCAGACTGCTTTAGTGCTTGTGTGCAGAAAACTTTTGCCATTGGTGCACATCTCTATTTTTTTTCCTTTCCCCTCGGATCTTACGTACTCCCTTGGATTAATCACCACATCAGTGAGAGCTGTGTGACTCCTCTCAAACCTCAGTTAATCTTACTAATTTTTCATTTCCTTGGAGGTTTCCCTGGAGACCTGTTCTGCCTGTCTCACTATGAACTCACCGCTCTCTAGGCCTACTGCATGGCTGTTGCTTTGGGACTCCCTTTTGTCATCATCCTTCACTTAGATATTTGGGTGTGATTTTGGTAAATGAGTGTTTAAAACGTTTATCCTATTTGTTGGGATACTAAATCGTTTGATAAGTAATATATTTATAGTCACATTTTTCCCCCTGAATTTGTAGGTATTTTTCTTTTGTCCAGCTAGGTTTATGAAGTTCTTATGGGCACAGATCTGTGTTGTTGCTATTATATGTCTAATTCTTAATATGATACCCAACACGTAGTAGGAGGTTATAAGGATTCCTTGATATTTTTTTCTAGGAACGTTTGGATTTTGCAATGAAAGAAATAATATTTGATCTTCTCAGTGTTGGAAAATCTACTAAAACTTTCACCATTAATCCAGAGGTAAAAAAAAAAATTATAATATGATAATACCCTATCCTATATAATCTTTTTATTTTATTTTTTTTAAGAGCAGTTTCTGGAATCAGAATGCTTAGGCTCAAACCCACTAGTTAGAAGCTTTGCTTTTAATTACCAGTATGATCTGGAACCAGTTATTTGACCTTTCTGATGGCCAACTCAATGGTTTCATAGCATGGTGAAAAATAATCGAGAGAGGAAGTTTTCCAGATCAGTCAGCTCAGTGGACTTGTACAGGTTGTGATATGAGCTCAGGTTTCTTTTATCAATATCAGTATCAGATTTTTATTTTTTTCTTTTTTAAGATTTTTTAAAAATTTATTTGACAGAGAGATCACAAGTAAGCAGAGCAGCAGGCAGACGGCGGGGGTGGGGGGCGGGGGGAAGCAGGCTCCTCGCTGAGCAAAAAGCCCAACACAGGGCTTGATCCCAGGACCCTGAGATCACGACCTGAGCCGAAGGCAGAGACTTAACCCCCTGAGCCACCCAGGCTCCCCAGTATCAGATTTTTAAATAAATATTATTTATTTAGCATTTAGTTTAGTTAAAGCCAGAAAAAATTACACACTTAATCAAATATTGGCAGATTGCAGTACATGGGAAGAATAAATAAGTGGGGGTCCCTCTGTGAACCCCAGTATGGGCCTTTCCCACTTCCTTCATGATGTTTTCTATGACCGTGTGACATGACCATGTGATATTTAGACTAAGGGAGGACACCCATGCTATGTCATATATAAAGACGAGTAAAGCTTAAAACTTTAATCTTATTTAAATTCAAAAATACATATAAATATAAGTTTTTATTTTCTTCTGGTGTTCCAGTGAGCTTACCTTGCACACCCATTGGGATGCACATGGCCACTTTAGAGACCACTGGCGTAGGGCAGAGACAATGGCGGCGTGGGTGGAGAACAGTGGTGGTGCAGACGGAGAGGAGGTTGTTGACCATGGAAAGAAACCTTGAGAAGAGATCGAGGTTGAGGGGAAAGTGCATTTGGCTTGAATGAGTTGAACATAAGGCATTTTGACATCCATGTAGAGCTGTCATGTGGGTCTGAGGGTCGGAGTTCAGAGAAGTGAGGCTTCAAATTGGAGGGCGTGGTGGTATGGGTGGTAATGGAAGCCATGTAGACTGAAGTCGCTCTGGGAGAGAAAACCTGGTGATAGAGGAGAATGCTGTCTCGGACCTCGTCCTGAAGTAGTCTCACATTGACTCTGTGGCGAAAGGAGGCCAGAGCTACAGGGCTGGCAGAGATGACTCAGCCAGCCATGGCACAGATGAGTCAGAGGAAGGGAGTGTTGCAGAAAACAAGGACGAGTTGACAGAGTCCTGTGCTGCTTGAAAAGTCACTGCTGAAGCAGTTGCTTCAAGGAAGTATTATAGAGAGGACTTACTCTATTAAGATAATAGAACATAATTAATGAAAGTTAACAGAATATATCCAGTTGAAAGGGAAACGCTGGAGATGCAAGCAAGAGAAGGGGTAATGGGTGGTGTGCCATTGCCGGGAAAGCAAGACCAGATGGGATCCCAACACCAGGGAAGCCCAGCGCCCCCTTGACTGTCAGCAGAGCGAAGGAGAGGGAGAAGAGGCATTACCCTGTGAGGGCCTGAGGACAGTTGATGGTTTTTTCTGCTGTGAAGTAGGAGACACATCATCCCTTAAAGGAGGGGAGGGTAGAAGAGTAGGATTGCTGAGGAAGGAGCAAAGAGGATGGAAATAAACTTTCTAGAGAACAGGAGAGCCAGCTGGCCTCAGAAGTGAGGGGGTGGCATTCGGGAATTTGGTATTAAACCGTAATGCCCAAACTACTTAAAAAACACCAGACAGAAAAGTTAGTTTTCCTCGTGTCCTCGTGCCCCCCATCCTCCCCAGGTTAACAGACAAGATGTTTTCAATGTGAAAAAGGGATATCTTCTGATGCTCTGATTTCATTCTGAAACTTTTTTTTTTTTCCTGAAGAGAATGAACATAGGCCTCAGAGTCTTCCTTGTAATAGCAGACAGCTTGCAGCAGAAGGATGGGGAGCCACCGATGCCCACCACAGGGGTTATTCTTCCCTCAGGAAACACTCTTCGTGTCAAGAAAATTTTCCTCAACAAAACCTTGACAGATGAAGAAGCAAAAGTCATAGGTTAGTGTTAACTAGGCCAAATAAACTGCTTTGTGATAGAGTTTAATTTTCTTTTGAAAAAGTTTATGAACAACTAAATCTAAAATTAATATGTTGGTCTAATGTGGTTATTCCAGTATAGAGTGATACCGAAAGTGAATACAATTTTGATAATACCTCCAAGTTTTTGCATTAAGAGTCTTCCAATTCAGTCATTATTTTCTTACATGATACTATCCACTGCATTTTGTACTTCCTTCCAAGTAATTTTAGTTCTGTGCGTGAGTTGTACACATTTTCTCCAATATACTGAAGCTGATCATTAGGGAGAAGAGTGTAGCACAATTGACATTCCTTCCTTGGTGCCAACAATAGCTGATGTCCTTGAAAGATAGGCTTTTATTTTTTATGGAAAGTAACTACGGCTGTTCTTTATGTAATTTCTGACATTTTGTAACCACGACGCTGTTTCCCTAGGAATGTCAGTGTACTATCCTCAAGTACGAAAAGCATTAGATAGCATTCTCAGACATTTGGACAAAGAAGTTGGGAGACCAATGTGTATGACCAGTGTACAGATGTCCAATAAGGAGCCCGAAGACATGATCACGTATGTAGTTCACTATTTCTCTTCATTGCTATTTCAGTGTTCTTAAAAAGGTAGATATGGTTCATTCTTGCTCCCTTCCTTTCTCCTCTGGAGTTGCCCCATATTGCCATCTGCTGCACTTTTTAATACAGTGATTCTTTCCACCTGCTCAGTTTTATTCTTTAAAATGCTATCAGTGGGCGCCTGGGTGGCTCAGTCATTAAGCATCTGCCTTCGGCTCAGGTCATGATCCCAGGGTCCTGGGATCGAGCCCCACGTCTGGGTCTCTGCTCGTCGGGAATCCTGCTTCTCCCTCTCCCACTCCCTCTGCTTCTGTTCCCTCTCTCACTGTCTCTCTCTCTCTGTTTGAAATAAATAAATAAAATCTTTAAAAAAAAAAAAAAGTGCTGTCAAATGAGTTGAGAGAACAAAAGTCCTCCTGGATCTCAATGTCATTGTCAGTGACAAGGCCCTATCCTTGTTCCATGACTGATAGATAAATCCTGGTTACCCTTGACGTGTGGATGTGGATGGTTTAGTAAGTCAAACACATACTCTTGTTTCCAGAATCCCAACAAAAAAGAAAACCTAAAAATCTCCCAGTAACAAGAGGTACAGAGAGGAATAATATGAGTTGTTTTCTTTAAACACTACGTCAGCCCCCTGCAACCTCCCCACCCCCATGGCTTGTCGCTGCTTGTCATCCCAGCATCTTTTTTTGTTATTGTTGTACGACAATAACTTGTTGTATTTGCTAGTAAGTATCTATGTATCCTGTAATAAGAGAGGATTTTTTTTAGATATTAATAGATATTAATATCTGCATTATAGGTTTTAGAACACCAAACTGGATATTTGATCTATCAGTTTAATTAATAGAGAGTTATTATTTACTGGCATCTGCTAACATCTCTGAGAACTTATCTAGTATTGATGTTTTTCCCCTCTGCATTCTTTTCCCTGAAAAGTCTCTCTCCTCTTCATCACAGCCACCTTCCTCGCTGTGTGACCAAGTTGGCCATCACTAGCTTCCTCTGGCCATACACGTGGGGTCTGCAAACGCAGCAGCGTGCACACTCCCTGCCAGCTGTCCCCTCTGTAATGCCATTCATGTTTGGTTCCAATTTCACCTCCAGCGATACCGCTTTTCCTTTCTCTGCTGTGCTTGCGTCCCTGTTGGCCAGTTTCCTCTTCTGATGATCCGCGTTTGTAAAATGTCATCTGTGTTTATCCCTGGAGTCAAGGAAGCAGCACAGTTACCTGCTTTGCTGTCTGTGTGAAGGAATAACAAATGTGCAGTGACCAGTCACAACAGACTTGGAAAAAGTACTCTTGTTCTCGGGGTCATGAATTCAAGACCTATGTTGGATATAGAGATTACTTAAATAAATAAAACTTAAAAAAAGAAAAGAAAAGAAAAAGTAACACGATTCGTCAGGGATTATGATGCACATCTGTTACTTACATAGTGCTTTGTGGGCTGTAGAGCTAGCAGGGAAACTGGTATTATTTAACTGAATTGTTGTAACTGAAATTCATGCATATTGGAACCATTTAAAGAGAAGATGGACTATATAAAATCTTTAAAAGTAGGTTAGCAAGGCCTTTGCCAATGTAATGAATACTGACCCCAAATGCTGAGAACATCCAAATTCTTTTCTACCTGAGAAGATTTTAGGCTACTTCAAGAACAATTTGGATAAATAAACTAAAATCCTCACCTTGAAATATAGACCAAAATAAAAACAAAAACCAGTGCATTAGAAGATATTTAAAATAAAATTTTAGAAATCATTGAATAACCAGAAGAAAATATAGTAGAAATAAATTGTATTGAGCCTCTGAAGGAACCAGGGTTTTCAGAATTGACATTTAATTAGATAAAAATTAAGTATCTATATTTGTGTGTATTTGTGTATATTCTAAAGTGAAATAAAAAGAGAATAGACAGTACCAACAGTGGAATGTGAGAATGCCTTTGTTTTAAGACCCTGTTAATTATACATATACTACTGTATATGTGTATGTGTGTGTATATATGTATATATACATAATTATACATAAGTATACATACTAATTATACATATTAATGTATAATATTAAATGAAAAAAATTTTTGTTAATTTTATACGTTCCTAAAATAACCAGTGTTTTGTTATTTAATAATATCAACTGTATTTCCTATGATTTAATAATTAAATATGCTTTATTAAAGGTTAGATATTGATTAAATTATATTTAATTTTTAATTTAAAATAATTGTATTCTAAATAATTAAATACTATTTATTGTTTAAACATAATAGTTTCTGTGGCTTTCTAATTACTGAAAATCTTTTTTGCTTGCTAGTGTTTTCTTTCCTGAATTATCTCTTTATTCTTTTGTCGGCTTGTAAACTGATGACTGTTTACTGGATTTGCATGAGTTCTTTTTATATTAAATACATTAAACTTCTTTAGGGGAAGGAGACTCCTATTTTCTCTAATTATTTTTCCAGCTTTGCTTTCGTTGTCTAGCATATGTAGTAAACTTACTAAATCCTGTTATATATTTTTCAGGGGGGAAAGAAAACCCAAAATTGATTTGTTCAGGACTTGCATTGCTGCTATTCCAAGGCTGATTCCTGATGGTATGAGCAGAACTGACCTCATTGAACTCTTAGCAAGGTAAATGAGAATGACTCTTTGCTCTATTACTTTTTACCTCTTTCAATCCCTTTAAATGTCGAATACACCCCGTTATTGTTCTCATGAACAGAGTAATAAAGACATGTTCAATGCTTTAGTTGATATACTTTCTTTTTAAAAGAAATTTTTTTTAATTTCTTTTCAGTGTTCCAGAATTCATTTTTTAAATGTGATATACTTTCTAAACTTCCGTGTTGTCTTTTATGTATTGTTAAACACATTCTCCCCACTCATTTTTAACTTTTTAAAGTTCTTTTGGAGTCCTCTACAAATCCCATTTTTCTGTTTTCCTCCTTTTCCATCTAGTATATTTCTTAGAATTTAGATAACATGTTATTCCTTAACAGATACGAGGTGTTGCCCAGCAGGCAGTTAACTGTTGGGCTAACACTTGGAGTCCTTCCTCTAACACCCAGGGCGGTGTCCGGATCTCATGGTCACTTATTTCTCCCATCGCAGAGCCCATAGGGTTTATGCGGCTCTTTCCTTTGTTGGGCTTCTCATAGCTTTATAAAATAAGAAATAACATGACAACTGAATTTGAATACTTGCTCCCAAAACTAACTCCAAGCTGAGGTGAAGGTTTGTTGAAAGCTGCTTTTTTGTTGATGGACGTAGGGATTCCGTAGATAAGGGGTTGGCAAACATTTTTCTGTGAAGGACGGGATGGGAAGTATTTTAGGATCACAGGTCACGTGGTCTCCGTCACACCTGCTCATCTCTGCCGGTGGCTCAGGAGCAGCCTTGGGCAGCCTGTGAAGGAGAGGGCATGACCGTGTTCCCATGGTGCCCTTGGCCCTTGAACTGTAGTTTGCTGGCCTCTGCTTTAAATGAAAAAAGCCAAGTATCGTGGCCATCACAGAGCAGGGGTGCTTGACTGTTTTGAAAGTTGTTTACTGGTTGCCAAGCACTTATCACTAAGACTTAAGTTAAACTCACTGTGAACAGCTAATAGACTTCTTCAGCAACCCTTTTTACCTCCTCCTCAAAAACGCCCAGCATTTCACACACCTGTCACTACCCTGTCCTCAACCAGTGCAGGTTGCCATCAAGATACAGAACAGCATTTGTCTTCTCCTCCATTCAGGGTTATGAGGGGAGAAAGGAGTCACTTGGAAACTTTGCACCATGAGCTAAATTCATCCCGTTCCACTCTCTTAATTTTTGCTGTGAATTGGATTGAAGAGTTACAAAATTCATGTCAGTGTTAGGGCAGGAAAGGAGGTTTAATGATTTGTAATGTTATTGCTTGGAAAAACAGAAAACAGCTCTTACACGATTGTATGCTTACTCCTCCCCCTTGGTAACTCTACACCTTTGTGGATAAGGATCCCATATCCCCCACCAAAAGGAAACTGCGTCTCTAAGGGGCAGGGACTGGGGGGCCCAGTGAAGGGAGCAAATATCTGAACAGTTGAGTGAGTGACAGCTTTGCCACTTGCTTTGCTTCCTTCCCCTGTGAGATTCATTTGCAAGTTAATTTACTTCACCAGAAAGGAACATTCTAGGGTCTCTTCTATTTTGTGCCTCATTCTTACCATTTGGAGTTACGATCTCTAAATCTTGGGTTTTTGGTTTTTTTTTTAATGAAAGCAAGTAAACAAAACGAAGATGCATTCGTAGACTTGTATGCTATGTCTAAGGAAAGTTAATTCGTCTGTCTTAATGAGCCTGACTGCATTGTTGTTCTCTACGCAGCAGGTGGTTAGCTCCTGTGTGTAAATTTTGAGTTACACAGATGGGTGCAAGGTGGACATGTGTACATTTGGGGATTTGAGGGAGGTTGAAATCATCTTTAAAATGAGCATTATGGAGACAGTCATTCTTTTTCCACAGCACCTCCCTTGGTGCCACGATCAGAGACACTGGGCTAGAGAGCCTGAACGGGGCCCCAAATGATATTTCTGCTGCTCCGGGTTCATGGCTTACTTTCAAGTCTATCGAGCTGTAATAGATGTTCTCTTCCGTCTCCCTGTCAGGTGAAGGTTGGCTTAGTGAAGACCAGAACTGAGTTCAGCAGGGCGAAGACAGTGAAATCTCCTTCCTCCTAAAGCACGCAGCTTTCCTCCTCTGTCAGTGAGGATAATGCCACTGCCCCAGCCTCCTGTCAGCCTGTCCTTGTGGCGTAGTCTAATATTACCTACTTAGCTGCTTCACTCAGGCTCTTCCTAACTCTGATGCCTGTGTCCTGATGGTCAGTCACTAAAGGAATCCTCTTCAGCCCCAAATCAGAAACTCTTGCTCATAGAGGGTTATATATTGGTAGCTTCACTACTGCAACCATCTTTTATGGTTTTCTTATCATTCTCTGCTTTATGTTCTGGTAAAATCCTTTAGCTAATAATACTTTCATGTTCTCTTATTGCTTTGATATCTTTAAAGGGTGATTTTATATAGCCTTTCCTCAGTCTCTTTAGGGACCTGTGTGTTAGATCAGCACTTTTTTTTTTCCCATTCTTTTTTCTGCATATACACCTTTTATGATGTTACTCTAAAATTTACTCTCATGCTTCGGAATGGTTTCTGTTAAATTGCTTTCATCTTGGTTTACTGTATTTTCTTGTTTACAATCAGCCATCTTGTATTTAACTCTAACCACAGGAGCACGAAAAAAGTGACCGATAAATCATGTTCTTTCCAGTGATAATAAGGGACTGAACATCCGAAAGATAGGGCTTAGGTATTATATGACTGGATTTAATTTTTGACTGATTACAAGATAACATACAGCATTTCAAGGACTAAAGCATCTTTAAAATGTAATTCTGTTATGTCAAGCTCTATTTTTTTAAAGTACAGCATTTTAATTATGATCAAACTTATTATCTGAATTATAGTAAAAGTACCAACTACTGTTAATAGATTTGTATGGGAATTTAAATTTAATTTATATGGGAATTTAAATAAGTGAATATAGAATAACATAGGGGTGAATATATACAAAAGGGGAACATTGGTTCCTATCTTCAGACTTAGAAATCAATGAAGAGGACATATTCTTTAGGTTCCTAGTTTTCAGTTTTACATGATAAAACTGCGGGGGAAGGTTTTGAGGTTTGCTAATGGACTTCTGTTCTTGGTAGGCTCACCATTCATATGGATGAAGAACTTCGTGCTCTGGCTTTCAATACCCTGCAGGCACTAATGCTTGACTTCCCAGATTGGCGGGAGGATGTTCTTTCAGGATTTGTTTATTTTATTGTCCGGGAAGTGACCGATGTCCATCCCACGCTCCTTGATAATGCTGTAAAGATGTTGGTACAATTAATAAACCAGTGGAAACAAGCAACCCAAGTGCATAACAAAAACCAAGACTCCCAGGTACCTAGTTCTTCTGTGTGGTCCCTTTGTACGTGGTCAGTGGGAAATGCCCAGCAATGGTGTTAATATATGTTGCTTTCTCAAAAACCGAATATTGGCTTAGTGTTGTTGACTTTGGAAGTATTCGTAGTCCCTTAAACTGAACCTTCCTGCAGTTCAGATATTAAATATAGAGTTTGTGTGTCCAGCCTTTCCAACCTTCTTCCTTTGGTAACAGTTTTGAATGAACACAGAGAGTGGAGGCCATCCTAGCTTACAATTAGGCGATTTCCAATATATTTAAAGCTGATAGAATAATAATTTTTGGTAGTATTCCATTTGAGTTATTTGATTGTTTTACCCATGGCACTCATCCCTGCTTCACATTTGCAGTCTGTCTGTTTGTTTAAATGAAAGGTTCTCAGATTATAATAGATTTATGTAATGTATTATCTTAGAACCTTGTAATTTTAGAGCTGGATCATCCAAATCCGTCCAGCTTCTTAACCTTCATTGAGCATAGAAATCACCATGGGCTTGGGCGCCTCGGTGGCCTAGTTGGTTGAGCATCTGCATTTGGCTCAGGTCATGATCTTGGGGTCCTAGGATCGAGCTCTGCGTGGGGCTCCCCACTCAGCAGGGGAGTCTGCTTGTCCCTCTGCCTCTCTCTCTCTCTTGCTCTCTCTCTCAAATAAATAAGTAAAATCTAAAAAAAAAAAAAGGAAATAAAGAAATCACCAGGGGCCTAAGAATCTCTGTTTTCTACAGGCTTCTAGGTGATGCCATGCTGTGGTCTACACTTTGAGTTCAAATGGTCCAATTCAATCCCCTTATTTTCCACAAATAAATGTTAGACCACAAGTCATTAACAGTGTCAGCTCCAAGATTACAAAGTAGCCAGAGCACGGTAGCAGTTCAGTACAGAATTCATAGACTGCCAGTTAAATGCTTCTTTTCCTCTGTGTATACTGTTAAATTTTGATAACTTAAGTATTATTTAAATTGCCTGAGCTGAGGCAGACCTATTGCTGTAATCAAGATAATTTGCTTTCCTCTTTATTAATGGTTGCACCGGAACGTCTACACATATTATGTTGTTTTATTGTTAATTTCTGTTTATTTTTCAAGCATGGTGTGGCTAATGGAGCTTCACATCCCCCTCCTCTGGAAAGGAGCCCGTATTCCAATGTATTCCACGTGGTCGAAGGGTTTGCACTCGTCATTCTCTGTAGCAGTCGACCTGCCACTAGAAGGTTAGCCGTCAGTGTCCTTAGAGAAATAAGGGCTCTGTTTGCACTTTTGGAAATACCTAAGGTAAGATTTAGGTATATTGCTTAATTATCTAGTGAAAGTACTTAGAACCCTCCTGTTGTTTATTCTTAATGCCTTTTGCATTGCTGCCATGCGGGTATAACTTACCTTCATAACAAAGGAACAAAGTCTTTTTGACAGGGTTTAAACTAGCCCACCTGCCCTCAATTCCATTAGTACGATTCCATTATTACAAATAGCGCTAACGTGAATTTTGTTATGTTTTCTTAGATTTGGTTACTTTTCTTAATCATTCCTAAATCTTTTTAGACATATGATACTTTTTTATAGGGTGACGATGAACTAGCCATCGATGTGATGGACCGGCTGAGCCCATCCATTCTCGAGAGCTTCATACATCTCACTGGGGCCGATCAGGTAACTAGAATGATTTCATTCTATTCAGTCTTGAATGCTGTTCAATCTTGGAACTTCAGATAGACATCTCTGAATTTTCCTTTACAACTTTAATGCATTGGAAAGCATTTTACGTCCAAGTTGTAAGTAATTTGACTCAGTAAGATGAAGAAAAACACTTTGTCAGCACACACAACTAAGAATGGGTTGATTTTTTTTAAAAAGGTCATACATCAAGATTTCAAGATTAGATGTAAACGTAAGTATCCAACTTGATTACTTGAAGTTTTTTCTTCCCCTTTGAAATACAGGGACAAAGTTTCTGTTCTCTGTCTGTGACACTTGGCTCTTATAACTCACAACTTAATATATAACCGAGGGAGATAATTAAAAAAAATTATAAACCTAAGTGATGATTATAAATCTGTACAATTTAAAGAATTCTGTTTTAGAATATTAACTATGATTTATGCCAACAAAAAGAATAGTGAAGTACTCTTTTCTAGTGCCCGAAGTCCTGCCTTCCTGCATCAGAGCCGGTGTTTCATAAATATCTGTTGACTTGATAGAGTATGAATTGAGCCTCTGTTCAGTTTAGGACTCCATTTGTTTTTGTTGTTGTTGTTTGAATGACACATAATTTGCTGTGAAGGTCAGTCTTTATCTCTTCAGTTTTAAGAGCTTAGAATATGGTTGAACAAATATGTAAGAATAGGTACCTCTGGTGAAGTCCCGTTTTCCAGTCTGTTCTACGAATGCCTATTTCGGGCATGTCAGCATGAAGTTAATGGTCCCTTTTTCAGTTCCCAGCAGCGTTAGTATGCCCATGGAAGTTGCCTATTCCTATATGAATTACGTTAAGTCATGGTTCTTCACCCTTTTTGGTCTATAGAGCCTTTTGAGACTAATGAAAGCTGTGAAATCTCTCTTCAGAAAAGCACATACCTACACTTTTCTTCAGAAAAGTACATACCTACACACAAAAATGGTATATGCAGTTTCAGGAATTCACTACTCTCTTACACCCACTTTGGACCTCATCATTACCTCTGTTTTAGAACCTCTGTTCCAGAAACTACCAACAGGCTGCCTGTAGTTTAATACAATTCGTATGGCAAAACTTTGAAAATTACTCAAATGTGCGATAACTCGTGGTTTGTTTGTTTTTTTCTCTTCGTAGACTACTTTGCTGTATTGCCCTAGCTCGATAGATTTACAGACATTAGCAGAGTGGAACTCTTCTCCCATCAGCCACCAGTTTGATGTGATTAGTCCATCCCACATATGGATATTTGCACACGTGACCCAAGGCCAAGACCCGTGGATTATAAGTCTCTCCAGTTTTTTAAAGCAGGAAAACCTCCCCAAACACTGCTGTACAGCTGTGAGCTATGCTTGGATGTTTGCATACACAAGACTTCAGTTGTTGTCCCCACAGGTTGATATAAAGTAAGTTAATTCCTAGATGATATAATATCAGTTTTTAAATGTATAGCCTGTTTTTATAAGTATGTATTTGAAAAGTCATACAAGTTGGAAATTCCACAAATAAATGATGTGCCATAATTGGACTGATGTCTAAGGAGGGAGATGAAAGATGTAAAGGATGTAGTCTTATAGTCCCTTCATCCTTCTCATGTCATTCAGTCTCACCAGATTGTTAGTTCACTTACTAGGACAGTGCTTGGTACATGGTATGTGTCTGATGAATCCGTATTGAAGGAAAGAACTAAGGAGGGAAGGGTCCGAAGAGGAGGATAGATGGGGATATAGGGAATTTTGTGGATGAATGGTGTGAAGTGAAGAGACAACCATCTCAGGGACCTGACTTCTCCTGAGGACATCATGAGGAAGGCCATCTGCTGATAGGGACTAGTGATAATGGCATTGAACTTCTATTTGGACGCTAACGGTAAAAATTTGGAGTAACTGATGGTGTGATAGAGTGTGGAGGCAGGCCGTCATCAGCTGCAGTGAATTTCTTCTTGCTCTTAAATATAATAGAGAATTTTTGAACCTGAATTTGAGTTCCTGGTTTCATTTGATCCAGTACGCCATTCATCGGATGGCATAGAATGAGTCCTCTCATTGTAGACGTTGCCATGTAAACCCAACACCCAGACAAACCCAACACCTTAGGGTCACATGAAAGGCTCTCCAAACTTGGTTCCAGTCTATACATTTTTCCTTACTTTTGGTCATGGCTACCTGTGTGCTCTTATGTTAGAACCAAAAAAAACTTCTCAGAGTTCACTGCCTGGGTCTACAGTTTCTAGTCTCTGAGTTTTTATTCACATGAACTTAGAATGTTTTTTGTCTTCTCCATGTTCTATGTGTTGATATCTGATGTAGCTCAAATTCCACCGTATTTTTAAAGCTTTCTTCTGCATCTCCAGCCCAGAGTAGTCATTCCTTCTTTTGGACCTGAATATAGCTATTTTTGGTATTTCTCTATGTGTATACACACTTATTATGTATCTATGTACATTCTCAGGAATTGTGTATTAGATGGTTTTTTTTTGGTTTTTTTTTTGTTTTTTTTTTTTAGTGAAAATTGACACCTGCCACCTTGCAAAAATAACCTTTATGACTTTATCTCATTTGGTCTCCCCTAATTGCCATATTTTAAATTGGAAGTCCCTTTCCTACTACCATTCTCTATCTCTTGTGTTGTTCATTATCATACTTGGCACCATCTGACATTGTTTTATTTATTCTGTATTGTGTATCTTCCCCAACACACATGATGGTAGTGATTTTTTACAGGGTTCATTTTGTTTTGCTGCCATCACAATATTTTCTAAAATAGTAAAACACTGTCGGTGAATTAACAAAGTGGTATATTGCTTTGCTTATCTTAATATATAAATGTATTGAAGACAAGGACAGTGTATTAGTATCTTTCTGTTTTGTTTTGCTTCTGAGTCCTTAATCCCACCAGCATTTTGGTATTTAGAAAAATTTATAGAATTGTGCCGATATATTTTATTGGTCTGATGTTTCAAGACAGAAATTTGACAGAAGCCTTAAAAATGTAGCTGTCCTTTTGATGTCGCAATTTCAATTTCAAGAGTTTACCCAAGAAAATAATTAAACTTTTATTGTAATTAAGCATATATTCAAATGATTAGTGCTGTGTATTATAGGGGAAAATTGCTATTAGCTAAAATGTCCAATAATGAAAATTTGGACAATAAATCCTGATAATCTTTATAATAACATAGCATACAGCCATCAAAAATGATGTCAGAGAAGTATATTCATTTAATGGAAGATGTTTAAAACGCACATTAAGTACATGTGAAAACCAGCCGTATTATTCAGCTTTTATAAGTTAAGGGAGATATATTCATTTATTTATATATGTATGTATTTGAATTGAAAATGTATGAAAGAATATACAGTGATTATATTGACCTGGGACTAAAGGTGATTTTCATTTTGTTTTCCCAGTTTTTTTTTTTTAACACTGAGCGTGTATAATAAGTTATAAAATGTGGCCTGTTAAAAATATTAACTTTGATCACAAGAACAGTAGATTATGTTAAAATGATCCTACGATGTATTTAAATTTTCAGTCAGATAGTCATTTATATCTTATACCATCCCACAGAGATTTAGTGGTTAGTAATAAAACTTTATTAACCATCTTTCCCAAATTGATAGAATTTAGCTTTAGTTTAAAAAAAAAAACAACACTTCAGAACACATTGAATTATTTACAGCTCCCTGTTTCTCTTCTTCTTCCCCCAGTAGCCCCATCAATGCCAAGAAGGTAAATACCACCACCAGCAGTGACTCCTACGTCGGCCTGTGGAGGAACTATCTGCTGCTTTGCTGCAGTGCGGCGTCGTCCACATCCTCTTCCGCATCCACGGGGTCTGTGAGGTGTTCCCCGCCCGAGACGCTGGCATCCACCCCTGACAGCGGCTACAGCATTGATTCCAAAGTAAGCTTTCCCCGTCCGCCACTGAATCTGAAGGGCACCATGAAGTAATGTTTTCAGATTTCTTTTCCAGGACAGTAATGTGGTTGAAAAGTGTGTTACTTGTATGAATGATGAAAATAGTTCAAGGAGTCCCATTACTATGGATTCCTGGTTGGAATCAGTTTTATATATATATGTGTGTGTGTGTTCATATGTGTGTGTGTGTATAATTGATTCCAACCAGGAATGTATATAATAAAAAACTATATAAAACTATATATATGTATATAGTTTCTCTTTGGTGAAGAGATGATCATGCTCAGTAAATTCATCATAATATTTTTTTTTTTAAGATTTTATTTATTTGCCAGAGAGAGAGAGAGTACACACAAGCAGGCAGAGAGGCAGGCAGAGGCAGAAGAAGAAGCAGGCTCCCTGCCGAGCAAGGAGCCCGATGCGGGACTCCATCCCAGGACCCTGGGATCATGACCCGAGCTGAAGGCAGCGGCCTAACCAACTGAGCCACCCAGGCGTCCCCATAATATTTGTAAAGCAATTTTCACCCCTATTGTTGCTCACTTGATTTCCTGTAGTTCTCACAATATAAAAGAAATCATTTAAATAATTAAATACCTTTCTTGACTTTCCCTAAATTATGCAGTGATATAAGTGATACTTGGTAAGAACAGTTCTGAAGTCTTCATGATATGACACAAAATATTGTGAGGTGGTTGAAGACAATTTAGAAAACTGAGTAAGATCTGAGTGTCTTACTTTAACACCAATGACTTGGAAATAATTTTGTTTAATTCACTTTCACGGATCAAAAGACATAGAATATCAGAATATCCTCCTACAGAGGAAGTGAGCCTATTATGTAATGGTAAGTATCTGTAAGAAATTAAGAAACCCACAGAGCCCAAATTCTTTCAGTGAACTTAGAGTGAACCATTGGGCAAATCATTTAATGTTCTTAGATTATGTACACCACAGGTGAATTTTGAAGTTCCACTCACAGTAAAAATTTCATCTCTCCGTTGCCCTTGATGAAGTATTAATGAAATGCCAAGCTATTTAGTTGGATGTACTGTCATTAATGGCTGCTATAAATACGTATTTTTTTTCCAGATTATTGGCATCCCATCCCCTTCATCCCTGTTTAAGCATGTAGTTCCAATGATGCGCTCTGAGAGCATGGAAATCACAGAATCCCTTGTTCTAGGTCTTGGCAGGACCAACCCAGGAGCTTTTAGGTAATTACCTTCATATGTTTTCTCTATGCACTAAAATAGTCAGTGTACTACTGGAGAGGTGAGTTAGAGTCCTTCCAATCAGGACAGTTCATATCCGTCCTGACATTTACCAGTTAACTAACCATGTAACATTAAACGAGTCATTTAATTTCTTAGAACCTTTTTTCCTTCATTTTGACTGAGCAAATAAGATTTCCCCGATATCCTTCACAGAATTACTATGAAATCTCATATATACTATATATAAATGTGTTCTAAAAATGATAAAATGCCACATAAATTTTTAATATTTTCCTACCTATTGACACAATGATGTGATTATTTTGTAGTTTTGGTCTATTGGTTGAAACTATAGTTTTTCCTCTTCTTGTTCAAAAGAATTAGATTTTTTTCACTTTTTTAAAAAAATTAACATATAATGTATTATTAGCCCCAGGGGTACAAGACTGTGAATTATCAGGCTTACATATTTCATAGCACTCATCATAGCACATACCCTCCCCAATGTCCGTAACCCAACTGCCCTCTCCCTACCCTCCTTCCCCCAGGAACCCTCAGTTTGTATTTTTTTGTTTTTTGTTTTTAGATATTTTATTTATTCATTTGGGAGAGAGAGAGAGAGAGCACAAGCAGGGGAAGAGGCAGAGGGAGAGGGTGAAGCAGACTCCCCCGAGCAGGGAGCCCGATTCGAGATACGATCCCAGGACTCTGGGATCATGATCTGAGCTGAAGGCAGACACTTAACCATCTGAGCTACCCAGGTGTCCCCCTCAGTTTGTTTTGTGAGATTAAGAGTCTCTTATGGTTTTTCTCCCTCCCAATCCCATCTTGTTTCAGTTTTTCCTTCCCTACCCCCCAAACCACCCACTTTACCTTTCAGATTCCTCATATCAGGGAGATCATATGATAATTGTCTTTCTCTGATTGACTTATTTCGCACAGCAAGAATTAGATTATTTTTAAAAGAAATTTTTTTTTATATCATCCTTGATGTTCTTTATCTTGACAAAGTAAATCCTTCATTTTTGTCTGAGATTCTGCTTTATTGTTGCCTGCTGGGCCTTGTATTTATTCTTTTGAGATTATCCTCTATTGATCTAAGGTGATGTTTGTTTGATGTTTTATCTCTGAGATAACGTGTACAACAGAGGCTAGGTTAGCAAATTGTAATATGTCTATATTTGCGGGATGGCATTCATCATAAACGAGGTTTTAAAATATTATTTTATGACAAGAAAATACATTATTTTGCTAATAGCAAAAAAAAATGGGTTACGAAAATGATCTCAGCTTCTTTTTTTTTTTTTTTTTTTTTAAGATTTTATTTATTTATTTGACAGACAGAGATCACAAGTAGGCAGAGAGGCAGGCAGAGAGAGAGGGGGAAGCAGGCTCCCTGCCGAGCAGAGAGCCCGATGCGGGGCTCGATCCCAGGACCCCGGGATCATGACCCGAGCCGAAGGCAGAGGCTTTAACCCACTGAGCCACCCAGGCGCCCCTGATCTCAGCTTCTTAAGAAAACAAATTCTGGTAAACAGAAGCAATCCGGAGGCAAATACATTAACGTCTGCAGTAGTTTTATTGATGATGAAATAGTGGATGCATTTTATTTTCTTCTTTTTTATTTTCCCCATCATCTACGGTCTACATCTACAATGAGCACATTTTCAATTTAAAATCAGATTATAAGCAAAGATGAGACTATCATTTTCATGAAGTTCATGCACTTTGACTCATTAATTCCATTTGTAAGAATTAATCCTAAGGAGATAATCAGAAATGAAGACAAAGATGTTCACTGAGGCAGTATTTATAATAATAAAAATTAGAAAAAATTGGGGCACCTGGCCGGCTTAGTCAGTAGAGCATGTGACTCTTGATCTTGAGAGTGTGAGTTTGAGCCCCACGTTAGGTGCAGAGATTACTTAAAAATAAAATCTTTAAAAAAATTTGGATGAAATTTAATGAACCGGTAATAAATGAAATTATTTAGAAAAACTATGGTATCCCATAGTTTTGGGATAATATGGTATCCCATATTCCCATGTGGTAGGATATTGTGAGCTAACTAAGGGCATATGGATGTCATTATGCTAGTGTTGGAGAAAGAAAAGATATCTTCTCACATCTGCTAGGGCTTCAACTATGTAAAGTACACCTGGGCTACAAAATGATGGAACATCACTGTTGACGATACTTACCTCTGCAAGTTAGAATAGGTGGCCTGTACCATTTTTTCTGCTTTCCCAGTGGTCTACAGTGTGCACGTGTTCTTCTGTAACCAAAACAATGAGGACTGTGTTAAAACAGTAGAACTGGGGTTAACACATTACTGCATGTCATTAGATGAGTATTTACATATTTGTGCATCAGATTATATCTGTTCAGCCATTATTTAACAATGTATATAATTTTTCTTTTAGGGAACTAATAGAGGAATTGCATCCCATAATTAAAGAAGCACTCGAAAGAAGGCCAGAGGTAAATGTAGTTTTCCGCATTAAATATTTGGCAGATACTTATTTGTCTTTTGTATTCCCTACATTATACCAAAAGTTAGCGATTGAGAAGTAGATATGTAAAAGATGGTCTGATGCAGTCGTCAACCCTTTCTTTTTTTTTTTTTAAGAGAACATGCAGGGGTGGGGAGGGGCCATGGGAGAGAGGGAGAGAGAAGCTTGAGTAGGCTCCACGCCCAGCACAGAGCCCAGCGTGGGGCTCGATCTCACGACCCTGAGATCATGACCTGAGCTGAAATCAAGAGTCAGACACTAAACTGACTAAGACACCCAAGCATGGTGCTCCTGAACATTTTTTTAATATACAGAATTCTTCCCTGCCCCCTCACAGAAGATCTTACGCAGAAACTCATTCTAGAAAACATATTAAATTCCTCTAACTAAAGTGGGCCCAGTCAGAGTCTAGGTTGGGGTCAGCAAAGCTTTTCTCTAAATGGCCAGATAGTAAATATTTTCACCTTTGTGGGTCCTGCTGTCTCTGTTGCAACTACTCAGTCTGCTTTAGACTACTAAACAAAGGGGCATGGCTATATCCCCCCCCAATTTTTTTTTTAGGCAGCAGTGGGCCAGGGTTGGCCCCAGGTCTACGTCCCTAAATCTAAAAATCTGCAACTTTTAGAAACCACAGGTCTGGCGGGGACAGGTAGATATGTGAACCACAATTATGACAGTGTATTACACACTGGAAGGAAATCACAGATATGAGGTTGCTCAAACCGCAGAGAAGAAAGCCTCTGGGTCTGCCTGTTGAGGAAAAGTAGGTCTGAAGCACCAGTATTTGAGGAGAAGTTTGAAGCATGTTCCCCAGTGGACAAGCAAGGGAAAGACATTCTAGGCAGGGAGACAGCATTTGCAAACTTTGTAAAAAGAATGTGGATGTTGCAGATTCTTTTGCATGATTCTGTTATGGAGAAAGTGATTGATGATTGATAAGGCTGCAAAGCAAGAGAGGAACTCTCATGAAAGTATCCTGGTCTCAGCTTTATCCTGCAGACCACTGGACACCATATGGCGTGAGCATTAGAACTGCCTGGAGGAGTTACTACACATTATAGATTCCTGGGCCTGTTGAGTGAGATTCCCTGGAACAGAGCCCAGAAATCTTTTAAAAAGCACCTTAGATGAACCTGGTATAGGAGACTGAGAGCCACTGCTATTGATGTCCCAGAGGAATTAAAGCAGGAGAAGGACATGGTGACAAGAGCCGCCCTTTTAGAAACTTTAAGATGGCATCTGTAAGCCTTCAGTTCCTTTCTTTAATCCAGCCCTGTAGAGTAGTGATAGTAATTGATGGGACTTTTGTTTCAGAATGATCATGTTGATTACAGTGTAGGATGATTCATTAGAGGGACTCGGAATTGGCAACAAAATTAAGTAGCAGTGTTTATTTATACTTCAGAATTTCAGGGGGAAGAAGTCCTCCTAGCAAGTGAGTGGGTTAGCTCAGTGTTGTACCTGGAATGTAAGATTGATTTTGAACGCTTCAGACTCAAGATCTTTCTGTAGCGACAGAATGGAAACAAGTCAACTAAAACTTTGCAGAGATCATCAAAGACTGCTTAGAGACTGTCCTGCTCAGTACAAATGGCTGTAAACTTTATAAAGAGCGATAAGAAATCGGAAACGTAATGAGCTGGTCATCAGCAAATTGGTCTGCTCTGGAAGGCAGGAAACTGGATTGTTGCTCTGTATTGTGAAAATTACCTCCCAGTGACGTAATGAACAGTAGAAGGAGGTGGTAGAGCAAATCTGTCTCTTCCGACTACACGGGTTCCCGCAGAATCCAGGGGAGATGTGACAGCTAATGTGCTAACCATTAGTCCTTCGGTGCTAGTAAGACCAATTTATTCAGACCGTAATGATCAGGGAAATTTTTTCTTCTGCATTTAGTTTCTGTGTCAGAATTAACTGTTGAGTGGAAAACTTTGGCGTGAGCAAAATCTGTGGGGTTTCTTCATTCCCCTTTGTGTTCTTTTCCCTGTCTTATTGTTATATTTTGGGGAATATCTTAGGGATTCTTAACCACGCAGTGGGAACAGTTTACTGGCTGCTTCAGTGCTTCTAAGTTGCCAGATTAGCAAATCACCTGAAAGTAACTGAGAAGTAACTATAGGATTTTATTTTATCCCCACACAAGGAGTGTTACCACATAAAACATCATGTGATTTAATTTGGCTCATTAATTTCACACTACTCACATGTATCTCTGATTCAGTAGCCTGTAGAGTGATTGCATTACACATTATTCTTCCCAAGTTATATGGAAAAGTTTTCTTTTTTTTTTTTTAAAGATTTTATTTATTTATTTGACAGACAGAGATCTCAGGTAGGCAGAGAGGCAAGCAGAGAGAGAGGAGGAAGCAGGCTCCCCGCTGAGCAGAGAGCCCGATGTGGGGCTCGATCCCAGGACCCCGGGATCATGACCTGAGCCGAAGGCAGAGGCTTTAACCCACTGAGCCACCCAGGCGCCCCTGGAAAAGTTTTCTAACAACTTCTCTGAAGGATGTTTACTGAATGTCTTTCTGTCTTTGGAATAGAATATGAAACGGCGCAGGCGTCGAGATATTTTACGAGTACAACTGGTACGAATATTTGAACTGCTGGCAGATGCTGGTGTCATTAGTCACAGGTCAGTATTGGATTTTGACTTTTTTAAAACTTCAGAATAATTAGGGAACATATTTTTTCTCTTATGAAACATATAAAAACAGAAAAGCACCTTTGCAGCAACAACAAAAAACTGCTACCCTGTGAACATTATTTAAAGAAGATGCAGCCAATATGTTAACCAGGGGCTAAAAACTGTATTGAAAAAAATCCACCACTAGTACCAGATTGCTTCGGGCAAAAATCAGCTATAATGTTCCTAGGATTTTTGATATTTGCAGGAATCTAGTAAGTCAGGCAAGTCGACAGTGGCCTTTTTTGGTGACTAACTTAACAATTTCTTACCTTATTTTAAAGATCTATTTCTTTTGGATTGTAAAATCATATATACAAAGGCTAAATGCTCGCTATAAGGTTTGTAAATTTATTCCAGTCGACTCCTAATCTCTCCAAAATCCATGAGCGTAAATCATAATTCATAACTTCCAACGCTTCACCAATGAAAACATAAAACCTGGAGTTATTGCTAGAATAAAGGCATGTGGACACTAAGACCAGGAAAATTCCATTGACTTTGGAAGGGTAACTGTGTTGCCTGACTATTGAAGGAGGAAAAAAAAAGGTAGATCTGATCATCTCCAAAAAAAGGTAACTGAAAACTGAAAAGAGATCTCAAGGGAAAAAGAATGTTCATAAACTAGTGCAGTATTGTGACTTTGGCATTTGTCCTGATTATTTCTTAGTATACCTCATACCTTCCATAGTTAGCATCAAATGCTTTTGATGAGTGCTTTCAAAATTGAGCTTTAATTAAAGAGAATTTAGACCACTGACTTACCTTTTCTTTTATAATAGATGAAAAGAAAGAAAAAAAAGATTTTTTTTTTTTGTCCTACACAAAAATAAAACAGTGCAAGTTAGGAAAAGAGAATTTGAAACATACTGGGCTTAATGCAAAAGAAAAAAAAATCAACAATCTAATATGTTTCTGTATCTTTTTTTCTTTTTTGTTGCTTGTAATGTAGTGTTAGTGAATGAAGACTCTTTGGCACTATTTGGGGGAAGTGCTGGATGTTGATATATTTAAAATTTACAAAAGCTGTAGTCACTATTGAGCAGTAATGGTTTTTTTTTTTTTTTTAAAGATTTTATTTATTTATTTGACAGAGAGAGATCACAAGTAGGCAGAGAGGCAGGCAGAGAGAGGGAGGGGGGAGCAGGCTCTCTGCTGAGCAGAGAGTCCAATGCGGAACTCAATCCCAGGACCCTGAGATCATGACCTGAGCCGAAGGCAGCAGCTTAACCCACTGAGCAACCCAGGCGCCCCGAGCGGTAATGGTTTTGAACACTGTTACGTGGTTGTTGTTTTTTTTGTTTTTGTTTTTGTTTTTAAGAAAAAGTAATACTGTAAGGCTGTTAGTATTGTGGACTTTTTATTTCCTTGATTAAGGAAAAAAATTAATTCTAGAGGCCAAGAAGGCAGGGATCTTGGCTTTGTTCACCCAGCCGATCTGATGTGCCTGATGCGTAGGAGGGATTAAATGAATAGTTGTTAAATGAATGAATGTTTTTTTCTGAGTCAGGTTGTAATCTATTAAATTGGTTTCCCATCCAGTAGTAAATCACTACTCAGAAATTAAAAACATTCCTTTAAGGAATGAAGAATAACATTTCATTTTGAATTTATTCAACATATTTTTATTGTTGTAGACTGGTATTTTTAATATATTGTAGTACCATTGTGACTCCTTACTTTTGTTTTCATGGCCACAACTCCCAAAAATTATTTTTACTTTTTTTTTTAACTTTTTATTTTTTAAAGATTTTATTTATTTATTTGTCAGAGAGGAGGGGGCACGCACAAGCAGGGAGAGCTACAGGCAGAGGGAGAAGCAGGCTCCTGCAAGGAGCCCAATGAGGGACTCGACCCCAGGCCCCTGGAATCATTAACCAACTGAGCCACCCAGGCATCCCTATTTTTACTTTGAAAACCACATATTTTCGAAGTACTTTTCAAATATAGCAAGGAAAAACCGATTAAAATAAATGTAAATGTAATAGCTAACCATTTATATAGCATTTATGGTTTACTAATCCTTTATTATGTAGTAACGAATTTATATTCTTACTAAAATGCTCTGAAGTAGCTGCTGGTCAAATCCTTAATAAGTGTGGGAACAAGACTGGAATCCAAAACTTCTGACTAACCCAATGACCCCCTTTCAGTCTGTGGTTTCCTGGCTCAGAAGCCTTGCCTCAGAAAATTACTACAGAGAGTTTTGAGGCAACTCCATAGGTGTTAGATAGAAGACTTGAAAACCAGCACTCTTACTTGAATTCTCTTTAAATTTTTGTATCCTCGGTACTACCTATGCTAGAATCTTGCTGAGAGTAAGTACCTAATGGATATTTGATTGCTTGTACTAAAGGCATAATGTGAATTTGCATGGCAGCTCTGAGAATATATAGAACTAGTTGTTCTTTTTTCTACCTTTTTTTTTTTTTTAAGTGGGTTCCACCCCCAGTGTGGAGCCCACTCTGGGGCTTGAACTCACAACCCTGAAACCAAGAACTGAGCCGAGATCAAGAGTTGGCCACTTAACCAGCTGAGCCACCCAGGCACCCCTCCTCTTTCTGCCCTTCTAAATTGATCCTCCCTATCCCATATGCCTCCTTATTTCCTTTTTTTGAAAAGCTATATATTTTGCCAGAGGGAATAACATTCAGCACTCAGAAAAGTTGATTAAAGGTAGATATGGAATTGAATGATATAAATTGCAATAGCAGTTTCTTGATTGAGAAGCACCATCTATTTTGTATTTGGAAGCCAAATCATGTTCATTTAATTTTTATAGATTAAGTTGCACACTACCATGATCGTGCCAAGTTTGATATACAGTTCACCTTTGAGCATGGACTTGAACTGCATAGGTCCACTTGTATGTGGATTGTAACAGCACAATACTATACATGTATTTTCTCTTACGATTTTTTTTAATACTTTCTTTTCTCTAGCTTGCTTCATTCCAAGAATATAGTATATAATACATATGACATATAAAATATATGGTAATCGACAAGTTTCTTTTATCGGTAAAGTTTCCAGCCAACAGTAGGCTATTAATAGTTAAGTTTTGCAGAGTCAAAAGTTACATGCAATTTTTGCCGGGGGTGGTGGGGGTAGGTGCCCCTAACCCTGACATTGTTCAAGGGTCGACTGTATATTATTCTGATTTTGATTACTAGCAATTTATTTTGATTTGGAGTATAATTAAAATCAAATTTTCTTTTTTCTTTTTTTTTTTCAATATTTTCAGTGCAAGTGGTGGCCTTGATAATGAAACACATTTCCTCAACAACACTTTATTGGAATATGTAGATTTAACTAGACAACTCCTGGAAGCAGAAAATGAAAAAGACTCAGACACACTGAAGGATATACGATGCCATTTTAGTGCCTTAGTGGCGAATATCATTCAGAATGTTCCAGGTACTCTTTCCAGTTTCTTAAAACACTGTCGACTATTAAGGAACCATCATGTGCTTTCTTCTCCTGAGGGTTTGCAGGCTAAGGTGATAAAACAGCTTGGGAACATAGTGGGAGATATGTCAATGTAACATGGGTGGCCAAGAGTTTGTTTGACCTTCAGTTAGTGTCGCAGGCAGAAATCAAAAAGCAACACCACACCACATCGATTTTTAATGATAATAAAGACACTAACAAAAAATTTAAGAAATCAATAGAAGAAGCTTCTTTAGGCAAACTTGTTCGAGGCGCAGTGAGCAAAAAGCCATTATGTCCCAAATGGTAATTGAGCAGAAAATTAACGAGGTACTGCTGAATGAGGGAGGAAGGGCATAGCCGCAGTTACAAAGTCTGCTAAGGATATACCATGTTACTGACTGATTCCTTTAAGGTATATGTGCCTGCTTTCCAGTACCTACTCTAAGCCGGGTCCTGGTTTAGGCCCTAGGAACACTGATACATGCACTTATATTTTAAAAAGCCATAAATTGCTTACAAGCATGAAACATAAAATGTGACTGTAGCCTTTGGTAGACAATGTCATTGCAAATGTTTCTTTTTCTTTCTGAAAAGGAATTACTTTGTTACCTTTAAGAGAACATACAAACCGTTGACTCTCTAAGTGAGAGCATTGGTTACATTTTATAAAAGAGGCCTGTAAACATTTCTTTAGGTCCATTAATTTCAAGGGCAGGAGGCCTGTTTTGAACTTCAGAGGGAAATGATTTCCTCATCTGAAGCTCAGTTAGCATAAAGATATAATTTAGTCCATTACCAAACATTTGTCTGCAACCTCCAGATTGGTTTATTAAGATACTGTTGAGTTTCTTCAACAAGGATCGATGCAGAGAACTTGTAGATAGAATTTTCAAGTGGAAAGAATTCTTGGACATCATCTCGATCAGTGGTTTTCAAACAATGTTGTTTCTTTCCTGGTGCCATCAGCAAGCAGCAGCAGAATGGGTCTAGACTCTGGGCCTCCCCCCTTACTTCAAGTAGATCAGCCTCTCCTTTGTCTGTTCCGTATATGGAGATTCCATGTAAGGATTCTTTGAAAAAAAAAAAAAAAAAAACAGCTGTGCAGCTGAAAACGGACAAAGCTCAGAAACAGCTTACCTATTCCAAAGCTTTGTCTTGGCAATGAACCAAGATCCAGACTTGCATTCGTGTTGGTGTCTCGGCCAAGCTTACTGTGTAGCCAGCAGCAGCCAGGGAGAAGCAGGGGCCCGACTCTCGGCTCTGTGCCTGCCTCTGGGCAGTCCTGTGCCTGCCTTGAGAGCCTCCTCGCAGAGATCCTGTATATCTCACCGTGCTGAGCTACATGATGTCAGAGACTGTGGCCCTCTTCCCTGGTCCTGCACGTGCGTCAATGATTGCCATCACCGAGGAGGTGTTTGGTAGGCTCAAAGGAAAACCTTTGCTGGCTTTCTTGCAGTGTTACGTACTCAGTACCAAATAAGTTGACATGCATGTTAAAATAAAAAGAAATGGAAATAAATTTTTTCCCATCTTTTTTTTTTATCCGCAGTGCACCAGAGAAGAAGTATCTTCCCTCAACAGAGCCTTCGTCACAGTCTGTTTATGCTGTTCAGTCACTGGGCAGGTCCCTTTAGCATCATGTTTACACCCTTGGACAGATACAGTGACAGAAATATGCAAATTAACAGACATCAGTACTGTGCACTAAAGGTATTGCTTAGAAATCTAATTTCTTTCTTCTCCCATGAAGAGTGCAGTTAAATATCTTGGTCTCTCAGTGTCTAGTAGTATAAAAAGGGTGGATTTCTTCTACCATTAGAATATTTGCCTGCCGTATTCGATTTATACTGTACATTTCTTTAAATACATAAAATACGATGCAAAAAAGTGATAGAATCTACCCAAAACTTAAATGCCATTTTCTTAAAGAACTGAGAATTGCCTCTTTTATCCTACTTAAGTACTTTTTCTTGGTCTTTTCTTCCTCTTCTCTTCCAGTACTGTCCAAGCTCATGCCTTATTTCGTATCATGTATTTACTTACTACTCATCATAAATTACTTAGTTTCGAAAACTGCTATTACACTTTTCTTTGTAAAGGAAAGAATTAAAAATACTGTGGCTACATAAGCATGAATAAAAATATCCTGCCTCTTCGCATTAAGCAACCAACATAAAAAACCTCTTAAATGTTTTAAATGTAATTCTAATATTATTGTTTGAAGGCTATGTCTGCTGTACTATGTTGTGGCCCTGTTGCAGATAATGTAGGACTTTCATCAGATGGCTATTTGTACAAATGGTTGGATAACATTTTGGACTCTCTGGACAAAAAGGTGATTATGACGGTTCCTTTAAGATTTCATAATAATCCGCACTGCTTTATTTGGATTTAGAGTATGACCCATTAAAAATAAGTCTTTTTTTAAAATTAGGTTAGAATTATATGCAGAAGGCGTGTTTTGTAAAATTAAATAGGATGCAATAATTTAAGAAATGTCTAATTCTCATTTATTACTTATTTAAATAATGTTAATTTCCCTTTTGTATTATATGATTAATGCGGTTGTCTCACGAGAGAGTTCTAGATCTGTAAATAAAATATTAATATAGAATACATTGAGCTCCACGGAAGAAATATGTTATTTGTTATGTTTAATATCGTTTTTTTGACCGCTCTCCAATTAATCTTTCTTGCCTTCCCTTTTCCTCACTCCCCTCCTGTGCATGCCCAGACTTCACAATTTAAAATAGGACTTATGTTTTTTCCCCTCCAAATAATTTTTCTATTGGGTTATCAAAAACAAGAATAAAGCTTGATAAAAATAACTGGAGAGCTTAATAACTCACTTTTCTGAAAGCACTTAATCACTGTTCATACTCATCAGCCGCCTTCAGGGCTCTGCTGGAGGAGAGAATCGTACTACTTAGAGTCTTGTATAAAAAGCAGGAGACCAAGTATAATTTATCCGTGTCATTTTTTTTTTCTTTTGGCTGAATAAAATGAGAAGGACTTGAACAAAAGGAAACTGAGTTTTGTGCTTAAATATAGTAAATATATATACTATATTATGGATATAGTATATATACTATATATACACACTATAAATACAATGAATATATATACTATATTGCTAAATATATGACCTATGTATACTATGTATACTATGTATACTATTTATATATATATATATAGTATATATATATATATATAGTATATATTTTATATGTACTATATATATATCATATATATAAAAAATTTTTGTCCTGGCCATTGTTGTGACCTTTATGTAGGTTCACCAGTTGGGCTGTGAGGCAGTTACATTACTGCTGGAACTGAACCCGGACCAGAGCAACCTGATGTACTGGGCTGTGGATCGATGTTACACTGGTTCCAAGAGAGTGGCAGCCGGCTGCTTTAAAGCCATAGCTAACGTATTCCAGAACAGGTACCCTACATACTGTCTTCCGTATTTTAGTTAGCTTTTGTTTGTTTGTTTCTTTCTTTCTTTTTGTTTTTAAATGTTTCCTTTTGAAGTCAGAAATACTAAGAAACCAGTATTTTCTTTCCTTGAGCTCTAACAAAATTTAACCAGAATAAAAATAATATCACCTTCCATTTGTTGCGTACCTTTCGCCTTTAAAAAAAAAAACAAAACACCTAGCCATAGGCTTTACACTTGGTGTCTGCAGCCTTGCCTTTTGTATATCGTATTTATGAATGATGTGAAAGCCTCTAAAATTTCTCTAACATGTAAAATTTGTCCCTAGGGATTATCAGTGTGACACAGTGATGCTCCTAAATCTGATACTGTTTAAAGCAGCTGATTCTTCTCGAAGTATCTATGAAGTTGCTATGCAACTTTTACAGGTTTGTAAGCAAATGTTAGTTAAAATATAAGTTATTGATGATTTAATGAAGCATATAAATATTTAACCTTTTCTTTTTTTAAGATTTATTTATTAGAGAGAGAGAGTGTGGGGCAGGGAGGGGCAAAGGGAGAGGGAGAGAGAAACTCTAGCAGACTCTGTGCTCAGCGCAAAGCCCAACGCAGGGCATAGTCTTATGACCCTGAGATCTCAAGCTGAGCTGAAACCAAGAGTTAGTCGCTGAACGGAGTGTGCCACCCTGGCGCCCCTGGGCTTTATTTTTAATAGGGAGGCATGGCACCAATTCCTGATTATCATTAAAAATAGAGGACAAAGAGAAGAGATGCCTGGGTGGCTCAGTCAGTTAAGCATCTTCCTCGGGCTCAGGTCATGATCCCAGGGTGGTGGGATTGAGCCCCATATCTGGCTCCCTGCTCTGTGGGAAATCTGCTTCTCCCTCTCCCTCTGACTGCTGCTCCCTTTACTTGTGTTCTCTCTCTGTCTCTGTCAAATAAATCAATAAATAAATCTTAAAAAAAAAAAGACGACAAAGATAGTATGAGTCACTTAAGTCTGGAAATAATACAGACTATTCACAAATGAAACAAGATGGGATCGGGAGGGAGACAAGCCAGAAAAGGCTCTTAACCTCACAAAACAAACTGAGAGCTGCCGGGGGGGCGGTGGGTATGGAGAGGATAGTTGGGTTATGGACATTGGGGAGGGTATGTGCTATGGTGAGTGCTGTGAAGTGTGTAAACCTGGCGATTCACAGACCTGTGCCCCTGGGGCCAATAATACATTATATGTTTATAAAAAAAATTAAAAAATTATTTTAAAAAACAAAAAACAAAAATACAGATTATTCAGAAATGCATTACAAAGGGCTTATAGATCTCCTCCCACATACACACATGTATGCGCCTGTATGTGTTCAAATGAAAATGGAGTGGTTAGGACTTCCGTGTGCCTGGAACTATCTCTGTCCAGCAGAGAAGAATATTGTGAGCCAAAGGTTTTTTTTGAGAACCAACTAAAAACTAATTAGCCCTTTTATGATATGCTTGTATAATTTTTCTTTATTAGACCTAGAAAAATAACCTAGAAAGTTAACTTACCAAGCAGGGAGATTTTACAGTTATTATTATACAGTTATACATTATTGTGTAATATACATTATTATACAGTTATTATTATACAGTATCTAACTAATCGATAATAGGATGAGGTTCTTCCCTCTTAACCGAGTTAAGAATGAGATTCAAGTAATGCTGATTTTTCCAGAGGGTTTGACTAGTGGTACTGATGCTGGTGGCCACCATCTTGGGAATTATACCCTCATGGCTTTATTAATTATGAAGAAAGTTCAGTGCTGTATATTTACTTGGTATAACGTTAAAATAATTTTTAGCTCATAGTCCATATTTAATCTTTATTTAACCAAGATCTGTTTGAGGATTTTTTTTCACTTATACATGTTTTACATAATCCTGTTTTTGAAATGTAAAGTGGTAAATCTTCTTCAAGTAATTGCAAGTTGCTAAAGTCATTTTCAGAGTATGCTCCTAACCCAGGCATTAAGCACAAGGAGTGTAAAGCCTTCCAAACAGTTAAAGATCTTTTGCAAACATTCCTGGGAATTAGAAATTAACATCTGAAATACTCTACAGTATGCATAACTATGTAATTTTTGAGCTGGAATAATTCTTAGAAGATTTTATTTTATAGTTATGGCTGAAATTCAGAGGACTCATAAAATCTCGCATCTACATTCCTGCAGATCCTGGAACCGAAGATGTTTCGCTATGCCCACAAATTGGAAGTTCAGAGAACAGATGGAGTCCTCAGCCAGCTGTCTCCTCTGCCGCACCTGTACTCTGTTTCATATTATCAGTTGTCCGAGGAATTAGCAAGGGCTTATCCTGAGCTAACTCTCGCCATATTCTCAGGTATGACCGTTGAACTTGGCCGTGGGTTTTCTTTAGCAGTCATTTCTAAAAAACTACTTGTAGGAAATTTAAATAAAAGAAATTTGAGGTTGATTCAAAACAGAACATGTCTTTATGTAAGAAAATAATTTTTTTCCTTTAGTAAGAACATGTAAAAACTAATCTATCGTGGTAGGTTTCTTATTAATGTAGTCTTTCCAAGGCTTCTTACTTTACCTTCCCTTCTCAACCCCGGGGTGGGGGAGGGCTTCACATACAATTTAAAAATGTTTCTTTGATAGACACAGAACTTTCTAAATCTTCTAGTACGTACTTCATCTTGTGTATTGGTCTGTCTTTAATACTAGAAATGGGCAGCGATAAAGATACAGGTTTCTTTCCATAAGTAACACCTCTCATCATAGGGAAAGGTCCTGCATTGCTTGGAGCAAAACTATTGCTAAGGGGGCGCCTGGGTGGCTCGATGGGTTAAGCCTCTGCCTTCGGCTCAGGTCATGATCTTGGGGTCCTGGGATTGAGCCCCGCATCAGGCTCTCTGCTCAGCGGGGAGCCTGCTTCCCCCCTCTCTCTCTGCCTGCTTCTCTGCCAACTTGTGATCTCTCTCTCTGTGTCAAATAAATAAATAAAATCTTAAAAAAAAACAAAACGAAAACCTATTACTAGGATTCCACGTTGCTTTCTGTTCCCATTTCCTTTTCTGGGCCAAATGACAGTTCCTTCCAGGGGTTTCCAAAACAGCAGCACTATGTGTCAGGCAAGATATCCTCTTTATCTGCATCTCCCAGGACTCAGATTTAAGACAGTTTTTTGTTTAAAATCTAGTTTAACCTTCCATTCGATGAATGTACTATTGTAAGTGTTCCTAGAGTGCTTTATCCTTTTACTGAAGATTTAATTTTAACACCGCGCACTTAGGTAGTTTTCCTGCTTTCACTTGTTGTGAGATCTTATTTTAACCTGAGAATTGAACATGCACCGAAATGGCTATCCAGGAGATGACAAGTAGCCTTGGCGCATCTTTCCACGGCGCCCATTTCAGCAGTAGAAATAGTTCCCCATCCCTCACTAACCTGAACGGGGAAGAACCTATGTAAATCCTTCTAACAATTCTTAAAGCAGTTTACCTGTCTGGTTTGCACTGGTAGACGGCGTGATCGTGCCCCTTCCCTTTTCGTACTGCCCACAGTCCTGATAGCCCTTTCGGGATCAGTGTGGATGGTCATCAGTGCAGAGCAGTGGCTGCCACGATCCCTGATTCTGCTCCTGGGCTTCTTCCCAGGACTCCCACACAGAAAGCAGAAGAGTCCAGCTGAGTCTCAGAGCTCCAGAAATTGGTGGGGATGGGGGATGGCAGCCGGGACATGTGGAGACCATGCCCAGAGCTCAGTCCCTTGTCCTTCACTTCCGTCTTCAGATAGTCTTGTCGCTAGGACCTGCTCATTATAACTCCTTTGCTGAAAATGGTCTGTTCTAAACCAAAATACAGCCTGTAAACCTGCTCAGTGCAGTTTTCACTTTTACTGCTTCCAAGGCAAGATGAGCAGAGTGTTTGTTAGGGATCGTATGGGGAAGGCTATCAGTAGGCACGTTGCCCACTTTGAAATTTGAGGGTCCTGCTCCTTCCTTGCTCTGGGACCAGTTGCGGTGATCTTTAAATGTTTCTCAGCTCCCTGGCTCCTCTCATCCTTTTCTTCCTTTACACCCACTTCTGACCCGTTCCCCCGCCCCCTTTACCTGCCTCCCTTGAGTATCCACATTCGCTTTTTCTCGGCCCTTACGCATCTTCATAAATGGCCTTCAGACTCCGTTAGTGTGAGTTTCTTCTCTGTGAAGTTACCGAGGACTTTCTCACTGCTAACCCTAATCCTCAGCTTTTGGTCTTCAGTCTGTTGGCTACTTTGCCAAGCAATCGATGTAAGTCACCCTACATTTCTTTAAATCCTGAGCTCCCGTGATTTCTAGAAATTTAATGTTTCCTGGTTTTCCTTCTACTGTGAGCTATTCCTTTTCTGTCACTTTTGATGGATTCTTTTCTTCTGTCTTAAGTATTCGTGTTCCCAGGCCACCTCCTCAAGAGACCCTGTCTCCCCGAAGGAGGTCATTGCCATGGCTGGGGGCCTCCCCCACTCCCACACATACCACCGCCGCCTCCCCTGGTCAGGATCTCTTCATTCAGCTACTTTCAGAGCTCCAGGTCTTTGATTTCATACCAGAGGTAATTACAAATCAAAGGAAACAGAAATGATGCCCGTTGTTCCCTCTTTCGGCTTGTTTTTAATTACAGAGATAAGCCAGAGAATTCAGACCGCTCACCCCGCTGGGAGGCAAGTCATGCTGCACTATCTCTTACCCTGGATGAACAACATTGAGTTGGTCGATCTGAAACCGCTGCCCACAGCAAGGCGACATGATGAAGACGAGGAAGACGACTCCTTAAAAGACCGAGAGCTCATGGTGACCAGCAGGCGCTGGTTGCGAGGAGAAGGCTGGGGCTCTCCACAAGCCACTGCGATGGTTTTGAACAATCTAATGTACATGACAGCGAAGGTAAAGTGGGGTTGGTGTTCACAGTTGCTGCACAGAACTTTTTTTTTTTGGTTTGTCCATTTTTAAAAAAAATTTTTTTTGTATTAACATATAATGTATTCTTAGCCCCAGTGGTACAGGTCTGTGAATCATCAGGCTTATACACTTCACAGCACTCACCATAGCACATACCCTTCCCAATGTCCATAACCCAGCCACCCTCTCCCTACCCCCCACCCCCCAGTAGCCCTCAGTTTGTTTCATGAGATGAGGAGTCTCTTATGGTTTGTCTCCCTCCCGATCCAATCTTGTTTCATTATTCCCTCCCTGCCCCCTGCATCCCCACTCCCTGCCTTTGAAATTCCTCATATCAGAGAGATCATATGATAATTGTCTTTCTCTGATTGACTTATTTTGCTTAGCATAATACCCTCTAGTTCCATCCATGTCATTGCAAATGGCAAGATTTCAGGGCGGGGGGTTGATGGCTGCATAGTATTCCGTTGTATGTATATACCACATCTTCTTTATCCATTCATCTGTTGATGGACATCTAGGCTCTTCCCATAGTTTGGCTCTTGTGGACATTGCTGCTATAAACGTTCAGCTACATGTGCCCCTTCGGGTCCCTACATTTGTATCTTTAGGGTAAATACCCAGTATGCTGCATAGAACTATTAAGAGGAATCATAAAGGGTAGAAATAGATGAAGAGATCAGATCATCCTGTGATAACCAAACAGATAATGGTCTGACAAAGAACCAAATTCCTTCCCTTAAAACACTTCTCATTGGATACAGGATATGGTCTTGGAGGGAGGAGAGAAAATCATATATGATTGATGATGTTTATGTTTAGATTTAAAGAAATATTTATTCCTCTAGAGGAGGGAAAAAAAGCTGCCTCTAAAAACACAATTTTCTAATATTTCGCGGTGTGACAAAGTTGGGTACTGAATACGCAGTCATCACTGAAGTGTGTGCTATGTGTCCTGCATCTAGTACGGGGACGAGCTGGCCTGGTCGGAGGTGGAGAATGTGTGGACCACGCTTGCAGACGGCTGGCCGAAAAACCTGAAAATCATTTTGCACTTTCTGATCAGTATTTGTGGAGTGAATAGTGAACCAAGCCTCTTGCCTTACGTATGTATTCAGGTTCATTTAATTTTCATTTTTTTTTTGGTGGCTTAGATTCTTTTTTTTTTTTTTTTTTAATTTGACAGGCAGAGATCACAAGTAGGCAGAGGGGCAGGCAGAGGTTGGGGGGAAGCAGGCTCCCACCAAGCAGAGAGCCTGATGTGGGGCTCGATCCCAGGACCCTGGGATCATGACCTGAGCCAAAGGCAGAAGCTTTAACCTACTGAGCCACCCAGGCACCCCTATTACCATTTTTTTAAAGTAATACTTACCTGGTTTCTTGTAGTACCAGAATGTGGGGAGCAGGAGAGCAGCAGAAGCAAAGGCCCATAGTAGGGACCCCGCCTGGAAATCAGCACATGCCTTTGTCCATTGCTTCATTCAACCGCTGTTGACTGGCCTTGCCCACAGGCCAGGTGCTTTTCTAGCTTCTGGGCATTTCAGTCCGATAGGTGATGGAGATTTTATTCTTTGAACCTCCGCCTAATGTATTTAATGAGTAAACCAGTAAGTTAATACAGTGCAGTCTTGATCAGGGCTACAGAGGAAAATTGCAAGGTACTAAGTGTGAATAACCAAGAAACCACAGCTCTCTGGGAGGAGTGGAGATGATCCCCAAGGGGAAGTCATCTAGAAGTGAGACCAAAAAATTGAGAATGTTCATGCTTTCTGCTAGGCAGGAGCTGGATAGGAGATCAGTATGGTGAGTGAGAGAGCTCAGTGCTTGTAGAATGGCGCCGACGGCTTCCAGAAGTGGGGGGATGCATAGGAAGAGGTATGCAATGAAGACTGTCACAGTCTTTACCTTCTAGAGGGGAAAGCATTGCTTACATCTGCTCAAGTGGAGAGTAACACGAGAATGTGAAACATGAGGGTTCGACTGGAGGCACACAGGCGGACCAGTGCACACGTGTGTGTGCACACATCAATGTCAGGCAATACCCTAAAATCATGACCTGAGCCTAGATCAAGAGTCGGGTGCTTAACCAGCTGAGCCACCCAGGCACCCCATCTCTGGGCAGATCTTAAAATATGCTTTATTATATCATACCAGAAATCTTACAATGATTACCCATTGATAACCGACCTACACACAGCTCTGTATCTATTGCTGTCTTCCCAGAGCCTGGTCTAGTGTCTGGCACATAGAAGGTACCTGTAATTGGATGGAAGGATGTGTGAGTTGGGCTGGAAGAAGAAACAGGCAGGAAGTAATAATGCCAAGAAGCCAAGATGAAATTCAGGGAATAACCATTTGCCAGGAACTTAAAAAAGGAGCTATTTTTAATGACCATCATAATTTCTCGATTTTCATTCTTAATCGCTTATTCTAGGCCAGGCATGGAATAAGCACCTCATCTACATTGTTTCATTGAATTCTTAGATCTGAGTGTGTGAAGATTACGGCAGTTCTATGGATGAATAAAACAGGGCAGAGAGTAACTTCTTCAACGTTGGGCAGCTATGAGCTCCGTCACATAGTAGAGTGAATTCCCACTTTGTGGAGAAGCCTGGCTGCTTTCTCACGGTCAGATGGATTAAAGGCACAGAGGCAGGAATGCATCTAGCAGGGTTAGGAGGTGACTGAGTCTGAGAACAGAGACTTAGCGAAGACTTAAAGCGGTTTGGATAGAGACAGAGCTGTGTGTAGGTCGGTTATCAATGGGCAATCATTATAAGATTTCTGGTATGATATAATAAAGCATATTCTAAGGTTCGCCCAGGGTGGGGTGCCTGGGTGGCTGAGTGGGTTAAGCCTCTGCCTTCAGCTCAGGTCATGATCTAAGGGTCCTGGGATCGAGCCCCGCATCGGGCTCTCTGCTCAGCGGGGAGCCTGCTTCCCCCCTCTCTCTCTGCCTGCCTCTCTGCCTACTTGTGATCTCTCTCTCTCTGTCAAATAAATAAATAAAAATCTTAAATAAAAAAAAAATTTGCCCAGGGTGGGGCACCTGGGTGGCTCAGTCGGTTAAGCACCCGAGTCTTGATTTGGGCTCAGGTCATGATCTCAGGGTCCTGGGATGGGGCCCGGAGTTGGGCTCCACATTTAGTGGGGAGCCTGCTTGAGCTGCTTTCTCTCCCTCTCCCTCTCCCTCTGTCCCTCCCCATTCTCTCTAAAAATCAATCACTCAATCTTAAAAAATAAATAAATAGGATTTGCCCTGGGGTCATGTAAAGCAGAGTTGCCCCTTTTTCTGTGTGCCGGTGAATCACCAGGGTATCTGGTTCTGGTGGGGGGGTGGGGGGGTGGGGGTGGGGGTGGGTGGGTGGAGCCGAGATCTTATATTTCTAGCAGCTCCCTCTCCCCTCCCCCACCTATGCTGGCAGGACCACATTTTTTAAGCTGCAAGGATTGAAGTACAAAGAAAAAAGGAGGCTGATTAGTTAGTAAGCGATTCATTAATACTTATTGCCGAGACACAGAATGCATACTACTGAAATGTTCTTTTTCCCTTACTTAACTCATACTATGTACTAGGCATGTTTAAAGTGCTTTCTTAAATCTTACTTAATCCTAACAACTCTATGAAGTAGGTGTCGTTGTCCCCATTCTGCAGAAGAGAAAACCGAGAGTAACTGTGCAATCGCATAGCTACCAAGTGTCTACGCCCCAGTCCATGCTGTGTGGTCTGGGTTCTAGTTCAGCTCCAGTTCTTTGCTTGTAATCACCACTCTGCACCTGCTGGGTTAAATACAGAGTCTTAGTAGGGGAAGCAGAATTAAAAATCCTGTGTTTGAAGTCTAAGGGGAACGTAGGGATGGTATTATTAATTGAAATCTCTTCATTAAAAAGACACTGATTTATAGGAAAGCAGTTATCTTTTGCTTTTCTAAAAAAAAAAAAAAAGCAGAATAGTAAGGAAGTAGATAATGTGGAAACCGTTAAGCAGTCGAGTCATCCCGATTAAATCTAACACTGAGGGCCAGGGGAACACCGTCTTTATAAAGCCAACTAACGTCTTATTGGCAATCAATGTTCAGATTTAAGTTGGGCTTATTTAAATACCATTTCGAATGGATCTTAGCTGATAAAACCTGCTTCGAGACCCAATTTATGAAAGAAAAATTGTCCTTTGTCTCTTCTGAACCGTTTTCTCTTGTGACAGGTGAAGAAAGTTATTGTCTATTTAGGTAGAGACAAAACCATGCAGTTGCTGGAAGAGCTGGTGAGTGAGCTCCAGCTGACCGATCCCGTCAGCTCAGGCGTCACTCACATGGATAACCCCCCGTACTACCGCATCACTTCCAGCTGCAAAATCCCTTCCGTCACCTCAGGTAAGAAGTCCCTTAAAACCGACCCCTTGGTCTCCGAAGAGAAGCTTTACCTAACTGTTCAGCTCAGCGGGCCTTTGTTTTCAACAGTGTCAGGAAACACAAAAGCCATCGTGAGTCCCGTGTGGGGACCAATTTGACAGGACTTCGTAAATCCTCACAGGAGTGAAGGAGTTGGACCTCGAAAGGGTTCTTAGTATTATAGAGGGAAACAGACTTACACATATGTGTGTGGAACTGGAATATAGATTTATATATCCTTATACAACAAGCATTTTTCTAATAAGTATAAATAGTATCTTAAATATAGAAAAGGCTTACTTATTGACCTACTCTGTAATTTTGTATTATAATTATTTGGGCATATATGATACCTAATGTCCAGTCATGTGAGTGTTATATGTATATACAGATATAATCACAGTAATATTTTCAGTTGCAGAAACTACATCCCTGAGGGAATAACTGCCTCTGAAAATCAGTGTAATAACAGGACTATTTTAGGTTATATTTCCATGAAGTTCTTTGTCACTCAGTTTCTATGAAATGTTTCTGGCATGTTAATAACATCTGTGTAATTAGAAATATTTCATAATTTATTTCTTGTCATCTGTTTTCATCTCTTGGCTCCTTTTGTTCTGCTTTCTAAGGGATTTCTGATAACACTTCCATAGAGTTTTTCTTATCTGTCAGAATGTTAATTCCAAAGAGTTTATTTTTTAATGAATTTTTTTTAGGAGCACCTTATTCATGTTTCATGGTTGGACTGTCATCTATAATTAATTTTCTTCTCCCTGCAGAAGAGCCTGTTTTCTCTATATTGCTCTGTTTTGATTTGTCTTGGTAAAAGCTTTCCTCAAAAGCCTACCAACTCGAGATCTGTATTTTTTGATAAAGAGTAGAATATTGAAAAGTTGATTGGATATTTTGTAGGTATATATGGAGCTTGTTGACTTTGTCTTTTGTTGTGTGATGATTTCACTGATGAAAGTGTCTATCGGTCTCTTCTCTTGGACTAATCCAGTTACCCAGACAAAACTCTACTAGTCATCTACCCAAAGTAGAGTGTGTAGGGCTGTGTGTATGTACACATACATAGAATCCATGGATAGACATACACATGTACACGCAACATTGTCTTCATGCCTTCTGGTAACTCAGTGGGGTGAGAAGCTTTCAAGGGGATACCATCTCAAGTTTTAGTGTGTGTATTTCCCCTCAATTCCCCTATTCTCAATGAAGTTCTTCCTCTTTCAGCTGTAAATAATGTGCCCTAGCCCAGAAATCTTTGATTTACTGTTATCAGAAAAGAATCCTGGGGGCACCTGGCTGGCTGAATTGGAAGAACATGCAACTCTTGATCTCAGGGTCATGAATTTGAGGCCCATCTTGGGTATAGAAATTACTTAAATGAGTAAAGTTGAAAAAAAAAAAAAGATTTCTGGAAGTGGAGGGGCATAGATCTTGGGGACCAACTACTTCTGAAATAGATTTTCAACCAAGCCCGCTATTTTAGTTACATTTCTAACCCCTACACCCAGAGGTACTCAGTGCTGCTAATGCCTGAGTCTTTTGAAGGTTCAGCAATAAAGCTGTGGATGCTTCTTGGTTTCCCCCACTACCAGCTTAGGATTCAGCCTCCTCAAAGCTGACTTACTTCTTGTCCATTTGTTTTCAAGCTTCTAAACTTTGGTTGCTGTTGTCTCCTTTCCCTCTTGGTCATTATGAGTACATTTCTTTTGAAAAATCACCCTGCTCTCATTTTAGTGGAGTTTTAACATCTGTAATTTTGAAATCTTTTGTTCTTACTGAGTTATCCCAGGCTTTAAGCTCACAGATAGTTTCATTTCTGATTGCAGGAACTACTTCCAGTAGCAATACAATGGTAGCTCCCATAGATGGTAATCCTGATAATAAGCCCATAAAAGAGAGTATTGAAGAGAGGTAAGTACCTCTCTGTTCTTCATTAGCCTTTCAGGTTGACAGATACTATTATCACCAGAATAAATGATCATTTCTGCATTGCAATGTATGTTTCATTGAGTGTATATTTCAGAATTCTAGTGAAGAAATATATTTCCATTGTGGAAAATTTCCACCATGACCGTTTCATTATCAGAATGCTGACGTGCTAGATTTCTTCTCTGTGCTCTAATGTTTGAGTAGATTATGTCCAGTCTTTTTGTGTCGTCTGCATTTTTAGAGTTTTCTAAATGGCTGTTTACTCTGCCTGTTATTGATAAGCTAGGTTTCACCAGAACATTATTACCACAACAGTTTAAGAAAAGTCTTCAGGTAGAAATAATTGACTTAAAAGCTTAAGCTTGGGGCTCCTGGGTGGCTCAGTTGGTTAAGCATCTGCCTTCCACTTAGGTCTTGATCCCGGATTCCTAGGATCGAGCCCCTCGTTGGACTACCTGCTTGGCAGGGAGCCTGCTTCTCCCTCTCCTTCTGCCTGCAGTTCTGCTACTTGTGCGCTCTCTCTCTCTCTCTCTCTCGCCGGCAAATAAATAAACAAAATATTTTTAAAAAAATAAAAAAGCTTAAGCTTTTGAACTATATGGTGGAAATTAGGGTATATCATAGGAAGCTTTTTTCAGTGTTTTATGTACTGTGTTCTATTTTAAACATAGAAAGTGAAAGTACAAATACCATTTTACCATGAACTGTGACTAACTGCCACGATCATTCCCATAGCTATGTGCACCTTGACATCTACAGTGGACTAAGCAGTCACTTAAATCGTCAGCATCACAGACTAGAATCTCGATACAGTAGCAGCTCGGGAGGATCTTATGAAGAAGAAAAAAGTAATAAATTCCACATGTTTTTTTATGACTATAATGGCGAGGTGTATTATTATGTTGATACCAGCGAATATATTTTTCTGATAAATTGTTTTTAAGAGGAGTATTTAAGTGCCACTGATGGTGTTCCAACATAATCCGAAATGTCCTGATTTTAAGCAGCAGCACGAATGGGGAAATTTGTTTTCAAAGCACAGGTTCCCTTATAGATAAATCAAAAGGAACATAAGAATTGGTTCTCGAGAAGCACCGTAGACACTGGCTACAGCCTGCTTTTTCTACCAGGTTTGCTCTTTCTCTGTGGATTCACATTTTACTGGCAGATTTGCCCTTGGAGTCGCAAAGTGCATGTCCCCCCAAGTCTCCCTCTAACACTGGGGGAGAGTGGAATAGAGGCACCAGCCTTCAGACTGGGAAGGGACCCTGAAGATGATCTGGTCCAATCTCCTCACTTTGCACATGATGGAACTGAGGTCCAGAGAGGTTAAGTGACTTACCCATGTCACACAGAATTCACATTTCCTGATGTCATTTTTTCACTGCACCCTACAGCCCCGCTGCGGTAAAGCAGATTTCCTTTTAACATGGGTTTGTGTTGGCCCTATCTCAGGAAATTTAGAACGTAGTAACTTACCAGAAGGCCCTTGCTACAAGGCAGCTTCACTCTGATGGGGTTCGTGGCTTGGACATCAATTATGGAGTCTAACAGAGTACGAATGTAGTTTTGCTTTGCTGTGAACGATGGAACCTAAACTGATAGTTCTTTCTGTCTCTGATTTGCTTAACTTGACAATAGTTGTGCTCAGGTCTTCCTAGCAAACCTAGGTCAAAAAAGAGTGGGAAGTTATTTTCTTATCACTTTCCAATGCTATAAATAAATGGTGTCTTACTAGAGTTTGCTTATGTGGGCAGAAAATAGATGGTGTAGAAAATGAGATCATTTTATTTTGATAGGTGATTCAATGCCACTTTATTCTAATTGGCGACTGAAAGTGATGGAGCATAATCAAGGAGAGCCACTACCCTTCCCACCAGCTGGAGGCTGCTGGTCACCACTGGTGGATTACTTGCCTGAAACGTCATCACCTGGATTACCTCTTCACAGGTGGACCACAGCGTCATTCCTATTTCATATGAGCCAAATCGCTGCTTAACACTTTCAGCTTTCTTTTTGCTATCTGACAACACGGCATAAGAGCAATTTCTTTCTTTTGATACTGCAACAAATGAGATTCATGTGTTTAGAGTTCGAGAAATCTACAGACTCAGAATTCTGTTTACAATTAATATTATTAAATCTACTTCTGCCGCTGCTTTTCTGGGTGTCTGGCATAGTTACTTGACCTTTCTGGGACCCAGTTACTACATCTGAAAAATATTCTATGGCACTAGGCACTATTACTTTGAATTGTGTTAAAACTGAATTCTACTTAGCGAAAACACAATAGAACAGTTACCGCATTCTCTCAAAATTTATTAATGTATCAGACACGTACTGAACACCTACTATGTGGCAAGCAGTGTGCTAGGTGTCAGGGTTGAAGATGAAGAAATTATGGCCCTTGACTTTGGGGAGCCCTTAGCAGGTAATGTTTTATTCTAAAACTATCACTTAATGGTTTCTTCAGCTATATTTCTTTTCATCTTTTTTTCTTGAGAAGTTGTATTTTTCCATAAAATACATTATTAAAAAAGTCTTCAAGTAACTGGCGTAAGATTTTCTCAAGTTGACTCGGATAGAACATTAATAGCACTCTCATTTGTCACAGGTGTAACATAGCCGTGATCCTTTTGACCGATCTGATCATTGATCACAGTGTGAAAGTGGAATGGGGAAGCTACCTCCATCTTCTTCTTCATGCAATTTTTATAGGTAATAAATATTGCTTCTAACTCAATGTCACATTATATTTCTACAATAATTTAAAGACAGTCTGTTTTTTTTGGTGTTTCTGCTGTCGTTCTGTGGTATATCATTTCCACGATGCCTTTTATGGTGATTCTCATGGCCCAGTAGGGACTTAGTCCTCACCTCTCTCTTAACCACAAATAGGTCTTCTGTCCTCTCCTGTCCTGCGGCACCCCCCACCTCTCACAAACACACCCTCTAGCACGAAAAATTCGAGAGCTATAGCAAGAGTAAAGTTAATTTACCTCTGGAACTGGAAACTTCCAGTGTAAATGGAAAATTAAAATGGGTTCTAAGTGTTTCCCAAAAGAATGGGATTTTGGACAGCCTGATTATTGAAACTCCACTGGGCCCTCAGTCACAGACACATGGGGTCCATCCCATCCGCAGTCCTTCTCGTGCTCGTAGAATTGACTTCCTGAAGCAGGTCAGGGTAGCCATCTTCTCCACAGTTTTCCTGATATGCACACTTATTATATATGTATTCATTTCTTGGATAATAAACATCTACTGACTTTCCGTTATATGCTAGGCACAAAAAATGCTTGCCTTTATGAAATTCATTTACATAAAGTGTTATGTAACAGTGATTTTTTTCTTTTTCTTTTTAAGAGAGGAAGGGAAGGGGGGTTGGAGAAGGGAAAAGGGAGCGGGAGGAAGAGAGAATCCCAATCAGGCTCTACGCCCAGCATAGAGCCTGATGTGGGACTCGATCTCACAACCCTGAGTCCATGACCTGAGCCAAATTAAAAGTCGGACATTCAGCCGAATGAACCACCCAGACACCCCCAAAGTAATAATAATCCCTAATAGATTGCTAAATTTTAGTCAGAAAATGCATGGAAAACTTGTCTTGATTCTCCCTAGTGCTCTAAGACAATGATAAAAATTCCAGACCAATAACTATTTTTGTGTCTTCTACATCGTCTTCTACAAAACATGTTCTGTAATGTCCGCTTTTCTTTAAAATATGTGTTTGGAAGCAAGAGTAGTCATTATTTCTCTTTATTGATGATTATTTTCTCCTGTCCTTTCTAGGGTTTGACCACTGCCACCCTGAGGTGTACGAGCATTGTAAACGCCTGCTTCTGCACTTACTAATAGTAATGGGATCCAACAGTAACATCCGCACTGTTGCTTCTGTCCTTCTCAGGAACAAGGAGTTTAACGAGCCCAGGGTGCTTACAGTCAAACAGGTTGCACACTCCGATTACACTTTCACAGGTATTTGCTCCAAATGCCCAGTTTGATTGACAGTGGAATCATGCTTCATTAATTTGAAGTCTGCAGTGGAGAAAGTCAATGAAATCAAAGTTGAAGTACATTTTTTTAAGTGTAGTTTTATTAGTTTAAGGACCATTTACGTTATTTATTCACTAGTAAAAGAAATAAGCATGGAGTATTTGAGTGTTTTGCCTTTTAAGGGTCTTCATCGTACAGATTTTACTTCTTAACATACAAGTTGAAGATCAGTGAACGAGTGCTTAGCTGATTGAGCACAGTTATGGAGAAGACATTGAACTTGTATTAGATTCCTCGTACTCTCAAGATCTGAAAAATGGACAGAGGAAGACATTTAAAGTTTTTTATTAACTTGGTTATATTTACTGTATGTATGTATGTATGTATTTTTTAAAAGATTTATTTATTTGAGAGCGAGAGAGCACATGTGAGTGGGGGCAGAGGCAGAGGGAGAGGGAAAGAGAATCTCAAGCAGACTCCCCGCTGAGCACGGAGCCCAGCGCACGGGGCTCGATCTCATGACTCTGAGATCATGAGTTGAGCTGAAGCCAAGAGTCAGACACTTAACTGACTGAGCCGCTGAGGTGCCCCTATATTTACTGTATTTAAAATGTTACGCATTTTTAAGTCTAGTAAGTTCCAAGTTACACATTTTGAATAATGAGGTCCAAATTATTGACTTTAATATAAATGTTATTTCATTGTTAGTATGCGTTTTTTTACTTTGCAAGTTACATTTTCTTCTTTCCTGATAGCCATAACTTACTACATTTGTCTGTATCATCAGGTTAATAATAGGTGATCTAGAAAGTGTTTTTTTTTTTTTTAAGATTTTATTTATTTATTTGACAGACAGAGATCACAAGTAGGCAGAGAGGCAGGCAGAGAGAGAGAAAAGGAAGCAGGCTCCCTGCTGAGCAGAGAGCCAGATGTGGGGCTCGATCCCAGGACCCTGGGATCATACCCTGAGCCGAAGGCAGAGGCTTTAACCCACTGAGCCACCCAGGCGCCCCTAGAAAGTGTTTTTAAAAAACGAAATAAAACTACCTTTTTTCACTAGTCCTATAACGTCAGATACAGGGTTAAAGTACTTGGTTAAAACCCTATTTTTTACTTAAAACCGTGTAGTTAGTAAGGAAACAATTAGTAAATATCTCACCTTTTAAAATGTGATTAAAAGATCAATAGAATAAAGCTTACGCCTCTTTTATGTTGAAGCATCTTTATTTAAAATTCCAGAGTTTGTTTTTGTTATTTGTTTTTAAGACTCCTTTTGCCATCTTGTGAAGATCGGAATTAGTAACAGCCTGTAAAAGAATTTAATAATTGATGTAATATAAATATTACGAAGTTTTGAAAATTATCTTTCTTCACGTAAAATGAAGCGGAAAGTGTCAAATCCTTTCCCTAAGAAAAATCAGTTCAGGTTGTGGAAACACTGGGCTCAACACGTGTTGAGACAACATGCCAAAACATTAGGAAAGTGCCACTTTCAGCTTCCCTCAGCAGATGGCAGCAGAGGACTTCACAGTAAATCCAGATAGTTAAGTTTGTCTGTTTTTTTAAAGATTTTATTTATTTATTTGACAGAGAGAGAGAGAGATCACAAGCAGGCAGAGAGGCAGGCAGAGAGAGAGGGGGAAGCAGGCTTCCCGCTGAGCGGAGAGGCCGATGTGGGGCTCAATCCCAAGACCCCGGGATCATGACCTGAGCCGAAGGCAGAGGCTTTAACCCACTGAGCCACCCAGACGCCCCAATCCAGATAGTTAAGTTTTAATAGGAGGAAAACAATGTTGGCCCCCAGGCTCACGGGCTGGAATTTGGTGCTGATGAGGCTTCCACAGGAGGAGTGCTGATTTGCGCCAGGGGGTGCCAAGATTCCCACGTGGGGCCCGTATAACCTGTGAGGAAGGAGGGTTTAACTGTAGATAGTGTGTGAGATCCTCTCCTGTCTGGTATTCACACCATCTTTTCTCTTGCAGCGGGCGTTAGTGACTTTATACCTGATTACCAGCCCTCCCCCATGACTGACTCAGGGCTTAGCTCAAGTTCTACCTCTTCTAGTATCAGCCTAGGAAATAACAGCGCTGCCATTTCCCATCTGCACACCACTATCCTCAATGAGGTCGACATCTCAGTAGAGCAGGATGGAAAAGTCAAAACCCTCATGGAATTCATTACCTCAAGGTAACGTCACAGCTCTCGCCATTCTGGCAACTGGGCTGTGTTAAGTCGTTCTTGCATTTGTCAGCTACGGGGAACCCTGTTTTTCATTGCTGGCTGGCCACTGATTTGGAATACCCAGGTGTATACTATGTGACACTTGGAAAAGTTGATGCCTCCGAAGACTTCTTTTGGGTTCACACAGTCCTCCCTGAGGAGGACCTTAATCGTGTCTGGGTACCAGGTGGCCAAAGAGAAGACAGTATTATCAGAATACGTATCCCACCTCCATTAGCTACATTGGCAGTCATCAGATTTTTACTCTTTACAAGGCACCATAAGTAGGGAAGACACCTAGATGGGGACAAGGGGGTTGGTGTTCCACAGCAAGAGAGAAATCACCAGGAGCATGAGAAGTAAAATGTGTTTGGTGAGTAAGCCAGTCTGACTGTAATGCTGAGGGAGATGTTTCTAGACGAGAAAACTCTGTAGGCACTGGAGAATTCAGACGGGAGGGCCATGAGGCCTAGGCCACAGGCTACAGATCTCTCATCTTTCCAGAAAACAGAAATTATTGAAAATCCTTGAGCTGGATGGGAAGGGGGTGGGAAGCACAATTAAATACGTCGAGAACAATCCGTCTCATGGCAATGAACAGGATGAATTAAAGGTTTTGGAAACTAGTGGCTGTGTGACCGCCTAATCTTTTCAGGGCCCTCTGGGCCTGAGGTAATAAGGAGTTTAACCCTTACTAAACAAGGAGGCAGCCTTGAGAATGCAAAGATATTTTAAAGAATCAGCAGGAAGCTGTTCGGTCGTAAACATTCCCTGTATTTTTAGCTAGTAAATTATTTTCTTTGCATTGCAGTCTAAATACAGTGTAGCCTCTCGAAATTATGTTGTGACCTGTAACACAGAAACAGTAACCAGTACTCTTCTCACTTGGCAGAATTTGTCATCTTTTCCTACCATCTCCGGGAGAATTTAACTGTAATGACGGAGGCTGAAATTTCTTGTAACCCGGATCTTCCTCACCTTGAGAGAGACCATTACACATTCAAGTACATAAATAATAGTGGACTGTGTGCATGCTATTTGATTTATTCCGTTGCTGTCCTTTCTAGTGGCAAAGGCACATTTTAGGTGACTAGGAGTGAAACTGTTAATGCCAGTTTAAAACCAAGGGAATTATGTCTGTTCTCTGTTTTCAGGAAAAGAGGGCCCCTTTGGAACCATGAGGATGTTTCTGCCAAGAATCCTAGCATAAAGAGTGCTGAGCAGTTAACTACGTTTTTGAAACATGTGGTTTCTGTTTTTAAGCAGTCAAGTTCAGGTATCTTCTCTTAAGTATTTCAGATGATGCTGACTTTGATTGAGATATTTTAATGTGATGTGAAAATTTCTGATACTGCTTAGCAAAGAGTTGACAGTTGACATGCCTGCATTAAAAAGTTTTGGATGGGTTTTTCTTTCTTCTTTTTTTTTTTCTAAAGATTTCATCTATTTGAGAGAGAGGGAGAGGGAGAGGGAGCATGGGCGGGGGGAAGGCAGAGGCAGGGGTGGGGCTGGTGCTCGAGACTAGATCCCAGGACCCTGGGATCATGATCGGACCAAAAGGCGGGTGCTTAACTGACTAAGCCACCCAGGCGCCCCTAGACATCTTTTTAAATTCATTTTCTTTTTGAACTCATTTGCGATAACAGATTTGTTTTGATTCAAGAAAAACTAAGTCACTCCTTAAAAAATAAGAAAGTCATTTGTGACATTCTGGGGTTCTTCTTTTCATATGTGATGACAAAGTTACAGTGTAGTGACATATTAGGAAACAGTTACATGACGGGAGCATAGGCGGAGATGACAAACTCAAATTCTGTTTTAATCTGTAACAGTCTTCTATGATCTAAACTTGACATTTGAAAATCAGAGTAAAAATGTATGTGTTTAAAGCACTGGTTCTCAACTAGGGGTGATTGTTGACCCTCGGATATCTGGCAATATCCGGAGACATTTTTGTCACAACGGGGGGGCTTGGGGGGGCAAGGGACCACCGGTCGCTCTTGGTGTCCAGCTGGGCAGAGGCTAAACCACTGCCACACAAGTATGCCGCACAGGTCCACCTTCACAACCAAGACTTGTGCGGTCAAAATAGCAGCAGCGCTGAGGTTGAGAAACCCTGTTCTCCAAGAACACTGCCCTGGAGATGGGAGCGAAGAGTCCTCTAAAATGCACATGACTTTAGTGCAAAGACAAGGCACTGACTTCTAAAATCTGAGTGCCTGCCCGGTTGGCCAGGCAGTATGCTGGGCGCTGGGTTTAGAATGGTTCACGTCTGGTGATAACCCTGCCTTCCAAGCAGCGGGAAGCACTCACTGGTACCCTTTGTCTTCGCAGAAGGAATGCACTTGGAGCATCACCTTAGTGAAGTTGCTCTGCAAACAGCACTTTCTTGTTCTTCTCGACACTATGCCGGGAGATCCTTCCAGATTTTCAGGGCCCTAAAGCAGCCTCTTTCTGCAGCTACACTTTCTGACGTTCTCTCCAGACTCGTAGAAACTGTAGGGGACCCAGGGGAAGATGCACAGGTATTGCTTTAAATTCTTTCCACGCCATCGAGCTACTCACTGTCAAGGTCTCATTTGCCGAGCACAGAGCATAACAGGTCTGACGGTTATGTAGAATTCGTGTCGGATGCTCACAAGCAGGCAAAGAATTATGAAACAGAGTTTTGTAAATGATATTTAGTAACATACTAACTGAATCAAATATCTAGTGCCTGTTAGAGAAAGCTTTACATTTACACACGCACACACGCACACTTGGATATTATTTTGGGTTGACCACAAGGTAAAAGAGATGGGAAATTAAATTGAAATAGAGAGTGCTGAGTTTTTAAGATAAATTAAGTGAAATAATGCAATTGAGAACTTACGCCTATACAGAGTGGAGATTTTATTAACACTGTTCTAGATACTGGGGATACAGTATAGTGAACAAGGGAAAGTTTCTGGCATTCCAGAGCTCACATTCTACTGGGAAAATAAGTCTCTAATCCACCAAGAATATGTAACACGATTTTATTTAGTGATTAATGCTGTGAAAATAATAAGGTCTAGTAACAGGTTAAAGAGTGGCAGGGAAGAGGGAGTTGTTTGTATATATGATCATCTGAGAAGGTGAGTTTTAAACACATGTGTAAATAAAGTGAGGCCTGAGAAATAGGACTAACAAGTGCAAAGGCCCTGAGGCAGAAGCAGTAGGCCTTTCTTTGAAGAACGTGAAGCAAACCAGTATGGCTAGCATATTGGATGGGGTATGTCTAGCGTCAGGAGTTGATGTGGGCAGGTCCAGATTGTGTGAGGTCTAGTAGGCCCTGGTGTGAGGTGGGCTTTTAGTTTGAGTTGATGGCAAACAATGCTCCTAGTCTTTGAGAGGAAAGTGATGGATATAATTTGCTATTTAGAAAACTTCAGAGGCCAGGTACAGTCCTTGGGAGGGCAGTAGGACTCAGCTAAGGTACTTATTGTAAAAGTCCACACTGAAACGGGGGCAGTTTAGATTAAGGGAAGCTGTGGAGGTATAGAGAGGGGGTCAGATTTCGGATATATTTTGTAAGTAATATTTTCATGACTTGCTGATAGCTTTAATTTAGAGGTGAGAGAAAGAAACAAAAGTGACTCCGATTTTTGGCCTGAGCAATTTTGGGTGAAATGTGCCATTATAACCATTAGTTTGATGAGTTTTCATCAGTTAGCAAGATCATGTTGCTCAAGAGTTTAATCATTTCGTAATATTAGTGTTGAGTTTGTTCTAATTTTAAATCTCATCAGGAAGTCCGTTACAATATTTTTTCTTCCAGAGCATAATTAATGAAAATCTGCCCTTTTTTTGCCCCCTAGGGATTTGTGATTGAGCTTCTTCTCACATTGGAATCTGCAATTGATACTTTGGCTGAAACCATGAAGCATTATGATCTTCTTTCTGCCCTTTCTCAGTAAGAATTTAAGCCAGACAAACTGTAGATTTGTAGGTAGAACTCCAGTAGCTAAATATGCGCCTAACTGTGACATTATATTATTCTTTTATTGGTGGTGAGAATAATACCAAACAACTCAGATGAATTACCAGTGGGAATGAGAGCCTCCGACAGGGGGGCCGTGTGCAAAGTCTTACAGAGCTGTAAGTGGCGGGGTGTTCTTCTCAGGTCCTGGTCAGAGATCTTTCTGCTGCACGACGGGGCATCAGCGTCACTGCCCAGCTCCGTTCTTGCCACACCCAATGTCCCACTGCCTCGCACGCAGCAGGCCAGCCCCCTCCTGGCTCACAGCAGCCGCAGAGTGTCCTCTCCCACTTTCTCTTCCTCGCAAATCCAAATTGGCTTATCCTTTGAGACCCATCTCAGATATCATCACCTAGCCAAGCATTTCGAACTCCCCAAGGGTGGTGTGAATTATTCCATTTTGGGGGTTCTTGGGGGGTTTTCTTCAGAGTTTGATAACAGTAATTAACAAGCTATAAATGTTTACATCTCCCTGTCGCCCAAAAGACTTCAGTATTCCTAGCACTTTGCATGCTGCTGGCACCTATAAGCAGCATTCTGTCATTATTTTTATAAAATCAATGATAATTGGATGTGAGGGAAAAGGAGAGATCAAAAATAAATTTTTGAGCTTGATTTTTTGGGGGAAAGAGTGTGCATTGACAGAAATAAGGACATGGGAACCATCAAGTCTGGGGATAAGACAAATGAGGTCTGCTTTGGACTAAATCCTAGAGCTGAAAGTTGCCAGTGATTATTGTAGCAGAATTTTTACTTCAAATCAAACGTCATCCAGCTCATGGGACACAGTCAGCCACGGCAGGAAAGATACTGTTGTACATTTTGCTTTCCTATGGCGGAAAGAACCAAAATTTGAATAAGCCAAGTCAGATACACTCTAACATAATTTTTCCTGATTAACAGTGCTTTTTCAGTGTTTTCAAGAGTAAAATTGAGCTAGCACAAGAAGTGATGGTACATGCATTTATCTTTTCTTTCTCTCTTTTCATTTTTTGGTCCAGAACCTCATACCATGACCCTATACTGGGAAACAAGTATGCAGCTAACAGGAAAAGCACTGGACAGCTCAATCTAAGCACAAGCCCCATTAATAGTAGCAGTTACTTGGGATACAACAGCAATGCAAGAAGTAACTCTCTGAGACTAACTTTCATCGGTGACCGAAGAGGTGACCGGCGGCGGAGTAACACACTGGATATAATGGACGGACGGATAAACCATAGCAATAGTTTAGCAAGGACTAGAAGCCTCTCCTCTCTGAGAGAGAAGGGAATGTATGACGTGCAGTCCACTACTGAGCCTACCAACTTGATGGCCACCATATTTTGGATAGCAGCATCGTTACTAGAATCCGATTATGAGTACGAGTACCTCCTAGCGCTCAGGCTTCTGAACAAACTGCTCATCCACTTGCCTTTGGATAAATCGGAGAGTCGAGAGAAGATCGAAAATGTACAAAGCAAGTTGAAATGGAATAACTTTCCAGGCCTTCAGCAGCTCTTCCTTAAGGGTTTTACCTCAGTCTCTACACAAGAGATGACCGTGAACCTCCTCAGTAAACTCATCGCTGTCTCCAAACTCACGCTGGTGGATCCTTCCCAGCTGTCAGGTGATGTTAATAGAATTGCACCAGCTCTCTGCTTTTGAATGGAGTGAAGTGTAAACTAATGTGTTTTGAAGTCTACTAATTTCCGCTTTTCCACACAGAGTCACGGGTTGATTTGTTTGCTTGTTTGTTTGAGTACGTGAGATAGCCTCAGTTCCTTGGTAAAAGCAAAAAAAACAACAACAACAACAAAAAAAGAGATCGTAGAAGGTCAGGTGTTCCAAGAAATAAAGAGAAAATGGTTTCTGTGAACCATGAAGAAAATACCTTTGGTTTTTAAAGTCATGTGCAATAAAATTGGTTATTGTTTGCTTTTTTTTTTTTTGATAGGCTTTCCTCTTAACATCCTTTGCTTATTGCCTCACTTAATCCAGCATTTTGACAGCCCAACTCAGTTTTGCAAAGAAACAGCTAGTCGAATAGCAAAGGTAAGCAAATGTTATGCTGACAGATAACGCTAAAGGGAAATTTTTCTGGAGTTTATCTTAAAGGGGGGAATCTCTTAAGTCTTTCTACTGTCACTTCCTCTGTAAATTTCACGTCTAAATTTTTATTCTTTTCATGCATCTCAAGGCGTTTTACAGTAATGATGTAAGCTACCACTCTTCAAATCACAGTGAATAAAATTATTTGTTTAGTGTAATGCTCCTCTGAGTCGAGTCTTTTTCTGCTCCGTTTCCCTACTTTTATCTTCTACCTTTCTGTCAGTCTTCAGTTCATTCATTTGTTTTACCAGATATTTGCTGAGCACTGGGCTGGGTGCCAGAAATGCAGTGATAATCAAAGGAGACAGGATACTTGCCCCTGTGGGTCTTAGAGTAGGGGTGCAAGCAAGTAAGTAGACAGTCCCCTAGAGTCTGATAAGTGTGCAATGAAAGGACAGGCCTCCAGGGGCACAGAGAGCAAAAGTCTGCCTAACTGAAGGCTGAATAGGATTAATCAAAATAAGATCCCTGGATGAGAAACTAGGAACAGAGTGACTTAGGTTTCCAGGCAGGAGAAATTGCATGTGCAAAGGCCCTGAGAAGAAGAGGGGATAATACACTCTGTGACTCCAAAGGTTCTCTCTCCCTTTTGCCCTTTTCCTTTTAACATTCTCTTCACCTCTCTTTGCTGGCTTCATTCTGTTCCTTATTTTCTTTCCTTCAAAGGTTTCTGAAACAGGAATGTACCGATTTTTAAATCATCCGTTAACATTTTGTTCGAAAGTGTTAGAGCTCTTAATCATAATTTTGAAGAAGAATATGATTTTTATTAACTTTTTAATAATTTCAAGAACAATAAAGAACCTTGCCTTCTACTTAAACTTAATTCTTAATTTTCTTTCTTCTTCCTTGTTTTTTCAAGTCAATTATTGAGTCTTGGAAGAAGGGCTTTACAGACGGAAAATATAAACAGTCATGAGAAGGCATTCTCTAAATTTATAAGCCTTGTACATACAATAGGAAATCAGCTGAGCTGGGGGAGATAAGTGAAGAGCCGTAGAAAGAAGGTCACCTAGCTAAAGCTGGGGGAGAGGGGAGAAAAATCAGAGAAATTTGCAACAAAAGGGAATAAGCAAGTGAAATTCTCTGAACGAGCTTTTTTATATAAGCAAATCTTTAAATAGCTACAGGTCATTTAACAAGTAGCACAACAGTAGATGGAAAGGGCAAGTAAGCAGAAAGCCAAAGAGAGCACCCGCCTCTCCAGGGCCTGGATCCCAGCACAGGCAAGTGCAAAGTCATTTCTGAGCTGCCCCGGCCCCGTGAATCCCGTTAACAGCTGCACACACAGAATCCTTTTTGTTAACTTGAGAGATACTCGTTAATAAATGACAAGGTAATATTTATTAAGTATGCTGTTGAATCCCTCTCTGATTAAATTGCTAAATTAATAAATTAGATATGGAGAGATCTTTAACATAACCATTTGAAAAGCACGCATTTAAAAAGAAGAGCCATTACTGTAGTTAGTGGAAACATATCTGAATTTTGAAAATGATTGCCTAAAAAAACCCCAACAACATGTTTTTGCATTAAGGAGGTCTGAAAGTGATATAAAATAATTTATTAAAATATTGTTCACTTAAATATTCTAATGACCTGTCATTAAAAGAATGTCGTAAACCAGTTTTTTTTTTTTTGTTTTTTTTTTTTTTTGGTGAGAGGTAAGAAAGAACATATAAAGGGGAAAAAATTATATTGGCTTACTTTGGGATTTCAAAACATAAAAAGCACCAGTCCTTTAATGAGGGAAGTAGGAGCATTTAGAATGGCAGGGGATGCTGTTGGAGACCCTCCTTCCGAATGCTGGCCCAAGCCAGGAGCCCAGCCTGGGCCAGCCCAAAGGCTGTAGAAGCACAGGACACTCCCAGATACCTTTCTGTTTTTAAGATACCAAACACAGCTTTCTATGAGTCATAAATTGTTTTTAAGTCTGTTTTCTTCCTGTTGAGTGGGACACAAAGTTTCCTCTGTCTGCTTTCAGCAACCTGCAGGATATGAATTAAATTGATTCCTTAATTATCCTCTCACTTAAAACTGTTGAAAGTCATTTTCTGCCATTATGTGCTTCCTCATTATGCAAATATCCCTGGTTCTGTTTGTGCCCGTGGAGAGCACAGAACTTCAAAGTGAGGCAACACTTAGGACAAATATTGTCCTTTTAAGCTATTCATTATAGTAAAAATAGTATGCTGAAAATGTTTGCTTATAAGACATACCCTTCTGGGGTCATACTTTAACCCAGTCATTCAAAAATTCCAAAATTAGGGGTGCCTGGGTCTCTCAGTGGGTTAAGCCTCTGCCTTCAGCTCAGGTCATGATCTCAGGGTCCTGGGATCAAGCCCTGCGTAGGGCTCTCTGCTCGGCAGGGAGCCTGCTTCTCCCTTCTCTCTCTGCCTGCCTCTCTGCCTACTTGTGATCTCTGTCAAATAGATAGATAAAATCTTTAAAAAAAAAAAAATCCAAAATTAAATCTAAGCCATTGTCTTTACAATTACACAGTATCTATTCCTAAGAATTTCTTCCTCTTCAACAACAGGTTTTTTTTAAAAAATCATGCTTTAAAAAAAATATTTTTTAAGGACAGAAGAGTTCTTTAAGAATGACTTATTTTTCAGGAGAGAATGCTTTAATATTTTAAAGAACTTACTTTAAAATAGTAAGGTGATTCCTAAAAAAATAATAAGTTGCCAAATTTTAAAATTATGTGATTTTTTAAAAATAGTGTGCCTATTGGATTTTGAAATACAAATAAACATCAACAAAAAATTTTTTTCTGCCTACCCCATCTGTTTTATGGGTAAAAGGGTAATGCATGAAACTAGCTTCTTTTAACAATCTTATAAAATAACTTCCAAGATACTGCTAGGAGTCCACAGTCTCGCATGCCTTCCTGTTTCAGGCCTATCCAGTGATAATGTCCACATGATGAGTCTAAGTAATAGTTACGTTCATCTGAAAGTTGAAAAGTACATAATTTTAAAAGGTAATATTCTGCAGTTGACCTTGAACAACACAGTGGTTGGGGCACCAACCCCCTGCACTGCTGAAAATCGCATAAGACTTTTTACTCTCCCCAAACGTAATTGCTAAAGTCCTGTTGACTGTAAGCCCTACCGATAATGTAAACAGGTCAGTTAACACATATTTTGTATACTACCTGTATCATATACTGTATTCTTACAATAAAGTAAGCTAGAGCACAGAAAATGTTACTACAAAAATCAGAAGAGAAAATACGCGTACAGTCCTATCCTGTATTTATCAAAAAGAATCTGTGTATAAGTGGACCCGCACCCCCTCTGCCCCTGCCGTTGTTCAGGGGTCAACGGTATTTGATAGAGGTTCTGTAATACTGGATCAGACAAACTCTAGGAAGTCCGTACATTTTGAAGTAGCCTTAACTTACTGGCCAAGGACCTTAAGAGTTTGCGGAGATTTCCAGAAGAGCAATCTGGGGTCTGTCCTGCAGGCTCTCATGTACGGGGTCCTGCAGGATGGCCTGGAGAGGCAGAACTCAGGGTTTTATCAGAGCCCCAAGGAAGTCCTTTGAATAGGTCACGCATGTCAGCGCCCCTGCAGTTGACTGTCCTACTCAAAGAACCAGGAGAGCTTGCGACAAAAGCCTTTCTGCTCTGGCTCAGCGTCTCTCAACCCCGTGGAGCCTGCCTGTTGCGTTAATGTGCACTGAACCAACCACGTAGGGATTTTACAAAACAAAACTCTTTACAAAACAGCTGCTAATGATATGTAGCATTTCCAAAACCACGTATGGGTTTTGCCAGAGGCAGCTTTATAAAGCGTCAGACTGACAAAAACAGAAGTCCTACTATTTAACCCCCATGGGAGTTCTCGACATCATAATCATCTTTCCATGTTACCCATTAAGTTACTCTCTCAAGAATGCCTCTTGCTATTTTTCTCTCTTTTCTACTGTATTAAATAAAATGCATTAAAGCTTCAACATCTACCTCTAAATTATTGAATAAACATGTTTAGTATAAAATCAAGTTTGAACTTTGAATTGGCTTTCTTTTAGGTGAGTGAAATTATTTCCTTTGGTTTTTTAGGTGTGTGCAGAAGAAAAATGCCCAGCGCTTGTCAACCTGGCTCACATGATGAGCTTGTACAGTGCGCACACCTATTCCAGAGACTGTTCCAACTGGATCAACGTCGTCTGTAGATATCTGCATGACTCCTTCTCAGATACTACGTTCAATCTTGTGACTTACCTTGCAGAGGTAAATTTACCAAAAGGAAAAAAAAAGTCCTTTTTAACTCTTCTGTGGCAAAATTTTCAAGTAGACTTAGTTCTAGAAGCAGTACTGATACTAACGAATCTTGAAATTGTCTTTGAAAGTGAATATAGGTAACATCTTTTTTGAAAGGAAAATATGGGTAGTTCCTTTCAAGTAGAAAGAAAGTATAAAGTATACTGTCAAGTATAAGGGGTTTTTTTTTTTCATTTTCATTTTCAGTGTGTATTTTCTCATTCACTGTCCTTAAGTGACATAAAACTCAAAATAATGTACATTTCACCTTTATTTCAAATTAAAAATGGGTTTTCAGTGGTCTTGATCCTAGAGAATGGTTATAATTTTTGCTTCTAAAAAAATTAGTTCTTGACTTTGAAATCCATTCTAGAATGATATAGTATGCAAAGGCCTTTTCTCCTGGCTAAGTTCTTATTTTAATGATATATTTGCTTCCTGTTCTAAAATATGATTTGGGTGGCTAAAGATGGAATTATAAAAACACTAGTCCTACAACAACATAGAAAGTAAATATTTATTTGTTGAGGAAGTAACTTCATACTTAAAAAAGTAAGTTATTGTTAGATATCCACAAAGAATCTCAAAAAGTCCTAGTTACTAAAAATGCTTGTCCGCTTATAGTAAGTGATACCTTCCTTTTTAAAACTTGACCTCTAGGGTGCCTGGGTGACTCAGTGGGTTAAGCCTCTGCCTTCGGCTCAGGTCATGATCTCAGGGTCCTGGGATCGAGTCCCGCATCGGGCTCTCTGCTCAGCAGGGAGCCTGCTTCCCTCTCTCTCTCTCTCTCTGCCTGCCTGACTGCCTACTTGTGATCTCTGTCAAATAAACAAATAAAATCTTTAAAAAAAAAACAAAACAAAATAAAAAAACTTGACCTCTAAAAATTAAATGTAAAACATTGTATCAGCTTAAAAGAAATTATTCATAATTCAGTAAACATTTTAAATATTGCTCATAACACTGTTAAGCCTAGCTGTGTCATGGATGTTGACTTTAATAGCACGCTTTAGGACTGGTGTGCATTTTTAAGGTGTTGCTTTTGATAGGTTTGCTACCATCAACCTTAGATTTAGGAGAGATTATGATGGGGCAGGGGCACCCGGCTGGCTCAGTCAGTGGAGCATGCAGCTCCTGATCTCAGGGTTGTGAGTTCGAGCCCCACATTGGGGGGTGTAAAGAGTACTTTTTAAAGAGAAAAAAATCTTAAACAACAAAACAGAGAGAGCTGACGATGGGAACTACCTGTGTAGCAGCTTCTTAACCTGAATAAATGCAAGTCTCTAGCTAGGTTTATCTTATACCTACACCTTTAGGAAAAGAGCCAACATAAAACCAAGGCTAACTTCTACAGCCTATTCCTTCATTGGCTTTGAAGTCAAGCTCCTTAGATCAGCTTCACATTGGTGTTGCCATCAAGCTCACCACAAAGGTAGCCCTAGTTCTCCCATCCTGGGGTCATGGAATCTGGAACTGGGACAGGACAGCCTGTGTGTACCACATATGCGACTGGTTTTCACTCTGTAGAGAGAATGCTTTGCCCCAGATGTTACCCTCAGTGATGTAAGTTATCCTTGTTGTATTATTATTATTAATTCTGAAATTATTACTGACAACAGTACTGAAACCAGTTACGTAAACAATATAAAGTTTAGATAGTATGACTACTTTTTTTTTTTTTAAGATTTTATTTATTTGAGAGAGAGTGAGCACGAGCAGGGGTGGGTGGTGAAGGGCAGAGAAGAGGGAGAAGCTGACTCCCCAGCAGAGCAGGGAGCCCGACATGGGGCTCTATCCCAGGACCCTGAATCATGACCTGAGCCGAAGGCAGACATTTAACCAACTGAGCCACCCAGGAATCACATGATTATTTGATTATTTTTTTAAAAATCTTATGGACATTGGGGAAGGTACATGCTATGGTGAGTGCTGTGAAGTGTGTAAACCTGGTGATTCACAGACCTGTACCCCTGGGGCTAGTAATACATTATATGTTAATAAAAAAATTAAAAATTAAAAAAAAAATCATGGCTCAGATGTCAAGAAACTTGTCCAAGATCACATAGCTGATAGGTGCCTGGTATGAATGGTTTGGGGGTAAGTATTCTTTGGTGATGGTGGAATAATGATTTTTTTCTTAACCTAGAATAAATGGTGGTCAACTTAAATTAGTTAAGGAAATGAAAAAAAAACTAAGATTAAAATGAAAAGTAATTATTGATCCTTTCTGAACCAAGGACAAGTAACAGTAACAGACATTATCTTTTACCTTTATTATATATTAGTCTCTGGATTTCTCATCTAACCATAAAATCATGGATTAAATCTATTATGTTTTCAACATCATAAATATAAACATTAAATTCTCCTTAACCTAATGAAAGTATCCTTTTTAATACTATTTTAGCTGTTAGAAAAAGGATTGTCCAGCATGCAGCAATCATTACTACAGATCATCTATAGCCTTTTGAGTCACATTGACCTCTCTGCTGCCCCAGTCAAGCAGTTTAATCTGGAAATCATAAAGATTATTGGCAAATATGTACAGGTGAGTGAACACAAAATTTATGTATAGAATCATTCATTGCAAAACAGTTTATAATCATAAAAAAACCCTTTAAAGGTCCAAGAGTAGAGAAGTAGGTTAGCCCGTAAGTCACGTTTCTAGGAATATTTACAACATGGAAAAGATGTTCTTAATGTAAGTGACAACAAGCAAAATCTGAATGGTAGGATTGGCATGACTCCTAATTTTGCTGAATCATTGTATCTGTGAATATACATTTCAGTAATGACTGGAAGGAATGTACACAGATGGCAGCTCTCGTCACCTCTGGACAGTACACTTGTGACTCTTCTGGGCTTTCCTGCTACTCACCAGGTTCTACATAGTAAACAAATACTACTTTCAGAAACAGAAGAGCTCTTCGTAGAGTCTGTGTTTTAGACTTGCTTTCTGTGTCTGATACAGGGAGCCCAGATATATAGAATGCAGGAAATCAAACTTGTTTTAATGTAAATGATGGCAAGTCAGTCTGGTCTGTACTGAATTTCACCTTTGAATTACCTGTTAAGAAAGGCCTTGCTGAGCAGATCAGTATTGTGGATACGACTTATCAAAGAGAAAAACTCTGTTAAGAGCCTAAACAAATTAATATTTTGTTTCTACTCCAGTTATATTGCATTCCCTAAAGCAAAACTTACAAATGGAAATAACTTGGCTAGCAATGAGTTTTGTCGTAGCCCATATCTGAAAGTAATAAAACTGTGTTGGTTTCCATTATTCTATTAGGTAATCCAAATTCTTTTTATATTCCCCTGACAGTCAGTAAATGCAAATATTCAAAAAGCATAAGATTCCTGTTTATCTTCTCTATCTTCTCTCTCAGTGAGTAATGTTTCACCGAGTAACAATGACATATTTTTTTCTAAAGAACATTTCTCTTTTCTTCTTAAGGCGTCAAGAAGTTAACTCATCAGATATTTGCTGGGTCTCCCACAGAGACACATACCACATTGAACTATTCATTTATAAAGTGTAGATGCATTTTTTTTTTTATGTTCGGAACCATAGGCTCACTTGTCCACTGGGCGAGCGAGAGATCATAAGAAGGCATAGATTTCTGACTAAGTGAATGGCATATTACCCATCCCAAAGGAACAGCACAACTTAGCTTTCCCTAATGGCTGCCATGTTGGAGGACAGATCCAGTGTGGCAAGAACACGTAACTTTTGTAGAGAAGCTGGAAATGTGGGTTTTTCTCTAAAATCTCCTAATTTCAAAATGTTGACCCCAATTTCTTAAATTTTATGTGAACCCAAGTCATATTTAGCTGATGGGCCATCACAGTTAGTGACTTCTGCTTTATTCAAACATAAAACATTTCACAGAATGGAACTCCTCCTGATAATCTTTTATATTTCAAGCACAACTGCCAGTATAATTTATAGAAACATCCCTGAAGAAGTTTTAACTTTTTACAGTTTCCAGAGCTTCTAATTATTTCTGTCAGAAAAAAATGCCATAACTTTGTTAAATATAAACTACTTGTTTGTTTGTTTTTATAGTGACGTACGTGCTTAAAATGTCACAATATCTATGTGGACGTTTTTATAATTATTAAATATTTTGTGCTTTAGGCGTCCTCATACCAAGATGTTATTAAAGAAATTGGATGACTCAGTTCTGCCAAAGACGTTTCACTTGCTGTTGGTTATTATTTTAGTGACATTTTCCCCTCAGAATGGTCAACTGTGACACAGTATGTAGAGCACAGGTTGAGATGTAATTTTGTGACCATAAGTCAGAAAAAAAAAAAGCAGTTTTTTAATGTGTGTGCTTTTCAATAGATGGCAAAAAAAAACAACTATAAATTCTTTATTAGAAATTGATTCTTCTTTGGGCGCCTGAGTGGCTCAGTTGGTAAAGCGTCCAAATCTGAGAGCGAGCCCCGTGTGGGACTCTGTGCTGGGTGTGGAGCCTGCTCGAGAGCCCGTCTCTCTCTCTCCCTCTGTCCCCGCCCCCACTTGCACATGCACACTCTTGCTGGGAAAAAAAAAAAAGAGAGAGAAAAAGGAAAAGAAATTGATTCTTCTTCTTCTCTACAAGTATCTGTTATGGTCATGTAAATCATTTTTAAATTATGTTGGTAGAAACACACAAAACTAAAAGCAGAAAAATAACTCAAAGACCTTAATAACTCCAATAACTTGGCCTCTTTATCGCGCCACTGGCCAATCAGAAGACGACACAGCCACAAATGTAGGGGAAAAACTCACCCTATACAACTCAGTAACCCCTGAGAATATCACTTTAGCGGTAATGATCAATCAAAATTAGAAATCATACCGATCCTACCATTCAGATTTGGGCTTGGGCCATCAAGAAAAATCTAAATTTTTTTTAGTTTTTTAAAAATATTTTTATGTCTGAAAAAGAAGATATGCATTAAAAATTGTCTCCAAGACTTTAAATATTTTAAGTTTGGAGTCTTAAAGCCATAACTTCATGCATCTAGAAAGTTCATATATATATACAACCCCTTTGTTTACCACTATGGTGAGATTACTACATAGACTTTCTAAATTAATATTTACAAGTGCAAGGTATTCTGAGTTGGTAGCATTATGTATAGGATGTCTCATGAATCCGACAGTAGAAAATAATTTCCTTACGTGTTGTAACTCAGACCCTCTATTAAAGGACCTTAAAGTCAAAATGAATGATTTATAAGAAGTTTTTGTAAAAACAGTACTTTCATTGCTTACAGTGTCCACTCAATTTTTGTTCTTAGTTAAATATGTATTTGTAACTTTTATATGCCTATTATTTTTTTAAACCAGAGTCCTTACTGGAAGGAAGCCCTTAACATATTAAAACTGGTGGTGTCTCGCTCTGCAAGTCTTGTTGTACCCAATGATATACCCAAGACCTATGGAGGAGATCTAGGTTCTCCTGAAATTTCCTTCACCAAGATTTTTAATAATGTCTCTAAGGAGTTGCCCGGGAAAACCTTAGATTTTCATTTTGATATCTCTGAGGTAAGGTGCTCTATTAGAAATGTTCGTTTGTTCATTTATTCGCCCATTCAATAGTAGGAAACAACAGGTGCTGTGAAAATGGGGTGGGGGTGGGGTAAAGCCATGCCATTAGGGGAGAAGCCCTGTCATTAGGGGAAGCCTACATACTCTTGGGAAAATGGGTGAGTAAACATTGTGAGAAGTGCTTTGGTTGGAAGTCAGAAGTACTGTAGGAAGATACAGCATGTACCTCTACCCTGATCTGCGTGTTGAAGCACGAAGTAGGCCTTGACAGGTGTATATGGGAGTTTCGGGAGGGAAGGTTAATGCGAGAAAGAGCAGCATGTATGAATGAAGCCTTGTAAGTGAGAAAGCATGGTGTTCTGGAAATTTCGGCACAGACTGTAGAGAATGGAGGTGCAGAGTAGGATGGGGGGTGAAGCCGAAAGCATAGGAAGGGGCGAGATCATAAGGACCTTGCATGCATCATAACAAGATGGTTTTATCTTGAAGCAGTAGAAGCTCTTAAAGAATTTGTAACTGGAGTGGAAATAGTAGGATTTGCATTTTGGGAAATTCACTCTGGCAACAGAATGGAAAAATAGACCAGAGTGGAAGAGAGGGAAGTCAATAAGGAATCTGTTAGAATAATTAAAAAATAATGTTGGAATGTCTCTAGGCAATTGCCAAGGAAATGAAGAGGGTCGGGGTGGGTTTCAGAGAGCCTAAGGAAGTCCTCAGTGGGATTTCCTGGGAAGGAGAGGAGGTGTACTAAGTGAGGAAGAGGCATCAAGGACAGTCGCTTTGCCACCGAGATGAGTGTTGGTGCTGTTCAGAGAGAGTGAGAAGGCAAGGAGAACAGATCTTAGCCGAAGGGGAGGGTGATGAGGTCAGCCTTGGCTAAACCAACTCTAACACTAAGACACATAAGCTGCCTAGTAGGCAATTAGATTTTAAGATCTGAAGTTTTGGAAGAAAACTTGGATGGAAGTAATCATGTAGGATCTTCAGTGACAGTTAAAACTGTGAAAGGAAAAATAAAACTAAAATAAACTAAGACCCAAGAAGCCCAATACTTTAAAGAGAGACGCAGGGCCCAGTGCAGAAGGGAACCTGGGCCCTTTATTATGTCACATATTTAACACAAATCTGACATAAAAATTTTTGACCCTTGTTGGGAACCCCCAATTTTTTTCCCAGCACCAGAACCCATTCTTATTGGCCTTGGAGCCATGAAAATCATCTTTTAGAAGCCAAAGAAGGAATTTTTCAAGAAGGAAGTTGAGAATGATTAAAAAAGAAAGAAAGATCCTGGGGCGCCTGGGTGGCTCAGTTTTTAAGCGTCTGCCTTCCACTCAGGTTCCAGGGTCCTGGGATCAAGCCCCGCATTGGGCTCCCTGCTCTGCGGGAAGCCTGCTTCTTCCTCTCCCACTCCCTCTTCTTGTGTTCCCTCTTTCGCTGTGTCTCTCTGTCTCTCTCTGTCAAATGGATAAATAAAATCTTAAAAAAAAAACAAAAAAGGGAAGATCTGATCGGTTTTGTATCAATCAGGATCACATAGATTAAAAAAATTATTTTGCTGTTTAGCCTTGGTATTAGAATTTATCCCAGGTTTATGGGTTATGTTTTTTAGATAGAAACTATGTTTGTTGCTAATTTTTTAGTTAATATCAGAATTCTAGCATAGGGCATGATGGAGAAACTGGGCTTTCCTGTTCCTAATTATCTTGTCTAAAGCACTGGTAAGAATTCTCAAAACACTTGATATGCTTCATTTCAATTTGTTTCCTCAAGAATTCCCAAGTACCTGCTCTGCGTAGGCAGAGGGGATATAGTGGGGGAGCAGAGACGAATCACACAAGGTCCATAGGGCTCACGTGTAAGACAGCAGTGGAAACAAGGCCCCAGCACCTGGCAGATGTCCACATATAATTACCCGGACGTGTGGTATCAGGGAAGGCTTCCTTGGAAGTCTGGCATCACCATTAAAAGATGATCACGGGTTTGGTTGGTTGGTGAATATTCCATACAAAGGGCGCAGCATGTGCCAAAATGTAGGTCCATGAGAACATGGTGTGTTTGGAAAACAGCAACAAGTTAGTTGTGCTGGAGTGTGAGCTTCAGGCAGGTGTGGTAGAAGTTGACGTCCGGGAGATAAGCAGGAGCCACATCAAAAAGGGACTTACTTGGATGATACACAGATGAGCTTGAATATTATTTTCAAATATAAATTCAAGACACTTCACAAAGCCAGAATAAATATAAATGAGTTTTGGATAATCATAGAATTTTTGCTGATATAAATTTGGAAACGTTATACATCAGATTTGGAGTAAGAAGCTACATAGATATCTTCCTCTTTGGGGTTGTTACTTAACTTGAATATTGGCAGAAGTACATTATTGAAGCGCATATAGCAACACGTACGGAAAAAACACCAAAAAACACCAAAAAAACACCAAAACAAAAACGTTAAAGCTGAGTGATAAGATTACAGGTGTTTTTTTTTTAATCATCTTAATATTTTCTGAGGTTTCAAAGAGGATGTGTTTTATAATCCTGAGAAGACATGAGGAGGTGGTGGTTTTTAAAGAAAGCGGATCTCTATTTAAAATAGGAATAAGCTCTCTATAGTCTTCTCAGAGAGTCATTTTCAATAAAGCGAAGTCTCTGGATTTAAAAAAAAAAAAAAAAAAAAAAAGACATCATGGGCAGCCCCTGGTAGGCTCTTTCAGACCAGCATGCAACTCCTGATCTTGGGGCTGTGTTTTGAGCCCCACACTGGCTGTAGAGATGACTTAGATAAACTTTTAAAAATAAATTTTAAAAAAGACATCACTACCTTTGATTTTTGTAACATCTACTTCATGCTAAGTAATCTTTCACCTTTTGTTGTTTTTGGTTCTTTGTAAAAAAAAAATCTTATAGATACAATATTAATCCTTTCATGTTGGAATATCTGAGTCAGACACCACCATTTTTGTTTCTGTGCAGACACCAATCATTGGAAATAAATATGGCGACCAGCATAGCGCAGCTGGGAGAAACGGGAAACCAAAGGTCATTGCTGTTACTAGGAGTACATCCTCCACTTCTTCTGGTTCTAATTCTAATGCCTTGGTTCCTGTTAGTTGGAAAAGACCACAGTTATCACAGGTACATAAAAAACCATCAAAAGCAAAAATTTATAGAAGGATCAATTTTGTCGTATGTACGACAGCTCGAGAATTTGCCTTCTTGATCGGTAATCCTAACATTTGAATTTTTTTTCCCCCTTAGCGAAGAACAAGAGAAAAGCTAATGAATGTGCTTTCTCTGTGTGGTCCGGAATCTGGCCTTCCAAAGAATCCATCAGTGAGTAACCGTGACCGCACGCGTAAAGGTTTTAAAAATTCTGTTGTTCCGTGAAGAAATGGAAATGCCTCCAACTCCTTGCTTGCCTCTTCTTGCTTCCCTTACTTTGTGGTATTAACTAAGAATGAAAGAGATATTACTGGTGTCTGTGGCACTGGGCAGTTACGGTAATTAAGTATTCAGTCAGTTAGACGTTAACATGAAAACCAGATTAAAGCTCGGAGTTCATTGACAGAGGAGGCCTGTGGTGGCTTCTCGGGCACCAGTCCTCAGACACAGAGTGACGAAGCTGACAGGTGGCTTTTTTTTTGTTTGTTTGTTTTCGGCCGGGGCTCAGGTTGTATTTTCTTCTAATGAGGATTTGGAAGTCGGTGACCAGCAGACCAGCCTAATTTCTACAACAGAAGACATGATCCAGGAGGAAGAAGTAGCTGCAGAAGATAACAGCAGTGAACAACAGTTTGGCGTTTTTAAGGATTTTGACTTTTTAGATGTTGAATTGGAGGATGCAGAGGTAAGGATGTGGGCTCTCCATTATCATATTTATAGTTTACAGTTGCAAGTTTATGAGAATTAAGGATTTGACCATAGGATCTTTACTTGTTAAGGTCAATGTAAGGTCAAGAAGGTACAAATCCAGTTAAATGGGTACCAGGTATAAGAAGGGTACTTGTGATGAGCACCGGGTGTTGTGGGGAAGTGATGAATCACTAAATCCTACTCCTGAAACTAATATTACACTATATGTTAACTAACTGGAATTTAAATAAAAACTTGAAACTATATACACATATATATACATCCATAATTTTTTTTTTAAAAAAGAAGAAGATAACATCTAAGTTGGGAACAAATACGATTAGTACGATTAGTCAGTAGCAGTAGTCTGAAACAAAAGAAGAAAGAGGAAATCTAATTTTTAATTTTTTCCCCAGAAAATAAAAAGTGAAAAATGGGTTTCTTCCAAAGTAGGTCTTTAATTTAGGGCGTGCTTAGACTTAAATGTTCCACATGAGCCAAATAAGTTAATATGCAGCAAAATGATTTAAAAAAAAGGTATTAAAATTTATCAAACACCATTTTAAAGTATAAGTACAGACACTTACACTAAGTTAAGTTAAATTAAACGAACTTACGTGAGTACGAAGGCTTCGGCTTTCTAGAACTTTCTCCCGTGGCATATGACCGGTATTCTACCTGTGACATCCTCACCATTTTCTGCTTCACCGTGTAGCCAGCTCCCCCAAATGACTCATTTCATTTAGCACCGGAGGGCTTTCTCCTCTACACTGAGTCAGTCTAGAGTAAGTTGATAGTTGTGTGTCAGTGTAGGTGATTTTGAAACGGAAACTAACTCAGAAGGTGGATTTATTAGCTTACAGGACTGAGAGAGGCCGGAGGTAGAGCTTACTCGGAGACGGCTCAGTGAGGTCTCTGGTTATGTCTCTGCAGCCGGCTAGGCTCTGCCCCTCTCTGCAGGTCTCTGCCAGATGCTTATGTCCACAGCAGGGTTCAGAGCAAGTGAGGGTCACTTCAGAGATGCTCTTGTGCTGAAGAAGTGGAAGTGGAGAAGTTGCTCTCCTAAATGTTTTTAGCACATTTCCCATCATATGATTGGGCCAAACTGGGACATTAGCTAATTTCTGAGACAGACATTGTGGTGAGGAGAATAGGATTGTCTCGACTGTGTTGGTCTGTATAGGGACCTAATTCTGTAGCTCAGTCCCCTAAACTTCCAGCTCCTAAACCTGAAACCTCTATGGCACATGGGTTTAAAACATGTGCACTCTAAAATTTTTATAAATATCTCTATTCCAGAAGCCTTAATGGCTTGTCGTCTAGTATCCTCACCATTGTCAGTTGAGATGTCTTTCCCCGAAGAACTGAGAGTCACTCATATAATTGTATGCATTCATTAACCCTCTGGGAGGGATGTTTTCCTTTGGCTCTGATAGGTGAGGGGGAGTGAAACGTAATGGCCTGTGCCATGTCACAGCATTAGCTGCTGAGAGGAGACCGGTTTAGGGATGTCCTCGTCCATGCTTCAGCCTTCACTGCACCAAGGAGGATATGCACACGGTGGCCCTGGGTCTAACCAAATGCCTTTGCACTAGCTTGGCAATGGACAGGCTTCTATAATGGCTCACCACTGACATGTTCCCGAAAACCCAGGTTCACCAGAGCCTCAAAATAAGTATTGTTCAGCACCACGTAGGGCAGTGGCTTTTTAAGCTTTTTTTTTTTTTTTAACTATAATCCATAGTTAATACATTTTATATCATGTCCAAGTATCTAAATACACATATCTTTAAAATTCAAGTTTCAGGGCGACTGGGTGGCTCAGTCGATGAAGCCTCTGACTCTTGGTTTGGGCTCAGGTCATGATTTCGTGGGGCCTGGGATGGAGCCTCACTGGGGCTCCCCATTTAGCATGGAGTCTGCTTGCAGACTCTCTCCCTCTGCCATTCCTCCTGCTCAAGTGTGCACTCTCTCTCTCTGTCTCTAAAATAAAATAAATATAATCTTTAAAAATATATAAATTAAAGTTTCAAGAATATGCAGCCTTGGGCATCTGGCTGACTCAGTCAGTGCAGTATGACTCTAGACCTTGGGGTCATGAGTTTGGGCCCCATGTGGGGCATAGAGATTACTAAAAAAAAAAAAAAAAAAAAAAGAATATGCAGCCTTACTCTATTATGCACACTGATATTTCCTATTCTCTTCCATTTTTTTTTCCCCAAAATGGCAGGCCATCACCCTCTAAAATTGATTTCACATCCCCAATTTGAAAAACATGTTACAGGAAATAGGGCTGGCTTGAATAATCAGGCAAGAAAGTGTGATGGATCAAAGAGGCCTGCGGCCCTACCTCAAGGGCATCATGAGCAGCTTCTAAATCTTTTGTAGTTATTTGCTTTTTTCATTTGAGAGTTTAAAATTTCTAAAGGCAGACAGGCTCCTGACATGTTTGTAATGGTAAGGTTATTTATTTTGTTTGCCTTTTTTTTTTTTTAAAGAACTCTATAAATGCTTCCAAGTTTATCCCGTAACCTAATGTGTCAGTAGTAACAAATATGGCTTTTTTTTTCTTTTTTTTTTGGCAGAAGGGAGGGAGAGTGGGGGGAAAAGGAGAGAGAGAGAGCAAGAGAGAGAGAGAATCCTAAGCAGGCTCCACACCCAGCATGGAGCCCAACGCAGAGCTTGATCTTAATATCCTAAGACCATAGCTTGAGTTGAAATCAAGAGTCTGATCCTTAACTAACTGAGCCACCCAGGTCCCCCCACCTCAAAAATACAGTTTTTGAATAGAAATTTGACCTCAGTCAAATTAGACTAAAGATATTTAATGTAGTTTTTTCTTTAATTCAAGTTGGTAATTTGGGGAGGGTGGTATTAATTTATGCCTCATAAATTAGGCAAATCAGATAAAAAAGATTTTTTAAAACCTAAATATAGTCTTGCTTAAAACAGGGTAATAGGAAACACTTTGGTACAAAACAAATGAGACTGTTCATTAAACTTATAAAACATCCCCAACCTGGAAAGCTCCCCATGCGTATTCATTCATTCACCAAATAAAGATTGAGGGCTGTATACTATTATATAATGATACTTGAAATATCTTGTGGGAAGATAGCTTTTCAAACTTTGACCTTAGGGCCTCTGATAGCCTGGGAAACAAGGAGAGATTCCAGGGCCAAATGGGCAGAGCCCCTGGCTACCTGTTTTCAACCAGAGCAGTTTGGGTTTTGTATATTAGTTTTGCATGGTTGACTTCCATTTTAAATCTCATTTGAAATAAGTATTCCTGGGGCACCTGGGTGGCTCAGTTGTTAAGTGGCTGCCTTCGGTTTGGGTCATGATCTCAGGGTCCTGGGATCGAGCCCCAAGTCGGGCTCCCTGCTCAGAGAGAGAGAGAACTCTTCTCTCTCTCTCTAATAAATAAGTAAAATATTTTTTAAAAAAGAATTATTCTTTTGCTTTATTAAAAAAAAATTGAAAACCTCTACTCTGGACCATCCCTCTTGAGTAAAAAGGAAGACAAATCCTATTTGGCTGGCCAAATCACTGTAATTTGTCACTTCAGGGCTTACGAGAGAATATAAGAATTACAGCCTTGCAGAAGGAGGATCAGTTTAGAGTAACCGACACGCAGCTTACATAAACCCATAAGTGGCATGAAATTGAAATCTGTCCTATTTCCTCTTGACCTTTTGACGTTATCCAGGGTTGTCTTCTGATAGCTTTGATCTTTATCTTAAACTGTTTTATAACAAAATATGGGTTTAGCCAGAACCATCCTGCAGACTAAAATAATTGTGACCCTGTATGTTGTCGACTGAATGTGGGTATTTTAAGTCAGTTTTGCATTGTATCAAGTATTAAAATCCATGTAAATTTTGAAGATATTCCTAAAGTTCGTGTTGCCAGAGTGTATCATAGAAATGTTGTTTTAAGTGTCTGTCTCTGACTTCCTCATAATATATCTTGCATAAAAAAGTAATTTGAGTCACCTGTTGGCTTCCTACTCAGAGCTTAATCCAGAGCTTGAATCAGTCTTTGGGTCTGAGAAATCACAAAGAGTTTTCCCCTGAAGTGTAGTGTATATTTAAATGTTTGTCTTCGTTCTTTCTAATTCTGTGTGTTTTCCTTTTTGCTAACCAGGAACTGCAGGTAAGTTGCAGCCTGGTGTTGTGGACCGTTTATGTGTTGTCATTTGTGATGTACGTGTCTTCTTCACAGTCTCATCTGTGTTTGTGTGTTCGAGTAGAAATGGCCTAGATGGTAGGTTTAGTTGGTCCCCGGTCACACATGACAGAAAGTCCAGAAAACTATTTAGTTAAAACAGGATCAACCAAATCTTTTGATCTCTTTAAGTATAAATATTTAAGGAAGTTTTTAAAAGTTTCGAGACATTGAAGGGCTGATTGAAACTCTGCTTATGATGATGCATTAAGTGCTTTTCATCCGGGTACATGTTTTCCTGGTGTAGCATGTTTGCCACCTGCACACGTACCTGCGTCTTAGAAACCACGTCTTACTTTTCCAGGGTGAAAGTATGGACAATTTCAACTGGGGAGTCCGCAGGCGCTCGCTGGACAGTATTGACAAGGGGGACACTCCGTCTCTGCAGGAGTACCAGTGCTCCAGCAGCACCCCCAGCCTGAACCTGACCAACCAGGAGGATACAGATGAGTCGTCCGAGGAAGAAGCGGCGCTTACCGCAAGCCAGATCCTCTCACGCACGCAGATGGTAAACGGTCACCTTCCCAGACGGCGACAGTCGCTCTCGCTTTCCCTCTTAACTTCCAACCTCGTCATTACTCTGTCCTGGTTTTTCTGATTTTCATTTCACCGTGGGTACAATGCACGCGCTGAAATGAAAATTCGAAATTGCACTGCTAATGCAGCGTTCCGTGCGCGACAGGACTAAGCATTTACGTGGAGGCTGCGTACCCCTTAGCGGCTGAGACCGTCGCCTCTTCTCTCCGAGTGATGGCGAGTCTGCCTCTGAAACTAGTAGTACATCATATGTGAATTCAAACAATAAATTTTTTAAAATTACATATAGGACCAAAAAATAATGACTCTCAGGTCAAGATAGACATGGTTATGTGGGGCTTTTCCGTGTTGGTAGTTTTTGCCTAGTGGGACCTACCTTGTGTGAGCCGAGGCAGCACCCAGTCCATCGGAGACAAAAGCGGGGGCAGAGGTCATTGTAGGAGGTCAAAGAAGCTCTTTCTAACAAAGCTCCCCACCTACCTGATGACAGACAGTCTGTTCCTTGTGGCTTTTGTGACCATCCCCGACTTGTGAGCGAACTCCTCACTCTGCTGTCTCTCCCTTCAGTTGAACAGTGATGGTGCTGCGGACGAAACGAGGCCGGACCCTCCCGATTTACTCCTTCAGTCTCAAGATTCCACGGGCAGCGCCTCTACAGAAGAAGTGCTTCAAATCAGAGATGAGACCCCAAGTTTGGAGGCTTCTCTAGATAATGCTAACAGCCAGCTGCCTGAGGTGGGGAGAAAGGCAGGCTGGTGCATGGCCAATCTGGGCTCCTTTTAGCAGTCTGTTACCTCCCTCGCTTGTCTTTCGAAAGAGTTTTCATCTGATACACTGATTTGTGGCCAGTATTTCTAACCTGTTGGGTTATTTTAAATGAAGTAGACAAATCTGATAATTTAAAAAAAAAAAAAAAAAAGGAAAAGCTGCTGGATTAAGGAAATGACCTGCAGGTTAAAAATAATCTTGAGTGTTTGAATGAGCCTTTTGTGTTGCCGAGTATGATTTTAGGTCAATGGACAGATGCTTCCTGGGGGTGGCGAGCATCTTCTTTGGGGCTGGATCTTGGAAGGGCCGCTTTTTTGTTTTTTTCTTCTCTTTTTGCTTTGTGTTGGGGTTTATGTGATTGGTGCTCTGATTGGGATTAAAACCTCAGGCCAGCTGCGTTAGCGGTTGGTTAAAGGAAACCTTTTTAAAAGACATTGGAACTACTAGTATTATGACTTTTGGAAAGGCCTGTGAGAAGTAAGCCAGATTCCAAGCTAATGACTGACCAAAAATAAGTAAGTATTAGTTTTCTTGATGGTTTTTTTTTTCCTTAAGATTATTATAGATACTCTTTCTTTTCTTTTTTTTTTAAACTATAATTGCTATAGATTCATCATATGTGCTTTAATGCTTTGGTAACTATTAGGAAAATACTGTATTTTTTCACGGTTAACCAAACTAATGTTACTAGATCTCACTATTTTAGTTAGTTGAATTCTCATGTTCTTATTAGGCTGACAGTGTATTTTACATTTTTAACAGTAACCAGAGTTTGAGATGAAGGCATTTTGGCATTTTTTTCAGTGTGTGACTAGTATGGCTTAAGTTTAGATAACTCAACAAATACTGAGATTTTCCTGCATGCCAGGCATTGAGTTAGGTGTTTGAATAAGGCTTGGTGACCGCGACTCTGGGGAGTGCGTTGTCTATTAAGGAAGACAGAGAAGGTTGGGGAAAAAGGCATTACATTTCCGTATGAGAAACTTAGTAACAGCCATGTCCGGGCTTTGTGAAAACTCAGGAGAGGCTGATCAGCTGTACACTGGGGTAATGGTGGTGAAGGACAGGTTTCGTGGCATCTGGGACATTGCAGACAGAGGGACGACATGTGGAAAGACAAGGCAACATGAAATAACGTGGTGTATTTGGGTAACGGCAGGAAATTGAGTATTTCTAGAGAATGATTTGGGTAGAGGAGGAGGAAAAGGAGAGATGGATAGGGTCTAAGATGAGAAGGATCCTACGTGCCACACTGAAGACTTAGACTTGACCTCAGGGTGATCACGAGTCTTGAATTTTCACTGTTTCAAGAGATACCTGTTCCGTGACAAGCACCATACCAGAAACCTAGATGAGAATACAAGCCATGCAAGTATTCAGTGATTTAACCAATGTTTCCTGAGCCCCTACTGCCTGCTGGTTGCTATTCTGGGCACTGGGCATATGGCACTATGTGGAAAAAGGCTCCTGGTTTTCTGGAGCTTAATTGTAGTAAAAGGAATGATGAACAGGTAAGACAAATAAAATAAAAATAACATATCAGAAAGTGATCTTCCTCTTAGTTGCACTGAGAAAATCTAAGAGTAATGTGGAATTGGTGAGGAAGAAAGGTAGGGTGGCATTTGAAGTGAACCCTACGTGACAAGAAGATGTGGGGGGGCAGCGTCCCAGACTGGGGAGGCAGCAGGTACAAAGGCCCTGGTGTAGACGAAGAACAGGCTGGCCAGGGAGGCTTGAGCCTGGGGAGCAGGAGGGCTGGATGGAGGAGGAGTCAGAGAGGGGCCGGTCTGAGAGCCACACAGCAGGTAACCGTCAGGGGGTTTTAGGCAGAAGAGGGACACGGTCTGATTTTGCTTTTTAAAATCTCTCTTTTTGTATGTTGAAAAGGAAAGGAGGTTCTAGTACCCGTCACATGAGCTTGCAGACCAGGCGCCTGTCATCAGGGGAAGGCACCGTCTGGTTTGTGTTCTAGCAAAGTCTCTCTGTCGGAGGTGTGGAGGGGGGGCAGGAGGAGGCTGAGATGGGGAGATAAACCAGAACAGTATTAGCAAGAGATAATGGGGCCCAAAGGAAGAGTCACGAAACGAGAAATGTTTCCAGGAGAGGACCGACCAGTTTAGAGATGCACTTTAAGTAGACTGTATTCCCTTCGGTTGTTGGGAGGCTTGTTGTGTGAGTGTTAATTCCTAGTTCATAATCTGTCAGCTGTATCCGGTTGGGATCATAGCATGTAAAAAGGCCTCATTAGAAACAAGGGAAAACAGACCCATACTAGAAATACCCTCTTAACAAAAGCAGTAAGGTTAATGGTCGGGTGTTGTCATTTTGTTTACTTGACAAATGGGAAATCTTTTACTTTGGGTTATTAAAATAGCTATAATCACAGTAAACTTCTGATAGAAATCACTCATTTATTGGAAACAAATTGGAAATTCACATATATTTCCGTATATATTGGAAACTTATTTCAGATGGTTCAGTCATTCATCCAACAGGACTGTATTTGATGGCTTCTTTCCAAGACACTATAAAGTTCCTGCTGACATTTTTTTTTTCCCTAAAGGAAAAACACCTCACTTCACTAGGTTTATTTCCTTTATCAGTCGTGGGTTTCATTTTTGCCATAAGCTTTGTGACACAGCTGAATGAGGATGAAGGAGATATTCATAAACATAATATTTCATTAGTAACAGTTCTGTTGACTTGAAAATTATCACCAAAAGAATGGCTGTCCGCAGGAGAACATTAGGTATTTTAACCTAATGTGTTTTCCCCTGTCATGCCAAATAGTGACAGACGACCTCAAATTGCCCTTTTTAAAAAAAGTATGAAACCACCAAGGTAATGAAACAAAACCATAATTCTGGTTTGTTTTTTTTTAAAGATTGTATTTATTTATTTGACAGACAGACATCACAAGTAGGCAAGGAGGGGGGGAAGCAGGCTCCCCCCGCTGACTCGGGGCTCGATCCCAGGACCCTGGGATCAAGACCTGAGCCGAAGGCAGAGGCTTAACAACTGAGCCACCCAGGTGCCCCCATGATTCTGTTTTTTAAAGCAATTTCTTAAGAAGAGGAATTAACTTTAATAGGTGAAATACTTTAAGAATTAAAGGGAACATCCATTCCTAGAACTGATCGAGAGGGGTTTTTCCTCCCTTAAATTACGTTGCTATCAGGAAGATGAAACAGAACAGGCTAAAAGCATTTCGTGTCATGACAGAAGCTTTAGAGCCATTTGCTACTTTCTTCTCTGTAACATGTACACCTTACACTTTGAGCTGTTAAGGGATTAAGTCCGTTCTTCATTTGCATTTATTAGAGAAACCTTCACAGACGAATTTCTTCTAGTATTTATAATAGCTTAGATACCATTTCATGGATGGCAGAAATTATTCCTTATAGGAAATGAATCTTTGAGTGTAATTGGGTTGGGGGGGCGGTTTGCACATATATGCATCATGTGTATTATCTTACTACTGTGTAGTAAGATAAAGTTCAAGAAAATTTGATTCTCATAAGGCACATACAACAGTGGAATCCATTCCATGAGCCCAAAAGCACTCTCTTCATGAGATCTAGGTGTTCCTAGGAAATTTTAGCCTGTAGTGTATGTTAATAATTACAGATAAAACATCTATTTCCTAATTATTATTCAGTAACAGATGTCAACCAAATACATGTATAAACTAATGAAAAATGAGGACATTAAACTGAGAAGTTTGGTGGGTTACTGCAACCTGGTATATTCAAATTGGTATAGATGGAGAAATTCATGCTAATAAAATCTCTAGGTGTAGAAATATCTCTAGCACTATCACAGAAACTCTCTTTCCAAATAACTAATGCTTACCGCCTTAATGGCCAAATCTTTTTTTAAAAAATTTCAGATGCAAACAGTGTATTGAATTTTTTAGAGTGATTGAAGTTTGTGGAATGATTCAGGAATGATGGTCCCACATTATTTAAAAAGTGCTATTCTGTGCAGAGTCAGAATTTCTCCTTTCCCTGCCTCACTAACCTCAGGCCAGTGTTCCCGTAATATCCTTCATGTCTTCCTGCCACACTTCTGTGCCATTCCTGTCTTCTAAGTCCTCTTCCCTGAAATGCTGTCTTGGTCCGCTTGGGCTGCTTTTACAAAATATGAGAAACCGGGTAGCTTATCAACAATGGAGATTTACTTCTCACAGTTCTAGAGGCCAAGGACTCCAAGATCAAGGTGCCAGCAGATTCATTATGTGGGGGGCCTCTCTTCCTGGTAGCTCTCCTTGCTGTGTCCTCCCTAGCTGGCTCTCTGGCCTCCTGTTGTAAGGGCACTCATCGCATTCCTGAAAACCTAATCACTGTCCAAAGGTCCCATCTCCTGGTACACCACACTGGGGGTGAGAGTTTCAATGTCGGCATTTTGAGGAGATAAAAACATTGAGCCCATGACAGTATCACTAACCCATCTTTGTCATACCCCATCACATGGTATTTCCTCCAAGGAGACTAGTCTCCATGCCTCAACCAGATGTGACCTCTCCCTTTTTTGAGTACCAGTAGTCCTCTGTATATTGTTCGTAATATTTACCTAACACTTAATGTACTCTAGGTGATTACTATTTGCACATTAGACTAACCCCATTTTTAGGTTGTAAGCTGATTGGAGATAGTTACTGATTTATCCCAGAGCACCCAGCCCAGAATCTGGTCAAAATCCTTCATTCATTTTATGATATAGATGAATTTTACACATGTATAAACTGTGGCCCAGACTGGTCTAAGGTTAGGGACTGTCTCCCTTACTTTTCATGTTTTGGGAGAAAAATTGTACTTTGAACCAAGAAGAAAAGAAACGACTGCACAACTAATTAGTAACTTAGGACTAAGCACCTTTGAAAAGGAGCTGATCTTTACTCCTAAAACTGAGACCACAGTGCTTATTTTCAAACCAATTAAACTAATATCCGTGCACATTAAAATTAGTGTTGACTCCAGAATGGGAGAAGACATCTGCAAATGACCAATCTGATAAAGGGTTAATATCCAAAATCTATAAAGAACTTACAACTCAACACCCCAAAAATAAGTAATCCAGTTAAGAAATGGGCAGAAGACACGAACAGACATTTTTCCAAGGACGACACACAAATGGCTAACAGACACATGAAAAGATGCTCAATGTTACTCTTCATCAGGGAAATACAGATCAAAACCATGATGAGGTATAACCTCACACCTGTCAGAATGCCTAGAACTGACAACCCAGGAAACAACAGATGTTGGTGAGGATGAGGAGAAAGGGAAACCCTCTTGCCCTGTTGATGGGAATGCAAGCTGGTGCAGCCACTCTGGAGAACAGTATGGCGGTACCTCAAAAAGTAGAACTTACCTATGGCCCTGCAATTGCACTACTGGATGTTTACCCAAAAGATACAAAAATACAGATTCACAGGGGTACATGTACCCCAATGTTTATAGCAGCATTATCAACAATAGCCAAACTGTGGAGAGAGCCCAGATGCCCATTGAGTGATGAATGGACAAAGAAGATGTAGTATCTGTATACAATGGAATGCCAGTCAGCCATCTAAAAGAATGAACTTTTGCCATTTGCAATGATGTGGATGGAGCTGGAGTGTATTTTGCTAAGCGAAATAAGCCAGAAAGACAAATATATGGTTTCACTCATATGTGGAATTTAAGAAACAAAACAGAGGAGCATAGGGGAAGGGGGAGAAGAGGGAAGCAAATTTTAAGAAACCCAACTACTGAGAACAAACTGAGGCTTGATGGGGGGAGGTGGGTGGGATGTTGGGCTGAATGGGTGACGGGAATGAAGGCGGGCACTTGTTATGATGAGCACTGGGTGTTGTATGTAAGTGGTGAGAGCCCCAGATTCTACACCTGAAGCCCATTTTACCATATATGTTAACTAACTAGAATTTAAACCAAATGTTGAAATTAAAAAATTAATTAAAGTTTTTTTCTTATGTTTTTAAACTTGATAAAAATGTGATTGTTTTACAGGATACAAGTTCAGTATTAAAGGAGGAACAGGTGATCACAACGTTTGAAGATGAAGGTTCATACATAATTCAAGAGCAGCAGGATTCTCTTGTGTGTCGGGGGATTCTGGACTTAGAAGACGCTGACATGCCAGAGCCCCTCGCTCCTGAAAGCTATCCTGAGTCCATCTGTGAGGAAGATGTTACCTTGGCTTTGAAGGAACTGGATGAACGATGTGAAGAAGAAGAAGCTGATTTCTCTGGACTGTCTAGGTGAGACTGTGGTGTCACAAACACTAGAATGAGCGGGTATGTCCTCTCTGAGCCCCTCCCAAGTATGGTCCTCTCTTCCAGTTCACTTAACTTTTGTTTCTGTGTTTTAGACTGTAATCATACCACCTTCACTGTAAAAGATAAAATGACTGCGATGGGTTTATTTTCTGTAACTGAACTTTAATTTGCTTAAAGAGAAGCAAAGCATAGTGAGCAACATTCTACACCAAATTCCTCTTTTGGCAAAATGCCCAATGGCCAGTTGTTAAGATCAATATTCCATCATGGCCAGAGCCAGGTGTCAAAATCATGGGACGAACTTGGTGATACCAAAATAAATCTGAAATATATCCAAAAAATTATTTTACAGTTTCCTCATCGGTGGAATAATGGGCAGAAGTGACCATTTCTTGGTACTGTCAGATGTTAGATGAGTTTTTAAAAAATGTTCATGTTCCATACATTCAAAATATATTATCAAAAGTACCAAGAATTCCCAAAGAGGGCATTTTCTTCACTCATGGGCTAACAAAACTGAATAATCATTATTGCATATAGTTCTTAGAAGAAATCTTGGCTGTTATGAAATGTGTAAACTGAATTGTTCTATAATGATCTAGAATTATGACGTTAGTCATAGTAGTAGATCGTTATAATAATAACATAATATATAATATAATATATAATATAATAGTCATAATAAATAGATATTATTATCTGTTTTTCTTTAAGTTTTATAAATATTTGTTGCTCAAAATCATGTTCTTTATAAAGGTGTCTAGCTTAATGCACTGTCCGTGTATCTACTTCCCCATTCATTAATTTCAAGCTCTTCGATAATTATTTTTAAACAAATATTAATATTTAGTAGTCATCAAATATTTCAGAGTTTCACTCTTACAATAAGAACCATTCATTTGTATTTCAAGTGATAATAGAGGGGTCTGTGTGTGTGTGTTAAAGTAAGCACTATACCCAGTGGGGGGCTTGAACTCACAACCCTGAGATCAAGAGTTGTGTGCTCCTCCAACTTAGCTGGCCAGGCACCCCTAGTAATAGAGTTTTAACATACACAGCACAGAAGGAGGTTTTCACTATTGAATATACCTACAATATTCTCCTGTATTTGAAAGTATACATTCAGATATTAACCACCATAGTGACATACCTTGTTCACGTTACCGATTTGGACGGCAGTAACCTGCAGTCACTCATTCATTCATCATACACAAAGGCAGGGATGCCAGAAATGATGTGGAGGTAGATATTCAACTATTGGGCTTTCTAAGAGGTTGAAGCCAAATAATGGACTTTGGTCAAATACCAAAGACGAAATCGAGTAGTGTACCCCCACTAATACAGAGGGATAGCCACCCAGGTTTACAAGAAATACATTTTGCTAAGATCAGTCACCACAGTGACATTGTAAAAATACACTTTCAGGTGTCTGCTTTATTTTTATCTTTTCCCCCCGTCTTTACTCAAATCCCTCCCTTCCATATGAATTGCTCCATAATTTCTATAAAGCCTTATAGAGCTACTCTGTCGTGTGAAACTCGCAATTTTAAGACCTTGAATAAAACATTTCTTTATGGAGTTTTTGACTCAAACACCTCTTCAGCCGTAAGACCCAGGGTCACACATTTTGGTATAGAATATCCAACCCAAACATACCTTCATCCCCTTTTCATTGTTCCATTGTTGTCTGTATTATCTGACTGTTGGGATTATAAATTCCTCAAAAGGGATGGCCTGGTCTAATTTTTCTTTGAATTCACAATCTGTTACACACCACAAGACGTATAATATATACTCATGAAGCAGCTGAGCTGCCAGTATGTGTCGAGGCTTATAACATTGGGTTTGGACCCGTAGTCCTGGGTTCAAATTCTGACTCTGTCATTTCCCACCCAATAACCTAGGCATAATATTGAATTTCACTGAACTTTTTGATTCATCATGGTAAAACTGAGGTCACATGGGGCACCTGGGTGGCTCAGCTGTTAAGTGTCTGCCTTCAGCTCAGGGTCCTGGGATCCCAGGGTCCTGGGATCGAGCCCCCATCGGACTCCAAGATTGGCAGGAAGCCTGCTTCTCCCTCACCCACTCCCCTTGCTTGTGTTCCCTCTCTCACTGGTCTCTGTCAAATACATAAATAAAATCTTTAAAAAAAGCAACAACTGAGGTAGTAAGAGCCCAACCTTCAGAGTTGCTGTGAAGATAGACTCACACAGTCCTCATAAAGCAGCTAAGCTAGCCCCTGACCCAAAGTCAATAGCCAGAACGCTTTACATGTCGTCATCATCAGTCTGGACCTGTTCAGTTAAAGGTCTCCAAGACTGATCATTAAAAATGAAAGCATTCTACTCGGAGTTATTCACAGAAGTTGCTGGAAATTACTGCAGAGCACTGGCACATTATAGAGCTTGGCTTGTTTTAAGGTGGTTGCTTGAAAGTAAATTTCTAATTCCGAAGATGCTTAGGAGAAGGAACACGGAAACCTGCTTCCTTGTACTTTCTTACAAAGTTTAAGTTGTGCACTTTCTTTTTTTTTTTTCTTTAAGATTTTATTTATTTATTTGACAGAGACCGAGATCACAGGTAGGCAGAGCAGCAGGCAGAGAGAGAGGGGGAAGCAGGCTCCCTACCTAGCAGAGAGCCTGATGCGGGGCTCGATCTCAGGACTCTGGAATCATGACCTGAGCCGAAGGCAGAGGCCCTAACCCACTGAGCCACCCAGGCCCCCCTGTTGTGCACTTTCTAAATCAATGCATAAATTTGAATAAAAGCAATCTACATTGGATAACTCAAACTATTTTAAGATAGTATTATGATTGCTGTGATATTTGTATTCACAGTCAAGATGAAGACGAGCAAGACGGCTTCCCAGAAGTCCAGACATCCCGTCTACCGTCACCATTTCTTTCTGCCATAATCGCTGCTTTTCAGCCGGTAGCGTGTGATGACGAGGAAGAAGCCTGGCGCTGCCATGTCAACCAGATGCTGTCTGACACCGACGGGTCCTGTGCTGTGTTCACTTTTCACGTGTTCTCCAGGCTGTTTCAGGTCCGGCAGGTTTAAAGTTTTCTGAATTTATATTAACAGTTACCCAATAAAGTTATGGGGTTTGTTTTGTTTTGTTTTTTACTCTAAAATCAGTACCTCAAATTCTATTTTCTTTCATTTTTTTATTCAAATTCTGTTCTATTTTTATTTTTCTTAGTGTCTCAAATTTTCATTTTCCCACTGCTGGTTTTTTTTTTTTTAAGATTTTATTTATTTATTTGACAGGCAGAGATCACAAATAGGTGAGAGGCAGGCAGAGAGAGAGAGAGGAAGAAGCAGGCTCTCTGCCGAGCAGAGAGCCCGATGCGAGGCTCGATCCCAGGACCCTGGGATCATGACCTGAGCCCAAGGCAGAGGCTTTAACCCACTGAGGCACCCAGGCGCCCTCCCACTGCTGTTCTTTAAAAAAAATTTTCCCCGGGGGCGCCTGGGTGGCTCAGTGGGTTAAACCTCTGCCTTCGGCTCAGGTCATGATCTCAGGGTCCTGGGATCGAGCCCCGCATCGGGCTCTCTGCTTGGCAGGGAGCCTGCTTCCTCCTCTCTCTCTGCCTGCCTCTCTAGCTACTTGTGATCTCTCTCTCTGTCAAATAAATAAATAAAATCTTTAAAAAAAAAAAAAAATTCCCCCCCCCTGGAGCTCCTAGGTGGCGTAGTCTGTTGAGCGACCAGCTCTTGGTTTCAGCTCAGGTTGTGATCTCAGGGTCATGACAATGAGCTCTGCATTGGACTCCACGCTCAGAGCTGGGTCTGCTTGGGTTTCTATCTCCCTCTCCCTCTCCCTTTCCCCTCCCCCCAAAATATAAATATTTAGAAAAGTATTTTCCCCAAAGATAGTGATATTATTTAAATTTATATTGTGACACTGTAGTACTGCCAATTATTGATACAACAACTAGTACAGATATCTCCCCTCAGGCAACTAAAATAAAACTTGAAAGTGATCGGGGCACCTGGGTGGCTCAGTGGGTTAAAGCCTCTGCCTTTGGCTCAGGTCATGATTCCAGGGTCCTGGGATCGAGCCCCACGTCGGGCTCTCTGCTCAGCAGGGAGCCTGCTTCCCTTCCTCTCTCTCTGCCTGTCTCTCTGCCTACTTGTGATCTCTCTGTCAAATAAAATCTTTAAAAAAAAAAAAAACTTGAAAGTGATAAAAACTGATAAATTTTCTGCAGTAAGGTGGGCACCATCCAGGATGCCATAAAAAATAAGAAGCATGGTCCCTGCCTTCAAGGGGTTTGCAGTCACTAGCCTAAAACAGCTTATAATTAAGTACTCAGTTAATTGACTGTGTCTCCGCACACCTCAAAAATTTTAGCTAAGATTGCTTCCAAGTGTAGGAATAATAACATGAGCTCACCTGTATCGAACACTCACTGCATGCCTGGCATTGTGCTTTAACGCTTTACATTATTTAATCCCTAGACCAGACCTACATATGAGATACAGATGTATTTCTGGCGTTCTGTAGCCAGGGAAACTAAGGCACAGAGAAATGCCAGCTCAGTCATTACACTCCCGCTTTTCTCCTCGACCCCAGCGAATGCTGCCCATCTTGGAAGACCGAGCTCAGTACATACTCTCAGCCACTCCAGCCTCCAGTCTCTCCCTCCTGGGGGTTATTTAGTGCTCATGAAATTATTCTGTCCTTTTGCACCGCTACTTGGTTTCCTATTTATGTGTATTTTTTCTTCCCAATGATGCTCTGTTTAATGATACCTGAGATTGTAGTTTCTGACTTTATTATTATTATTATATTATATTATATATATTATTATTATATTATTATTATTATTATTAAAGCAGAATGATACCTGTGGATACACATTAACTATTCGTATAATTACACCAGTGACAATGTAGTCTGAGTCACTGAGCGCTCATTATGGGTAAGGCACGATCTACTTTATGTTAATGAGTATTCTTGAGTTTTGAGAAGATCATACCTTCAGTGCATCTTTAGGACTTTTAATTGAATCAGATGGATCCTGTAGCCAAGCACAGTAAACTGCATTTACTAAAGGTTTCTTTCAACTAAAACTTTAGAAGAGCTAATTCTTCAGACATGTAAGGACTTTATTTCCAGTGAAGTGCAGCCTGTATTCCTTCTCTCTCCTAATGAAAAAAAATTCAGGAATAGGGAGATGAATGGCATGAATCATTGGTTTCTTTTTTCAGTAGTAATGATTTTGTAAATTTTTGATTGTTTTGTGAAATGAACATTTCATAAAGAAGAGCCTAAACACATAAATTTCCAGACCAGTTATTAGCATTCTGTGTATCACTACAATAATAATTTTAAAATAAAATTTGCCCTAACTATAAATTATGCTTCTTAAAGATGAAAAAAAGGCCTTCTTAGGAAACACTAAAACATTTTTTAATGCTTTTCTCCATAGACAATTCAAAGAAAGTTTGGAGATATAACTAATGAGGCAGTCAGCTTTCTTGGGGAGAGCCTGCAACGCATCGGTGCCAAGTTTAAAAGTTCGCTGGAAGTAATGATGATGTGTTCAGAATGCCCAACTGTCTTTGTGGATGCTGAAACAGTAAGTTTTTATATTAAGGCTTATTATAAAGACTAAATGGGAATGGCACCAACCAGCAAATGGTCTTTTTTTTTTTTAAGACAATTGAGAATTTTGAAGTGTAAAGGTTTATATTTTCAGTTTGACTAAAAATATCTAGCAAAATGTAATTCTAGCATATTATATGCAGTGACTTGTGACTGTTTCTGATTCTGAGCCCTCACTGTCCTCACCCTTCACAGAGTCCCAGATGGGGAAGCTAGAGAGCCCTACTCTAGACATGGCTACTTCTTTTCCAGTTCTTGAGTAAAAATGGGTAGGAAAGGGCTAGACCTACCCCCGTGAAGAACCCAGAGCTCAGTCCTCCCATTTTGTTTGCAAACATACTCAGAGATTATGTACTAAGATATTTAGAGAGGGGCGCCTGGATGGCTCAGTCGGTTAAGTTCTGACTCTTGATTTCAGCTCAGGTTATGATCTCTCAGGGTGGTGAGATTGAACCCTGCATTGGGCTCCATGCTGGACATGGAGCCTGCTTAAGATTCTCCCTCTCTCTTTAAAAAAAAAGAAAGAAAAGAAAAAGATATTTAGAGAATTAAGGTTTAAGAAGCTTCAAGGGTGTTACCTTTAAGATACATACTAGTCTGGCGTGCCATTTCTCACCTAAGGCAGTTCTGGAAAGCATTTGGAGCCCTGCTTGTCCTTGCTGGCATCCCTGAAATCCCACTGCATTCATACTGTGTTTCAGTGAAGGGTCAGCCCTTAGTATGGGACAGAATGCAGTAAAGGGACATTGGCACTAAGTTGGGCTAAAAACCAACTAACAGAAATTCCATGTCCCAAAAGTTACCAGTCTCATGACTGTGATCAGAAATGATAACCTGGGGGTGCCTGGGTGGCTCAGTCGGTTGGGCATCTGTCTGCCTTTGGCTCCGGGTCATGATCCCAGGGTCCTGGGATCGAGCCCTGCATCGGGCTCCCTGCTCAGCGGGGAGTCTGCTTCTCCCTCTCCTCCCCGCTTGTGTTCTCTCCCTCACTCTCTCTCTCTCTCAAATAATAAATAAAATCTTAAAAAAAGAAAAGAAATAGTAACCTGGCTCAATGTTTCTGATTTGACAGCTGATGTCATGCGGTTTGCTGGAAACACTCAAGTTCAGTGTTTTGGAGTTGCAGGAACACCTGGATACATACAATGCTAAGAGAGAAGCAGCTGAGCAGGTCAGTCTCGCTCTACCCCGTGAAAAAAGTAGCTCGCTTTTGACAGTAGAAATGTTAACTTGGCAGCTGAACAGCCAAGCTAGAAAAGAGGACCTCTTAGCACCTGCCTCAGGGTTTTACTGAGAAACTTTGGGGCCTCCCTCTGAACTCTCTGCCCAGTCAATTCCCATCGTTGGCTTTTAGAAATCAGCCCTCTAAGAGCTTAAGAACACCCTGGAAAACGATCCACAGGGCAAGTGGGGAGATAAAAGCATTAGTTCTCTGAGAAGGCACTGTGCTGTTGTGATCCAGAGAACGTGTCACCTGTGACAAAGCTGGGATCTTTTTCCTGCGACGTGTATGCGGGCAAGCAACGGGAAAAAGAGGCGTGTAGTAGATTACAGACAGCACTTGCAAAGAAGTGTTTCTTCCGCTCCCATCAGGCACTGCAAAACAACACTAGTCCTGTTCCCAGAGAGTAAAGGTTTTTCAGTTAGCAGGGGCAAGAAAACTGAAAAGTGTTTGTTTTCTCCTTTTCACCTAAACTATACGTAGGAGACAGTTTTTTCCTAGAATAGATAGATCTTTCATTAATTTGTATTAAGTACCTGTGCCATGGAGTGCTCACTTCGACAGCTCATATGCTAAAATTGGAACGGTCCCAAGATTAGCTTAGTCCCTGCACAAGGATGACACGCAGATTCGTCAGGTGGTCCATATATTTTTTTTTTTTTGGAATATGACTCAGCCATAAAACAAGAATGAAATCCTACCATTGCAATGACATGGGTGGAACCAGAGGGTATTATGCCGGGGGAGATCAGTCAGTCAGAGAAAGACAGTTATCACAGGATCTCACCCATGTGTGGAATTTAAGAAACAAAACAAATGAGCATAGGGGAAAAGAGAGAGGGAACAAACCAAGACATAGACTTGTAATTACAGAGAACAAACTGAGGGTTGCTGGGTGGGGGGCGGCCAGGGGATGGGGTAAATGGGTGATGGGGATTAAGGAGGGCACTCGTTGTGATGAGCACTGGGTGTCGTAAGTGATGAATCACTGAATTCTACACCTGAAACTAGTTTTTAAAAGAAATTTTAATTTAAAAAGTATGTATCTGTCACATACAAAGGCCTATGAAAAGTGTAAAACCTGGCTCTTGTTCCCTTAATATACTAGGTGAGACTATAAAGCACAAACACTGTGTATGAATAATTACTAACAGAAGGGAAAGGTCAATGTATAAATAAAAGTACTGGCAATGAAAAAGACTTCACAGCACTGTGCAGGTCTAACAGACCTGATGCTGTACACTGTGATTTCCGAAGTGAGGTCACTTTGGGCCGTTAGGAAAACTCCATGGAAGAGATCAGACCTCAAGCCTAGATAGACGGTAATTTTAGATTGTAAGATTCTTTCAGGGAAAGAATATGGTATGAGAACATACTAATATTAAGGCTTTCTCCTCTTACAAGGGAGGAGGGAATCCTACATTTGGACTGACAGTAATGACAGATGGGTAAAGAGGGAAGAGTTTTCAACGTTGGGAAACTATTGGGCAAGATCTGGTCATCTTACAAATACAGTAGTCCCCCTTATCCGTTGGGGGGTACATTCCAAGACCCCCAGTGGATGCCTGTAACCACAGAAAGTACCAGAACCCTATTTATACTGTTTTTTCCTGTACATGATGAAGTTTATAAAGTAGGCTCAGTAAGAGATTAACAACAATAATAATGGACTGTAAGAGAGGCTGTGTGAAGGTGGTCTCTTTTTCTCTCAAAATACATTTTTGTACGGGACTCACCCTTCCTGTGATGACGTGAGATGGTGTAGTGCCTTCAGGATGAGACGGAGAGGTGAATGATGGAGGCTCTGTGACGTAGCATCAGGTGACCATTGACCTTCTAGTGATAGGTCAGAGGAGGATCACTGCTTCCGGCCTGCCATTGACTTTGGGGGACTGAACCACCCTGCCATGTACATGCTTGTGCTTGTCTTTTGTGTACTCAGGATCGCGTATCTGTTGAGTGTCTACGGAGAATTGCTGGGTCATGGGGTAGAACATATGTTCCCCCTTCATTAGATTCTGCCATGCGCTTTCCTAAAAGATGCTCTGTCAGTTTATAGTCCCTGCAGAAGTGTGGACAAGAGCTACTATTGCTTCATATCTTCACCACCACTTGGTATTTCCAGCTTTTAAAATTTTAGTCAGGCCGATGGGTGTGCAGTATTTTATGGTGGTATTGTGCATTTCCCCGAGCACCTACTTGAGCACCTACTCAAATAGGTATTTTCATTTAGGCATTTTTTTTTAAAGATTTTATTTATTCATTTGACAGACAGAGATCACAAGTAGGCAGAGAGGCAGGCAGAGAGAGAAGGGGAATTAGGCTCCCCGTCAACCAGAGAGCCTGACGCGGGGCTCGATCCCAGGACCCTGAGATCATGACCTGAGCGAAAGGCAGAGGCTTAACCCACTGAGCCACCCAGGCGCCCCAAATTTAGGCATTTTTTGAACTGTGCCTTCAAGTATCTTGTCCATTTTTGGAAATAGGTTATTTATGGCTTTCTTATTGATTTCTAGTTTATCGTAAACACAAGCCTTTTACTGGATGTATTATAAATTTTTCCCTTCTCTGTGGCTAGCATTTTCACTATTAATAGCATTCTTTGATGAACACAAGTGTTCAGTTTTAACGAAGTCCAAGTTATCCGTCTCTTTTCCATTATGGTTAGTGCCTTTTGTGTCTTCAGAAATACTCGCCTACCAGAGAAGCAGTGATAGATTGCTCCTATTAGTGACCTTGATAAATCCTGCCTCTCTGTGTTCACACCCTTTGAGAACTTGGCTAGATGGAGGCTAGTTTGGCACCTCTTAAGTCTGAGATATCCTTGCCTTTTTCTGACCAGTCACCCAGGCACCCCCTCCCCCATCTGTTCTTTGTTACCTTTTTTTCTCCCTTCTTGTCTTAGAACCAAGTATTTCTTGTTGCTCCGGTTTTTTCCCTCTAATAGCTTTTACCATTACAGTATTATAATTAAGACCTTCTTCCATTATTCCTTGAGTCTCCTGAGGGTCATAAGTGAAAGCCTGGGGTGTGCATCAGGACCCCCGCCATCCTGGCCGTTAATGACCAGTTCTTCTTTTCAACACGAAGAGACCAGAAATTTCTACTTGCATTTTTAGCCTCCCAGATGCTGCTGCTTGGTTTTCTAGCCTTTCCACCCACACATGTTAGACATTAGAGCAGCAGTGTCCCGAGGGAAGCTGCACAGTTGGGCCCCTTCTCTGCAGTCCCCTTTCCTCCAGCATCCTGGCCCTCGAAAATTCCCTACCTTTGATGACCCTGTTTTCCCAGCTCAGTGAGACCGTGGGCCACACACCCTCGCTGTCTGTTCAGCCTCTCTGCCTGAGGAAAAAGCAAAGCTTCGAGTAAGCAGATCCCTTGGAGTAAACACTGGGCTCTCCACCAGGCTCCCTTTCAGGGCTTTGGTCTAACTCCCTCAATCCTGGTGGATGGTATTCTGCTCCTTTAGTTGTCCTCAGAGGACTGGCCTTATACAAGCTACTCCATCATGCCCAGCAGCCAAACCTCTCCGGTTGTCTTAACCTTCACTTGAGCCTTGAGTAAAGAAACAGTAATGGCAGGGAGACTGACTGGATGTGAACTGAAGACACTGTGTACACAGACTACTGTGTCTGGTCCACACTGGCTGGAATCACGTGGGCCTGTACTGTCCAAGCCAGTGTGCAGCCATGGGACTGTAGCCTCGGGACATGTCTTTTGATATAGTGAAAAAAAATATTGAATAAAGCTCCCAAAATGCCAGATCACTGGGCCTAGAGTAGAAAAAAATCATATTTTATAAGAATGGGACATTAAATATTCAATTACTGTTTTTTCTAATTTATTAGTATACTTGGACAAATTGGACTGGATTAGTGAGGATGATTAGGTGTGTACACATTTTAACATTCTATATGAATAAATACTGACACACGCATTCTACAGTAGGTTTCAGCCGAATGTTCTCGACATTAAGAAGTCTGCTGGATCGCTTCTGACAGTGGCTGCCAGCAGCTGTATCTCACTCGGAAAGCTTAACATGTTTCCTCAGAGATGCTGTCAAGCCAAAGCCTAAGGGCCTGTGCAGTCTGAGGGACTAGAATAAAAGCAACATAAGGTCAAAGAACTGTTTTGAAATAACTGAGAGGTCTAATTTTCATTCTCTGCATGTAGAACAGTCAGCTACAGTTGAGCGTTTTAAATGCCTGGTAGTACTGCGACATTTCAGAGTGTATCCTTAACGTAGCGAGTAGTTTCTCTCAAAGTCTTAATTTCATATATATATATATATATATATATATATATATATATATATATATATTAGTTTTATGCTTAATCTAGCACACATGTAAAGAACCAGGAAGTAAAAAGAGATTAAGAATATCAAACTGTCAAAACCCAGGGCTACACTTGGAGGCTCTCAGCTTTTACTTCAGCTCGGACATTCCACGAGCCCCACACTTTTCCCCACTAAACTACAATACTGTTATGTGATTTTTATTTGACCAAGGAAAGGATACCTTAAATAAATACCCAACTTTAGGAATAGCCCGTGGATAAGGGGGAAAAAAACCACATGTGGCTTCTGTATCCAGTACGCTTCGGAGATAACATGTTTGTCATTCATTACTGTCCAAAAGGAAGAAAAGGGAAAAGAAGTAAAAACAAGATTTAAAATGGATTTTGGTTTCTGTTTCACTAATTAAAACGGACACCAGTCTTCTGAGAATTACACTTCTGATAAGCAAACCGACCTGCTTAATTTGAAGTTGCTTTTATTAAATTGTGCCTCCGGAGGGAAGCACATCTTTCATTGCCCCATCTTACGTTAGACACAGGTCAGGTATAGATTGCGAAGATTTCCAATAAAATCTGCAAAATGAAGGCTGCTGTCTACTGAAAAGGAGCGCCAGGCGTCCCTGGAAGAGAAGACGCTTTATTGCATTTCTGTGTGCGAAGCCCAAGTGTGTGCATCTCCTTGTACTTAACAGCGCTGTCCTGCTCTGGGCCGCTGCGTATAATTAGGCTCAAGTGGAGATTGAAGGATCGGTCTATAACCAATCCCAGAGCTTCTAGTTCACTTGTAAAGTGATTTTATACACACAGGCTGTTTTATTACCAGTTTCATGGTGCACTGTACAATCACTATGTTAAAATTTGCTTATTTCTTTAGTGGTTAGACAACTGTAAGAGGACATTTGGTGCCAAAGAAGACCTATACAGGATAAACACAGAAGCACAGGTAAGTCTTCTCTGCTTAGTTTTGCTGTATTTCTAGATCAGGTAAAATGATGTGTGTGCGTGTGTGTGCGCGCGCGAAGGTCCCTGCTTGAGAATCCTAGAATTAAAATTTATAACACTTTTCATTTTTGTTATCAGAACCATCTTAGTCAAAGTTGGGTTCAATGAGATATTGGCTTAGTAATGAAAAATGCACTTTAATAAAAATGAACAACCAGCTTGGGACTGCAGCTTAATAACATTCAGCAGATAAGCTTGATGGATATCTGAGCAGTCCAGGTTAGACCATACTTGCTGCATCTGCCTCTTCAAAAAATGTTTGTTCTGCATTAGTATTCTGCAGATAAATTGGTCGGGAAAGCAAACCTGAGAGTAATGTTACATACATTCATGGTGGCCTTTCTAAAGGTGAAATTTTGAGATTGGATAAATTATAACTTTTGTATAGCATGAAAGAGTAACATATTTTCTTCAAGTGCATATATATAACACATCATTAAATGAGGATAAATTAGGCCCTACAAATTATTCTAATAGGAATATAGCATCCTATGGGGAAAATGCATTAACAACGTCTGCATTGACATCAGAAATCCAGGCTTTTTCAACATTGGTTACACTGTTACACATTTCTTGTCACTGTAAAAGCTATTGTATTATTATAATATGAAGTTTTTTTAAAAAACTGAAATGTTGAGAAAATAACAGTGTGCATTTCACATACAGTATCTCTGTCCTTACAACTGTGTCTCATAGATGCTATTATTATCCCCATTTTGCAGATGAGGAAGCTGAGGCTCAGAGAAGTCAATGTATCTAAAATCAGTAAGAAAAGAGTTAGAATTAAGATTTAATCCAGGCGGGCTGACTCCTAATCCTGCGCTGTGTTACAAGGAAATGGTCAGATGACCTGTGTAAAGAAAGAAACATGGGAAAGTGAGGAATTAACTCTAAACTAGAATTGGAGCCTTTGGTTTTATCTTCACCACTGTTTAACTGCATGGCTTATGTAACATAAACTCCTTTTTTCCTACATAAGTTAGGTGATTAGACGAAGTGATTTCTTATATTTCTCTGCCTTGAAGAAAATGAGTTCCATCTCCAGGAGTCTAAGTCAGTTAATATAGCTCAAGGCTTTCGACTAAGTGAAAACAGAAAACTGTACATTTTAGAATTTCATTTATATCTTCTCTCTCCTTTTACATTCAGCTCCTTGAGATTGGGGACACCTGTTATACAACATTACTAGTATCTGTCCCCGTGTATGAAAATTCTTTTGCATAATAAATACTTATAAATGAAAAAATATATACCTGCCAACTTCAGTATACTGAATATCAAGAATTTCAAATCTGGAAAGTTGGCATATTTAGAGTAACTTCTGGTAATTCAGAGCTACACAATTAACTACATTTGTGTTATCTCCTACAATTGTGACCAGAGATTGATTTGAGAGAGGGAGAAAGCAAGCAGTGGAGGGGCAGAGAGAGAGGGAGAGAGTCTCAACTCTCAGGCAGACTCCCTCCGGAGTCCGACATGGGGCTCAAGTCTCATGACCCCAAGATCATGACTTGAGCCGAGAACAAGAGTCGGATGCTTAACTGACTGAGCCACCCAGGCGCCCCATCATGATTTATTTTCCATTACATCCCAAAGTAGATGCTATGAGTGTATGCATCTAGAGCCAGTTCCATTATTTCAGCTAATAGAAGTGAGAAAAAGTATTTGAAACTCAAGTGGTTGTTAGTTTCCATATAAAACTGTATAAAGCAGAACCTCAAATTTAGATATGCTAATATGTTTGACATTGGATTATGCTCAACTAATAATTCACGGAATGATTATCCACGTAATGCATAAGGAAGCAGAATGGAGCCGAAGTTCACCTTTGCTTAGAAAATCCCTTCTAAATGGATAGGCATGTTATATAAACAGTCCTTCAGAGGACACTGTTTAGAAAAGCAGACTTCAAAGGAACTTTTAGAAGCAATATTTACATCGTAACAATTGCCATTTGAATTAGAAATCATTCTTCTCTAGAATGGACCAGAAACTAGGTCCAAATGGCTATAGATATTTTAATAGAATATTTTTTAAATAGTCCTTAAACTAGATGTTTTGCTCTATATTTTACGTACATCATCTCTTTTGACTCAAACATAGTTGGGCTGAACTTCTGAAGTTCACTAAATTGCACTCTGGAATGCATTTTTTTTTTAAGATTTTTTAATTTTTTATTTGACAGAGATCACAAGTAGTCAGAGAGGCAGGCAGAGAGAGAGGGAAGCAGGCTCCCCGCTGAGCGGAGAGCGCGATGCAGGGCTTGATCCCAGGACCCCGGGATCATGACCTGAGCCGAAGACAGAGGCTTCAACCCACTGAGCCACCCAGGTGCCCCTGGAATGCATTTTAAAACACACCTCTGCATTTGACATTCTGTGTTCTGACTCCACCAGTTATGGCAACATGGGACCTAATTAGTAATGGTAGGAAGCCTGGACCCACACCAGAGATAATCTTCTCATGGGTATTTATAAATCATAAGCAAGTTCGTTTCTAAAAACAGTAATTCATTCATGTCTCATTGTCCAATCAGAAATTTTCCACTTTACTGATGGAAATTTTATGACATCTGCTTTTTCTCTTAGATCACTTATACTAGCCAAGTTTCCCTAGATCACGTTAGTTCACTTTTGTCCTGTGTAGCTTTCACACAAGAAACAAATTATAGCCTAAAGGTAATTTAGTTATTTGTCAAAGGGTTTAAAGTACCCTGGATTGTTACAGTAAGTATATAAAAAGTTTTATTCTGGAAATAGCAAATTTTTCTTTTGGATGCAATTAAATGTTCTTCAGTTTGCCTGGGACATCTGTGACCCTAGTTAAAATGATTTCTTACACTAATTCTTGGTCTTTTTCTTCCTTTGTATTTTTTGTGAACCGATCACCTTCTTGCTTAGCAAATGGAAATTCTAGCAGTAAGTGACCTGTCTTAATTTATAGACTTATCCATGTCAGACAAACTGATTTTCATTTGCCATTTGTGACCTAGCAGTGTTTTGTCATGGACTACTTTAAGAGTATGCTTCAGTTCCGCATAGCCCTAATCCATGAAATATTGGTCCTCTAAAGAGGAGATTTGCTGATATGCACAACTAGCAGCCACCTTTTTTGTACATCTATCAACTAACATTTTAAACTTAATTTTAAAAATCAAAAGTGCCTGTGTTAATTTCGTGGTCTCATTTCCATGAGATTACAAGGTTTTGTGGGGTTTTTTTTGTTTTTTGTTTTTTGTTTTTAGAAAAATGAATTCATTTTTAGGTAGGAGATAAGCTAGTGTGACTTTGCTTGGCACACATTTGTTGATAAATGCTGTGATATATACATCTCAGTGGGCAAAAGTATATGCATTTGTCCTTCTTTTTCATTACGAATTTCAAGTTAAAGTGAATCCTTTTTAAAGCATTTGATGTTGCCTGCTGAAAAATTCTGATGTGAAAATGTGCTTCTCACTAAATGAATTATGTAACCAACAGGCTTTAAATTTGTATTTTAATCCCAGTCTTCAAAGCATCTTTCCTCAGTTTTACACTATATTAACTTGCTTACTGCAGAGAAATAAATGTCAAGATAATTTTTAACATAATTACTTATAAATTTTTACTGGAAATGTACTGTCTACTCGAACATCACGGACAGTGGCACCTGAATTTAACGCAGTGTTATTTACTTACTTCTAGGAACTGGAGCTCTGCCGAAGGTTATACAAACTGCATTTTCAGTTGCTGCTTCTGTTCCAAGCCTACTGCAAACTGATCAGCCAAGTAAATACAATAAAAAATGAGCCAGAGGTAAATATTCAGTTCTAGCAGGAATTACTGATCCTAGAATATTAAATTATAACACACATATTCCTTGTAGGAGATCTTACGTCAAAAGTCACTTAACAGTGAGTCCTTTTTTTCAGAATTGTCATTTTAGAATTTAGAAACGACGTGCTGTTTCGGGACCTGTCAGTAAATAAAACAGCAGATAGCCAGCGGTCTTGAAAGGTTCAAGACCTTCAAGGTCACAGCAGCACCAACAGAGCATCTGTAACCAAAAGTCAAGGAAAGCACATCAGCTGAATAAAGACACAGTTGAATTATGAAACTCCCCTAACGTCTTGTCCATATATTTTTGTAGTTTTAGTGACGCACATACAACCTGTCAAAAACACTTTGAATGCTGGAAATCCACGTAGTGAATAGGTTCAAAGACAGTGACTTTAGTCTTTTTACCCCCTTGTCAAAGCTGGTATGGAAACAGGAAATGCCTTCACTTTCATTAATTGGTTAAATCAATTTAAAAAATACATACTGGTTTATATAAAATGCACTGGGTAAATAATCTTTTAAAATATAAAGACTTTCCTTCGCTGTCAAAAAAAATTCATGACCCCCCTCCCATAACAGTGAATGATTGTTACCATCCAAAATGTAATATCACATATTAAAACCAATATAAACATTGGTTACAACCAGTTTTATTACATCATAACATCTATTATAACCTGTTTTTTTTTTCTTTCCTTAAATAACCTCTATGCCCAATGTGGGGCTCGAACTCACAACCCCAAGATCAAGAGTCACATGCTCCACCAGCTGAGCCAGCCAGGCCCCCCATCACTTGTTTCTTATCAAGAGTATTTAAAGATGACACTTTGGAAGTCTACTGAATGGAGAACTTGAAATATTAACTGCCTTTAACTACTAAACGTTCGCCAGTCTTGAAGAGAAGCTACTCCTATCATCAGACACAACTTCACAGCCAATTAGATGCCCCTTGGGTTCTTTAATATACAGATAGATCGTTTTAAGGTATATTTATTTGTTTCAGGTCATCAACATGTCTGAGGAACTTGCCCAACTGGAAAATATCCTCAAAGAAGCAGAGTCTGCTTCAGAAAATGAAGAAATCGACATTTCCAAAGCTGCGGAGACTACTATAGAAACTGCCATTCATTCTTTAATCGAAACCTTGAAAAATAAGGAATTTGTATCAGCTGTGGCGCAAGTGAAAGCTTTCAGGTGAAATGGATTTCATACCTCTCCACCTAGAGGGATGGCGATTTTACACTGACTGGGTTTGGGCTTTTGATTTGTTGTTTCAGTATCACGTCTTTATGAAAGCGGGACTGTGGTATTTTCTACAGTTATCACTGAAATGACACCAGTTTTAGACTTTGCTCACTCTGCTACTTTGGGGGATACATGTGCTCAGATATCAAAACAGATCCTCTGATTCACAAGGAAATTTTGTTACAGGTACTAATTTAAAATGTCGCTGACTTTAATGACTGCTTGAGTCTCAGGACTTAAAATTGTTATGTATCTCAGGGGCACCTGGGTGGCTCAGTCGTTAAGCATCTGCCTTCAGCTCGGGTCATGATGCCAGGGTCCTGGGATCGAGCCCTGCCCTGGGCTCCCTGCTCAGCGGGGAGCCTGCTTCTCCCTCTGCTTGTGTTCCCTCTCTCGCTGTGTCTCTGGCAAAATCTTTAAGAATATACGTATATTGTGTATTTCAGAGCTCTCTGGCCCAATGACATCTTTGGCAGCTGTGAAGACGACCCCGTGCAGACGCTGTTACACATATATTTCCATCATCAGACGCTGGGCCAGACGGGAAGCTTCGCGGTGATAGGCTCTGACCTGGACATGTCCGAAGCCAACTACAAACTGATGGAACTTAATCTAGAAATAAGAGAGTCTCTACGCATGGTGCAGTCATACCAGCTTTTAGCACAGGCCAAACCGATGGGAAATTTGGTGAGCACTGGATTCTGAGAAACTTCAGGCATTTAGGGCAGAAACAAAACGGAAGCTGACGAAGAATGAAGAACGGGCACCTTTTGTGAACTCTTGCAGTTCCCGGATGACTCTTCCTGGCAGCATCCACAAGCCGAGTGTAACTCATGTCCAACTCTTACCAAGATAAGGAAGGTCGGACGGAATCAAAGATCTGAAGAAAAGAAATCTTAACGGCTGCGAATACCTCCCACAAGCAACTGTGTGAAGGCGGCATTTTTTTTTTTTAAATTACTTAACCTGTGTGAAAAGAAAAGGGCTAAAAGTGATGCATACAAATACATTACTTTCTGGAGAAAGGAGAGAATTCCCAGACTGTTTGCAATAATGGCCTCTAATACTGGGACATTGGAAAGCAGGTGACATGAGGCTAAAATCCAGGCTCGTTCATTTTAGCTGAAGACCTGCGCGGCTGCGGGATTCCCGGCAGCCGGGAGCGTCCTCTGGAGTTGATGCTCTAGTCATCTACACGAAGAACCTTCAGTCGGATAGATACAGACAGACTTATTTGCAAAAACCATTGATTTTTTTCAACACATGGGATGAGGGCGTGGGTGTTTTGTTTTTTAGTCTGTATAAGGGGTTGTGTGTGCGTGAGCTGGGATGTGTGCGTATGTGACAGTCCTATTTTCAAGGTATGGATGTTTGGTGATACCGTGTCAGCATGCCTCAAAGAGGACTGCAAGATTATTTTTGAAGAAATTTTATTTTATTAGATCTAACTCTTCATAGTGTGTAAATGTTAGGACATTTTAATAATATTTTAAAGCTGGGCTTTCCCGGTATTTTGAAAAGAAATAATATATCTGTTAATGTTATTGGAATGCTGCTCAGTTCTCTGATCAGTGCTTACGTTACGATTGTTGATAACTAACCAAAGTAGATGCCTGCAGAGACTTTAAAAATGTAAAATAAAGATGTATGCTGCCCGTCAGCTATTCTCATTAGAAAAGTTAACTTATTTTACTCCATAATTATTATAGAAACTGTAAAGATTAAAACCAGTATTGTACATTGGTGCAATGCAGTGTTAGACAAGAACAGGTGTACAAAGCTAAAGAAAAGATTGCGGTCACTGATGGTAGCATACATGACCTGCGGGCCCCGAAGTCTGCAGAGAATTCAAGAAGAGAGATGCAAACCCATTTTTCTCTGTTCGTGTTCAGGACTCACGTGTTTCACCCAAAAGGAACCTGGGGCTATGGGGGAAAAATGAAAGGAAGCCGGAAGACTGACTACCAAACATGCAATATACTTACTCCTGTCGAAGTCCGTAGCTTAACACGAACTGGATTCTGTCCTTTTCTAAACAGCATTTTGTAAAAGAAATGAATGTAGTCCCACAATTCCTCTGATTTGAAAGGAACACCTTGTATTTTTATAGGCATCTCTTATCCACTGTGACTTTCTTTTAAACTGGGCTCTGGGATTCCAGAGTTTAGAATGTAGAAATGAAATGCTTATAGCTTTGCCTTTTCTTGGGGGTGTGGACCCTGCCAGAAATGTAATTATGCTCAAGTGCATTAATTGAAGGCACTGTGCAGGCCGTTGGACTGATGACTCAAGTTCTGTCACCTGTAAAATCCAGAACTGGTCACGGCACATTCATGATCACTGTATTTTTTGACCCTGATAAACACACACACACACACACACACACACACACACACACACACACACACACAGTTATTTTAATGGTGTTCTGGTACTGTAAATGGTGTCCTTTAAATTATTTAATAACTTCGGGTGTGGGGCAGGAAGAGAGGGATGGTGTCCAGAGACACCCCACACTTTACATCCTATCCTACCATCCCCTATTTTCTCACCCTCCTTATATCCTTTTTGTTAAAATAAAAAGCATTGTAGCTGCTGGTTTGTGTTGTATTTTAAGGATGAATGATTATCGTGTACAGCATGCAGAAACTTGTCAAATATTATCCTCATCCATAAACATACTTCCCCTAAGAGGGGGAGAACAAAGTTGAGAACAAATCGGGGTGACTAATTAATTGCCCAAACCAAACCTTTAAACAGTTGAAATTTCCTTTCCGTGCTGATGTAGCTCAGTTGATTAATAAGTAAGGTGAATACACCTACAGAAGGCAGAAGGCAAATATAAAGTAAGCTTGTCCATTTGCAATCGAGTTTTCCTAAAACCTATACTAATTTGCCCCTCTGAATCCAGAGTTTGCATTTAGCAAAATATACCAGATGCTTAATTTATTAAATACCATATGTGGTTCCGGACAGAGCTGTTTGTGCTCATACGACCTTTCTCTTTTGCCCACCAAGTTGATCATTAGTAAGCTTGTACAATAACACCAAGAGAAAAGCTCTGGCAGTCTTTTCATTCTGCTTCTAAAATAGGAAGCCCCAAGTGTTTTGTTTTTTTGAAACACAATTTAAAAGATATTTTCTTCTTTTAGTGATATAACACAGGGGGTGTAGTACAACCCACACAATCTACCTTAAATTTAGGAAATAACCATTCTCTTGGAACAAACTCACCAAAGCCAGAGTAAGTTTTCCTTATTTAGGTCCCGGAGCGCTGCTCACACACCATGCCGGCATATTCTAAATGAAAAGAAAGATATCAGAATCAATGTAATTATAATTGTACTTCGAGGCATTTAAAATATTTATCAAAGTAATCCACGGTCGCCTTAGAATCACTGGACACCCAGAGATAATGTATCCTGGGGATTTCCTTCTAGTCAGTCATAACGTCTGCCTTGCGACACACACACAAAATTCCCTTAGAGTGTGACAGTGCTAATTGCCAAAATATCACAACTTTTAGAACGATATTTTTGTGCCACTTTGTGCAATGCACACTAGATAAAACCTACTTTGGTCCTTGCTTTCCTCAACTGTAAAACGTTAGCTGCTCTATTAGGAAAAGTAATGGCAGGCTCTTTAGTTTGAAGAATGATTTAACCACCCATATTAATAGACTTGGGACTCTTTAGCAGGTATAGTTCTATGGTTCCCTCATTAAATAAGTGTTTACTTGTTTACGTGTTTGCATGCCACGAGTCAAGTAAGTTTCCTTTCCCTGTCCCTTCAACCAAATCTGTAGGAACAGGTGTTCGATCACCTTCCCCCACACCTAGAGTGGTCATTCAGCTCTTTGGTCCTACCACCATTTTATCTGATCTTTGCAAGTCTCCTTACTGGTTTACAGGCAGCCACTGTGATTATTTCTTTTTGAAGATAAATGTGTGTCCTACCACAGCTTTAACACCTTTTAGTGAATTCAAATGGCAAAGACCAGTCAGTCCTCAGGGAAAGTCTAAAAAGTCCTCCTAGTCTACGCCTACCAGTGTCACTCGCCATCATGCCCATCCCTGTCCCCCAGAGTATTTGACTACTTTGGTTTCCTTCTGGTTTGCTCTACCACAGGGCCTTTGCACAGGTTACCTTGGTCTGAAAACTTTCTCCTTCCCCTCTTCACCTAAGTTCACCCAAACTTCAGGCCAGCCCAAGTGTCATTTTTCAGGCAAGCCTTCTCTGACCTCCCTAAATCTGACCCTCCATTATAGGCCCCTGAGTAGTTCTTATGTGACAAACTCCATGTTACCTGTTTTTAATGTAGAAAATAACGGCCACCTACTCACTATACTGGAAGCTGCAGAAGGGCAGAGCCACGTCTGTTTTTCTGAAGTATAAGGCTGACTCAAGCAGTAGTTTCCATACTTTCATTCCATAAGCAACACCCAGGATGCTTGCTAAGTGCAGGCAGTGATTCGGTAAGGATAGGGGCCTCAGAATCTCTCTTTACAAGCACCTTCCCCGGTTCGTGTGGATGCAGAGGAGACTTCCCATTGTTCAAAGGGTTCTAGAGACCTCAGATTCATTTTAGGTTACTTTGTTTTTTAAGATTTTATTTATTTGACAGAGATCACAAGTAGGCAGAGAGGCAGGCAGAGAGAGAGGAGGTAGCAGGCTCCCCGTTGAGCAGAGAGCATGATGTGGGGCTTGATCCCAGGACCTTGAGATCATGATCTGAGCCAAAGGCAGAGGCTTTAACCCATTGAGCCACCCGGGTGCCCCTTTAGGTTCTTTATGCCTTAAATTTGTCTACACCCACCCATCCAAGATGTTAACAGACATTTCTGCATACTTCCCTCTAAAGTCGTAAGCGTTAACTTAAATGGGAGGGTTAGAAAATTGGAAGGAGGCATAATTAGCACCTGGTTCCAGTTATTGTGGTTTCTGTAACAAACCAGTAATCCTCAACTCTGATACCATTAAAATTCTGAGGCACTAGACAACATGCCATCCCCAACCAGGAGAGCTCTGGGAGCAGGTCCTTCGGGCTCTCTTGGCCATCATGTAGGCAGCTAGCAGGCACGGACAGGGTGAGAATTCCTGTGTTAGTCTGCAGTTACAGAGGTGCAAGACAAAAAGCCAGCCTACAGCAGTCTGTTAACTAACCTGAAATCTTAACCTTTCGAAGGCCCATTTAAGTTACCACCTGAAGTCCAGATGATGAAGTTAACAGCTTAAAGAAGCTGCCCTTCGCCACCTGTAGTCTCTCTGTGAAATGGTCCGTGTCTTTCCGAGCCTCCCCCACCATAGCCGCTAGCCCAAAGGCAAAACCCTCACTCTTGGGACACCTGGGTGGCTCAGTCATTAAGCCTCTGCCTCTGGTTCAGGTCATGATCCCAGGATCCTGGGATCAAGCCCCACATCAGACTCCCTGCTTAGCGGGGAGCCTGCTTCCCCCTCTCCCACTCCCTCTGCTTGTGTTCCCTCTCTTGCCATGTCTGTCAAACAAAATCTTTAAAACAAACAAACAAACAAACCCTCACTCTCTTCGTACATCAGGGCTGGGCTCTGCCTCCACCTCACCCGGAAAAATGTTACTTTAATGGTTAGGTAGCTTTTCAATCACCATCTTGTTAGAAGCTTCGGCCCTACAGCCACACGTAAGCAGTAAACCTCACAGTGACAGATGCAGACTCTTAGCAGAAAAGCTCTCCTGAACTTACAAAAAAACCTTATGCAATTTATCGTTTTTGCAGTACTTTTATTTGAAGGCTTTATCAAAAATACAGCCTTGCATGAAGTATTTTTGAGAAGGGAGAGGCAGAAAGGAGCGTAGAGAAAAGCTAACGTGTCTGCTCCGTTAGCTCACGTTCAAGTAGGACCATTTCTGTTTTTTACATTCATTTAAATGATATACTTGAAGCTGAAAGTGCTGTCACAGGACAGGCGCTTGCCTTTGCATCTCCCACACAAATCTTGACGATGGGGCCTTTTAGGGTCAACGTGGCGAACTTTTACAGTGCAGGAACATCTAGTCTGTTTACAACTCTGCAAAACCAAAGTGAGAAGCACAGGAGATAAGCCCGTGGGGACGTCCTCAAACTTCCAAGTTATTTTTCTAGTCCATTCGAATACTTACGGAATGCACTCTAAACAAGGCCCTGGGCTAATTTTGCTCTGTCTGCACCCCTCCAGCAAGGACAGGATAGGATTAAAGGGTGCTCAACCAGGTGCTTGTGCTCTCACGTTGTGTAAGATTCCGTGTCGACTTGTGGAGTCGCTCTTGAAACACCATTAGAGGGAAAGCTTTCTGCCCTTGAAGGGTGGAGAAGAATCCGCCCGGGGCAGGGGAGTCAGACAAGGAAAGCTAGGAGGGGAGGCTAGCTACTAGGCCAAGCTGGGAATCCAGCCTGGCGTCCGTGGACGTGAACCTGCCTCCCCCACACGCACCTGCTGCAAATGACCTTACGCGGACACCAAAAGCGAAGCAGCACCCCCGGAGCCCCGGGAGCAGGGCGGTCAAGGCATCCTACTTTATTTAGAACCTGACCCTACTCTGCCCTCATCTAAGGGAGTCTAAACCGTTTTCTCCATGCTTGGGTTTTCTCTTCCTACCCTAGCCAGTAAGGCCTCCAATGTCCAACTTGAGGAAAGTGCGTGGATTAGGCTTGTTAGCTAACACATCAGGCTCCACTACTGAGGGCTAACACGTCATCATCTCAGGGTCCCAGGATGGAACCCCACATCGGGCTCTTTGCGGACCATGAAGTCTGCTTCCTCCTCCCCTCCCCCGGCTTGTGCTCGCTCTCTTTTTCTCAAATAAAATCTTTAATAAAATAAGACCTACAGACCATTTATCTCTTAAAGAAAAGTTCAGTCACTTTTTTCCTGAGATTCTCTAACTCCCTTCCCACAGTGCAGTGCTTAGTTTGCTTAGTTAAAAAATAAACCGGCCGAAGGCCTGGGTGGCTCAGTTGTTAAGCGTCTGCCTTCAGCTCAGGTCATGATCCCAGGGTCCTGGGATCGAGCCCCGTGTCGGGTTCCCCATTCTGCAGGAAGCCTGCTTCTCCCTCTCCCACTCCCCATGACTTGTGTTCCCTCTCTCTTGTGCTGTCAAATAAATAAAATCTTAAAAAAAAAAAAAAAGTAAACCGGCAATGTCACTCATTAGCCCCATAAAGGTGGGCAGCTTAAATTCACTCTGGAACAAATCATCCTCCTTTTGCAAGCACTGGGAAAGACTGAAACTTTCAAACCCCATGCTTATCATTAAGTATCCTGACTGCAGGGTGGGCTTCATATAAGGCATTTGGGCAAAACAGGCAGCCTCGTGGCAGTAGAAGGCATTCTAGGTTTTTGACCTATTTTCTCCCATCAGAGAACCAGGTAAGGTCAACATTCTTACATGTTGCAGGAAGGGGCCAGCATTTCAGGAGGTTAACATAACCAAGACTTGCAAGGATAGAAGGAAACAAGACAACCCCCCACACACACACCCAAAGGCCGGGTTTCCCTGTGGTTGAGTAGTACTCGTTCCCCAGTCCTCACTGAAAAGCTGTCAAAACCCAGGTAACTAGGAACCTCTCCTCGCTCAGGATACATTCGAGAAACTCCACCAAAGCCCTCTCCCAGTTACCCAGTTCAGACACAAAAGGCGAGTATTCGATTTACTTGACAGGTGATATCCTCCACTCGGTAAGGGTTGTAAGACTTCTGACAAGTTCTGCAAAACTGCTTGAAGTAAACCTGTGCGGAGAGAGGAAGAACGTGAAGCACAGCCCTTTTGACACCTGGGTCAAAAGAGGCCGGTTCCGCAGCGTTTCTTACCTTGCTGGTGCCCTGCACACACCACACGTAAGCACTCTCCCATCGGATGTTGCAGTCCTTGCAGTGGTAGTAGCCGTACTTCTGCTCCAAGAACTGAACAGAGAGACGCCAGGGTTTAACTCACGGGAAATGGGAACTAGTCTTCATTTCACAAACTAGGAAGGGACCGATTTGCTACTTAAAACTGGCAGCCTCCTTCCAGATCATGGAGGAAAGTGGGCTCACGGTTTTGCCCATTAGTCTCCACAAGGTAGTGATCAGGTGACCTGGTTTAATCAAGCACATAAGCAAGCAGGAGCCTAAAAAAGCTCATGTTGCAGATTGGTTTGGTTCTTCAGTTTCCAACAATGCTAGGAGTCTCAACTGGGGAAAAATCAGAATTCATATTTAACTTGAACTGAAGTACACGGTCTTAGTCTTAAGCTCCAAACAGGTGTTTGGAGTTAGGCCTTCAAGTGCTCTCCAAAGTTCCTGCCAATTCTAAAGCAGTTTCATGGGTGAGCAAACATAGGTCCAGGAAAGTGAGGAGGCAAGCGCACAAGCGTGGTTTAAATTACACGCAGCTTCGGTCGAACTTGACTCTCTCCCTCTCTCCTCCCTTGCCCCCAATAGCCCTGGGCTGACAGTGGGAAAGACCCCAAAGGAGGCCTCCAGCGCTCTCACCACCTCTGCCCTTCACTTCCCTGCCTCACCACTGCCCCGCGCGCACTCAGCAAGGGTGAGCGGACCCACCGCGCCTGCTGCGCTCGGGCAGCAAAACCCAAGGGCCCCGGGGGCGTTAGCAATGCTGGGTTTCCGAATGGGGGTACTTTCTAGGAGCTAGAAAAGATCCCAAGGGAGGCACGTCAAGAGCTCTAGCTTCCAGGAGGAGCTTGGGGCATTCGGCCAAGCATCAGGGGAGAGCCGACCAGGCCCCCCGTCACTGACTCTTGGGGCTTCTCCCGCAGTGAATGCAGACCGGGGAGTCGGACCCGCGGGGAAACGACTCTCGTGCCTGCACGTTCCCCTTAGGATGTTCTGCTGCGAATCCCTCCTAGATCGTCCAAATGAGGAATGAACACCTGACTACACGTCCACGGTCAGGGTTTTGTTTTTGTTTTTAACAGTAAATACTCTCGAAATACGAATGTTACCAGGGCGCCCGTGTTGCGATCGCCGCCAACAACAACCGCGCGGCACTTGCCAAATTCTGCTGCGGGGAAAGGACGATCCCCGGCCGCTGTGCGCGGCTGCGAAAAGGCGCCCGGACGCCGCCCGCCTTCAAGGGAGCGGCACCTCCGCGGGTCGCGCGTAGCCGGGGGGCGAGGGCCGGGGGAGGCCACACGCCCGGGGCTCCCCGGTGCCCGTCAGCTCCCGCGGCCGCCCGGGCCTCACCTGGAAGCGCGGCCGCTCCTTGGCCTGCTCCGGGCTCCGCGGCGACGACGTCTCGCCCGCGGCGTCCTGGGCGCGCTCCAGCGGCGGGGGCGGCTCCGGACCCCTGGGCGCGCGCCGCCGGGCCGCCTCGCCTGCCCCGCTCTCCCGCGGCGGCAGCCCGGGCCCGGCGGCCGGCGGCTCCCAGCTCGTCCGCACGGCGGCCTGGGTCCCGACTTCGTCCCCCTCCTCTTCGGGCCGCGGCCGTCGGGGCGCCTTCCTCGCCGACTCCTCTCCCTCCTCCGGACCTCGGGGCCTCGCAGGCGGCGGCCTTCGCTCTCCCTCCGGCGCCGCGGGCCTCTGCTCCCCGGCCGTGCCGTCGGCGCCTTCCGGGAAGGTGGTGAGGCGGCGGGAGGCCACGGGCGAGTACACGGCGACGGTGCGCTGGAAGCGTACGGGCCGCGGGGCGCCGCTCGGGGGGCTGCGCTGCTCGGGGCCCCGGCGCGCTGGCTGCGGGGACGCCGAGCCGCCGCCGCCCGCCCCCGCCCCCGCCGCACCCTCGAGGCCGGGGCCGGCCGGCGCCGCGGGGTCGCGGGTCCTGCGCAGCAGCGTGCGCCGCCCCAGCGAGCACTGCACCGAGGCGTCGCGGCGCGGGTTCACCTGCACGGCCACGTCCCGGCTGCCCGCCCTGCGGGGCCGCGCGCCCAGGCCCGGGCCCACTTGCGACAGCAGGGCCATGAGCTGCGCCCGCTGGTAGCTGTCGAAGTACTCGGCGGCCGTCAGCTGCCCGCAGCCGGGGAGAGACGACGCGGCCGCCCCAGCGGAAGAGGACGACGAGGAGGAGGACGCGGGAGCACAGCCCCCGCCCCGGTGCCGCCAGCCACCCCGGCCGGCCGCGCCCTTGCCCTTGGCGGCCGGCGGGTAGGGGTACGGGTACGAGTAGGGGACGCACGCCGGGTACATGTAAGCGTCCAGCACCTCATCCCCCAGGGCAGCCATAAGCGCAGCCCGGGCCGCTCCCGCCGCCGCCCTGCCCTAAATAGGCAGCCGTGCGGAGGCCGCCTGCCGCCCACCCCACCGCCGCTCCCCGCGCTGCGCGGGCCCCGCACCCTGCCCGTCACCCGCTCGAGTCCCGGAGTCCCCGCCTAGGCGGCCTGGCCCAGACCTTCTCTGCGTGGAGGGTTTCCACACCCGGAGGTCCGCACAGATACCCTTAGAGGTTCGGGAAAGACTGCTTCCTTTGTGTTGCAAGAACTGATTTGCAAGTGAGCTCGCCCGAGGTGAGGCGGGTCCCAACAAAAGGGCGCAATCACCGGGATTAGCGGGGCCAGGTGGTCCCCATGCCTGGATGACTCCAGGTGTCTGCGCTGCCGGGGAAGCTGAGGCGGAGCTGGGGGCCTCTGTCAGGCTAGTGGGCAGAAAGGCAAAGGTCTGGGGGAACAGCTTTGGGCGCGCTACCTAGGATCTCAGATTCTGGTCTAACTATCTCAGAGCTGCTCTGAAAGTCCACACCTTGCACCCTTTCGGGAACTCCCGAGGGAAAGCACTCTAAGGCACCCACATCTAGGCTAATTGTTTTCTCTCCTGGAGCTCGCTTTCTCCTGCCCTCTACCCCCCACCTCAAGTGGGTACCGCGAGGTACTGATGTCTATTGGGGTAGAGAGTACTACAAATTTTCCTAACCCAATTATCCCTCCAAAAGAGCATTGATTTGCGATGTGTGCATGAATGCAGAAACCAAATCAGTTACCAGCTGAGAAGAAATGCCTTGTTCCCTGGAAAAATGTTAGCTGTCCATTACTGATCGGTATCAGATACACGTTAATGTATGTTTTGTGTTGATTTGACACAGGTTTGACAATAAAATACTGTATTTCATTGTTTAGTTGACCTGTTTGGGGATTTTTTTTTTTTAATACAGGTCAAAATTCAACACTGTCAGATTTTCATAAATTGAGCAAGCACTTTGTTTTTACAATTACATTAAACTCAATTATGCTTTACAAATTGCTTTACAAATTATGCTTTACAAAAAAAAATAGCTTGTTTTTACTCATATAAGATAATGCACCAAAATTCTACATTTCCAAGACCCTGTTTTCTAAGAGCTTACATATTCGAAAGAGTCATAGAAACTGGTATTGATAAAAACTAAAGAGCACATTGAACATGTTCAGGCTTTACTTTAGCAGTCCCAGGTGCAAGTTACATTATGACATTGATTTGTAATTTGTGAAAACACGTGGTTAATATGCCAATGCAACCTTACAATGGGAAGATCATAATTGTGACACGTATGATAATGGGAACCATTTGTTATCCTTTATGTAAACCATATTCACTACCACAGACCATAACTATGAAGTAATATTTCAGTAAGATAGAAGCTCCTCTGTATCTCCACGTTCAGAGAGAAGTCTGAGTGGTTTCCATCATAATTAAATTATCAGCTTTCACTGTGCCATAGGAAGTGTCTGCCATTTCCTCTTCTTTCAGTTTCTTGTAAGAAATATCTGTATCTTCATCTTCATCTAGAGGATCCCGCTTGTGCAATATTTCACTTCCATACACTTTATATATTAAAACCAAAATCCCTGCTTCTGCAGACTGGAAAAGGGCATAAAGCAAGGGAAACATGTACATACTTCCTATGAATCGTGGTGGGAAGGCCAGTTTCAGAATAGCAGTACAGAGCTGCACATTCTGACTCCCCGTTTCCAGGCATACAGTCCTCCTGCAGTTGGGTGGAAGATGGAAGAGAGTAGCTAAACCATAGCCTGAGGCATAGCCTGCCAAAGGCATAAAAATCGCTATCATGTAAACACTTGCGGGGATACTTGCCAGCAGTTCAGGTCCTAACATAGTGCCAGTCATTATGAAAAGGACCACCAGCGTCACTAGCAGAGACCACAGGGAAACCTAGTAACAGAAAATGAACAGACAAACCATCAAAAATAGGATAGCTGAAAAGGAATTCAGGCAAGGGAATCCTAGGCCCTTGGAAGAAGAGACACATCGAGTCTCACCTCCCGCACCACGGAGATCCTTGCCATAAGTAGTCTTGGACAAAGTACTTCTGAGGATAGGTGGGTCACCTCTTCAGGATGAGTCTGTGTCCTTGTTGGACAGTTCTAATGGCCTGCAGGCCTTCCTTAGGAAGAGTGACAATCTGCCTTCCCTAACAATTAGTCTTTATCTTGGATAGATGCTCAGGAACAGCACAGACCAGACTCCTGTTTAAAAAACAGGAGGTCAGGAGGTCCTGGGTGGCTCAGTTGGTTAAGCCTCTGCCTTTGGCTCAGGTCATGATCCCAGAGTTCTGGGACCAAGTCCCATGTATAGGGCTCCTTGCTCAGCAGGGGTTCTGCTTCTCTCTCTGCCCCTCCCCCCGCTCATCACTCCCTCTCTAGCTCTCTTGCAAATAAATAAAATCTCTAAAAATAAATAATAAATAATAAAAATAAATAAATAAAATCTCTAAAAAATAAATAAACAGGAGGGGAGGGGTGCCTCAGTTGAGCATCAATTCTTGATTTCAGCTCAGAGCACGATCTCAGGGATCAAGCCCAGCAATGGGCTCCTCGCTGAGGACGGCGCCTGGTTGGGACTCTCCCTCTCTCTCCACCCCTCTTTTTCTGCTTTCTCTCTTTCTCTAAAAACCAAAACCAAAAACAAAACAGGAGGAGAAGTCTACTCTTCTTCAGGCACATTGTCTCCAGCCTTTCATATAGCTCTGTAGTGGGAGTCTGGACTGTTCTGAACCTGTGTTTAATTGGTGAGTGTACCTCTTAAAAACAGGGCTCAGAATTGAGCCCAGCCCGGCAGGTGTGGTCTGATGAACAGAGTGATCAGATGAACATTACCTTTGCTGAACAGGACACCATGTTTTCCAGAAGAAATTAGTTCTAGTTTTACACGTGAGATAAAAAGCTATTAAAATTTATGAAGCTTACATGTGATATTTTCAAACCTAAAAATACTTCACGTTTCAGAGAATTGATGGTGATATTGAAACAAATGACCGACTCTTAGATTATGCAAGTGAAAAATGTAAACAGAAGATGTGAGGAATTCTTTGTGATTCTGAACACCCCCTTTTTCATCTGTTCATGAGAAACCTCCCACCTATAAATCTCTAATGATGCCCAAAAATGCTTACATATAATAGATGGATTTTAGATGAGGTATAACTGAATGTATAAGACATGGCATCGTCTTGATGTCCGACTAGTACATCTCACTCATTTAAGTAAGACAAACTGTGAAAACAGTAAGGGGGAAACCTAAAAATTCCTCTCCTAGTCTCCTTCAAATTAGTCATTAGCTAGTTTTTGTTTTGTTTTTGTTTTTGTTTTTGTTTTTTAATGGGGGTGAAGGGTGGGAGGGGTCTGCGCAGGAAAGCAGAGATCCAGAAAAACAGTTGAAGTGTTGAGTCTGGTTTGCTGGATATCTGGGGGAACCCCCTTCGGAGTCTGTGGGATTGGCATATAATTTATACTCCTTTAAAAATTATTTAAAATTTATCTGGGCTGGACAAAAAGTCTATGCTAGCTGGTGCTGAAATAATTATATAAATACTCATGCTCCAAAGGTACAATGGGCGGAAACCAAACTGTTATAAATCAAACTTTTGTTAAGTGCTCTACACCCAATGAGGGGCTCGAACTCATGACCCAGAAATTAAGAGTTGCATGCTCTACGGACTGAGCCAGCCAGGCACCCCTGAAGCCTTTTTAATACTAAGATGTGTGTCCACATCAAAAGCTTTGACAGGAAATCTGCTTCTTCATTGTAAAAATACTGGCTCCAAAGTTTCTTTTAAACTATTTTAAATCGTTTGGGTGACACTGACATTGAAGAATCATTTTAAAGTGTTTGCAAAAGTGTAAAAGTGTTATAAAGTACACTTTATGAGTGTTCTGGTTAAGGAGTAGGAATCGGTTCAGCTTAAATTCAAAGTGAGCCAAATCTTACCAAATTGTCTATTACTTAAATATATGTATCTGTTTTCAGTATGGGAATAGCTTATTTGATTGACTTTCTCTTAGAATTCCTAAGGTTTGGCGGTGCCTGGGTGGCTCAGTGGGTTAAGCCTCTGCCTTCGGCTCAGGTCACGATCTCAGGATCTTGGGATCGAGCCCAGCATCAGGCTCTCTGCTCAGCGGGGAGCCTGCTTCCCCCTCTCTCTCTCTGCCTGCTGCTCTGCCTACTTGTGATCTCTCTCTCTCTCTCTCTGTCAAATAAATAAATAAAATCTTAAAAAAAAATTTCCCAAGGTTTTATGGTATTAGCTTAATGATTAAGCTTAATAAGTTCTTAATGCATTTCAAGATTATTTGTAGGTATATTATATATGTAATATATAAAATATGTGTATATTTTCATGTATATATAAATTTATTACATTCAAAATATATATGTTTCTATAGAGCATAATTTTTTTACTCAAGACTGGATATATGAGTACAAAAGAACCCTTTATTTTTATATTAATAAAAGTTAGCTTCTCTGAATAATCAGATTTTAGATACATCTATTATTTATTTAAAATTAACTTAATTACTATAAGTAAAACACAAAAGATTATGTCTTCTTAAATCTACATAATTGAAACACTGGAGAAACTCTTTTCACTTGTCTAAATGAATTTGCCTGTGCATGAATAGTAATTACTTATGCATTTGGAGTAATTTCCCAAAATGTGAGTCGAGTCCTAGTCATGGTTTACTCTTACTATTTTTGAGTTTTCAAAGAAAGCTTGGTTGACAAATATTTAATTTTTTTCTCTAGTCAACTATTACAAAATCTCTACTTCTCAAAAAGCACCAGTTTTTTTTTTTTTAAATAAAGCCATACTGGAAATAGTGTACAAAATAATAGGAATTCTCATCCTTTCACTAGCTTTAGAAACCATATGCAATACTGCAATGGGAAAGGAAAAACACACAGATTTACTAATGGTAATATATTCTGCATTATCTATCCAGGACCCAATCTTATTTTGTGCTTTAAAGCCACTATTTCGCATATTCTATTGCTGCAATGTGATTTTTAAATTACTTTTGGTCTTATTAGTGTCTCTTTATAGAAAATAAGTAAAACATTTTAAAGGAAACTTCTCCAGAGTTTCTCAGAATTAGAGTTCCACTTTTGAAAAATATAGTAATGCATTTCTAAAATACTGGACAAATTCAACTCATATAATTGTATTTCCCCTGCTTTGATTCTTAATAATGCACGATTTGTTAGTGGAAAATATGTTGCCGATGAATGGCACGGCTATCTCTTTCCCCTGTGATATATTTCCTCCTGGGAATACTAATAGCTTTCTTTCGCTGTGTTTAACTAAGCTTTGTCTTAATTAAAGCTATGAGTTTTTGAAATGCCAAAAGATAGAAGTTATTTTGTGGCACAAACTTTTTTTTTTTTCTAAGTTATCCATGCAAGGGTTGCCAAATTTTCTTCCGTATCCCTCTTTCCCAAACTTCTTAACATTTCAGCCAGCGGTCAGAGACCATGGACTCTCTAAATACATAAAGGACATAAAAGGAAGAGCGACCTTACCTTCACGATGTAGTCCGCCACCCGGTTGTATTTGTACCGAATGAACACCCCCAGGCCAATAGGGATGAGGGTTCCGCAGAGAGTTAGGGTCACTGCCCCCAGTGGTAGTAACTGCACCAGGGGGGTGTTGATCCAAGCCCGGCTATAGATCCACAGGCACAGGGGCATCAAGACTAGGGCCAGAAGGGTGGAGGAGATGGTCATGATGATGCTGCAGAAAAGGCAATGGACAGAATTCAGAATGGGCTCTGCGCCAAGAGTCTCTCTTGCACATTGGGGAACCTCTCTCTTGCACACTGGATAGAGGAGAAAGAAAGAGACTTCAAGTCTGGAGCTTGAAGTGTGGGGAGAACTCACTTCATCCGAGGGGAGGGCCAAGAGAACGGCACCTCTTAACCCAACTGAAACAGGGACGGGGCGGGGGGGGGGGCGGAATCGGAGGACGGAACCCCAGGATTGGGGGGTACGATCTGAGGACGGTTGCCCTGGCTTTATAAAGCCTATTGAGCTGGCCACAGTCTGGATGATTCGGAGGGCAAAGAACAAACATCTTCCTTTCTTTTTGAACCCTCCGAAACACCCTGTTAGACATGGTCAAGCTGCTGGGCACGACCTGTTGGACTGAACTCAATCATATATTCCTCTATATGAGATCACCTTCGTTACTGGGGCCAAGAGCCCTATTTCGCTTTTGCATTTCCGGCGAGACCTGGCTTCAGGCTTCTCAGTTCCCTTTGTCTTCCTGAGGCCGAAGACCTCCGCTGACAGCCCAGCCCTCAGGGAGGAGGGTCGGAGCGCCGTCAGAGCCGCTCTGTCCCCACCTAGATCTTTCCCCCTCCAGCACCACCCTGCGCACATCTGCCTTGACTTCTCAAGCCCGGGCTCTTCTAAAGTCAGCCTCTCCCCGCACGGCCTTCCTCCCTCTCCCACGCCTCTCCTTCCTCTCGGCCCCGTCTCGAACCCACGGCTGAGCGCGGCTGCTGGGGATGCGAGAGAGGCGCAGGGACCAGACAGCTCCGTACCTGAGGTTCATGTCGCCGTCCACCAGCAGGGACATGAGGTTGGAGAGATTCCCGCCGGGACAGCAGCCGCACAGGAGCACGGCCACGGCGGCCACCTCGTTCAGCGAGAAGGCCAGGGCCAGCAGGAAGGCCAGCAGCGGCAGCAAGCCGAACTGGCAGAGCGCGGCCAGCAGCGCGCCCACGGGCCGGCGGACGTGCTCCCCGAAGTGGTTCACGTCCACCGTGCAGCCCAGGCCCAGCATGGTGATGCACAGGGCGGCGCCCACGAACACGTTCAGCCCGTGGTTCAGCGGCGTGTCCCAGAACGGGGTCTGGGGGTGCGCCCAGGGGTGGGGGAACAGGGACGGGCCCAGGCTGGCCGGGCCGCCCGCCGAGCCGCCGGCCGTCGGCTCCGGGGTGGACGCGGGGCCGGGGCTGAAACCGACGCCCGGACTGGGCGCGAGACTGAGCCCGGGGCTGGGGCCGGCGCTGGAGGTCGGGGCGACGGGCAGGTCCGAGCCGGGACGCAGGCTGCTGGCATCGGGCGACAGCGTGTAGTTGTCCGGCTGCAGCGAGGACGGGCCGAAGAGCAGCGTCGCGTTGTCGGGGCCGTCCATGGCGCTGCGGCGGGAGGCTGCGGGCCTGCGGTTCCCGGGCCCCGCGCGCCTCTCCCCGTCCCGCGGTCGCCGCCGCCGTCCGCCCGCCCGCCTGTCCGTCGGTCCGCGGCAGCAGGCGAAGCTCGGTCCCCAGCCGGGGCTGCGCGGCGCTGACGTCTCCGCGGCGTCGGGGGCGGCGCGGGGGCCGAGGGGCGGGGGGTGGGGGCGCTCCTCCGCGGGCGGCACTTAGAGCGCAGCCCCCCAGGGTGAGCCCAATCGCTGCGCCCCCGCGCCGGGCAGGCCCCGCCCCGCCGCCGAGTCCCTCCTTTTAATCACCAGTAAGTGGTTCTGTTAGAGTGTAGCCAGGGGCGGAACAAAGACCTGACAAAGGACAAGAAGAAGAAAAACCGTGCCTGGCTGCCGATCAAGTTCTCTGATGGGCTCTGCCTCTTTCATAATGAAATCTGGAGGCCCAGACACAGAGGGAGAGAGAGCGCGCGAGCGAGCGAGCTTATCTAAGACGCACGTAAAGTACACGCACTGCTCAAACAGCCTGCAACCCTGAGCCCCGAGAGGGCTCCCGGACTTAATATGAGCGGTTCTCTGGTAGCAAGACACAGTGTCTGGCTTTAATTTGCTAAGGGATTTTTAAATTCTTTTAATTATTTTTTTTAAGTAAAATAAATAACTGGCTAACAGTTTTTAAATAAGATGCGTTCGGACTTAAAGTAGAAAGTAATAATGCCGGTGGGTTGGGCAGGGGCGTGTGCATTATTTCATTTGATCCTCACAGTGGAGCCTTGAGACGTGCTGTTAACTCGGTTCCTCCAGAGGAGGAGTCTGAGGCCTGGGGAGATCTCCGCCTTATCAAGCAGCTCCCGGAGAAATGTGCACGGTGACACGTCGTTAGAGGGGACAGAGAGCTCTGCTAAGAAAAGGCTCCATGAAAAATGTGTTTTGGAAATTACTGGCAGACGGGGAGAGGGTGTCTCTCGGTGGCCATAAATTTATAAAGTGTTGTGTGAGTACAGCCCCGGCATTAGGATTAAAGGATTGAAGAGAAATAAAGTGGTGGGATTCCCTGCTTCGGACAGGTTTATCCCCAAACAAATCAAATTCGGAGCTCAGGGCACTGTTGACTCAACGACTTTCGGTCAGTCACCAGAGGCAGCTACAAAGGAGAGGGGCCTCTGCCTATCAAGGATGTGGAGCCATTTGAGAAGCTTCTGTCTGTCACCAAGTCACAGCCAGTGAGTTGTGAAAGCCAACTGGACTTTCCAGGGAGAAGTCTTAGCTCAGGGTTAGTTTGAGTGGAGCTAAGACCCTAGAGTGAATTCTTCCTCCCCTTTTCTGACATAGAGGTGAATGCTAGACTTCCTTTTCCCACTGGTGGCCTGAGCTCCTGTGTTTATCTCTTCTCCCCACCAAATCTCATGAAAATGACAGAGAATACGAAAAATAAGATTAAATTCACAACCTATTGCATTCGTGATCACAAGTAATTTCTTTTTTCTCCCTTAGGCCATAAATTCCACGGGGGGCAGAGCTGCCGCGAGCGTTTAGGAAACTAATGTGTCTTCATACTTCCCCAAAGCAGGAAACCCAGGAAAACCATGCAGTGACATCTCTTTAGATTTGAAGGAAGTGGGATGGGGTAATCTAAGTTTTCATTTAGGCTTATGTAAGCAAAACAAAGACACTCAGATATACTATGAAACACGCTACCCAAATACTTTCATTAGGTGGATATATCCCAGGGAGATGGGGAGAAACAGACAAGCCAAGGAGTCCCTGCTGAGCCTTTACATTCTTCAAACCACAGGATGAGATAAGCCAAGAACACGAATGGCAGGCACGTCCCTGTTTGCCCCCTCCTCGTGTTAATAATATTAAAATCCACAATCAAATTCAATAAGCAGTAATTAGAGGCAGACCCACTCATCCAACTAGCTCCTCCCTTGGCTTGGGGAGGGATTGGGGAGGCGATTTATACGATGGGCCAAGAGCAAAAAGCAGAGAGGGATGGACCGGTCCTGTGAGTCAGCGGGCTCACAGTAAACCTGCTGCTTCGGGGGCTTTCGGGGTCCTGCAGACCTGTCGTCTCCCTGCTGATGTGGTCACTGTCAGTGTAAAGAAAGCAGATGTTCCTGCCCCCCTCTTCTTTGTCATCTCCTTCACTATTTAGGAGAAAACCCCAGCAGTAGAAAACAGAGCTTATAATCCAGATGTAGCACTGGCACGGGTCCCTTAGCCTCCTCAGTTATCTTCCTTTTACTCTTGCTGCCACCGAGGAGGGTGTGACCCACGCAGGGAGAATACATCGAAGGGATAGACGACAACACAGCACTTGGGAAATATGTTATGGAGGGTTGAGGTGGGAGGTGAGAATAAATTTAGAACCTAGTTGCACATCATACACCAAAAATAATTCCACGTAGATTGAAGGATTAACTATAGGGTGCCTGAGTGGCTCAGTCAGTTAGGCGTCTGCCTTCAGCTCAGGTCATGATCTCAGGGTCTGGGATCGAGTCCCACACTGGGCTCCTTGCTCAATGGGGTGTTTGCTTCTCCCTCTGCCATCTGCTTTGTGCTCTTTCTCTCTCAAATAAATAAATAAAATCTTAAAGTAAGAACAATTTTAAAAATTTTATTTGACAGAGATAGAGCACAAGCAGGGGGAGCAGCAGGCAAAGCGAGAGGGAGGAGTAGATTCCCTGCTGAGCAGGGAGCTCCATGCGGGACTCGATCCCAGGACCCCCAGATCATGCGCGAAGCCAAAAGCAGATGCTTAACAGATGGAACCACCCAGGCACCCCTTAAATAAATAAATCTTTTTAAAAAAGTGATTTTTAGTTTTTTCTTTTTTTAAATTTTTACTGTTTCTGAATTTCTGCCGTAAAAGTGTTATTTTTTTAAAGTATCAAATCCAGAGGAAAAATAAATTCCACAAGTGTCAAAGGGTAAATCACTTTAATCAATCTTCAGCCCATAGGCTGGTAGAGAAAAACAGGCAAAAGACATAGACAAATTACAATAGAAAAAGTATATGCTGTTTATTAAATAGAAAATGTTTTATTTCACTAGTAGTTAAACACAAAACTTAAAATCAAATAGACAAAGAGTCTCAAAGTAACAACATTTAATGCTGAATGAAATGCAATGGAAGAAACTCTTGAACCCCCCGATGGTGGTGAAGGATTTGATAGAGTTTCTGGGGAAAGCCATTTGATAATACAATTCTGCTTCTGGACATTTTTTTTAAAAAATCAGAATTATTTCAAATGCAGTGCCAGAAACCCTAACTCATATTGGTTTAAGGCCAAAAAGGGAATTTATTGACTCAGGAAAATGAAAAATCTCCAGGTGTGGCTGGCTCCCAAGTCAAAATGAGGACTCAGTGTCTCTCCATTACTCAGCTCTGCTTTCCTTTATTGTTATCGTCATTGTCATATATACTTTACTTCACTGTCACGTATACTCCCTAGGGAGGCTAGGCAATTTCACACACCGGTTTCCCCTGATATCTGAAAGCAGAGCATTCCTTTGAAACCTTTCATAAGCTGGAACGCCATCAAAGGAAGAAGCCATTACTATTCACCTTTGCAGAAAAATTTTTGAGCATTCCTAGACCCACAAAGTAGACTTGGGGCTCCTGGGTGGCTCAGTCAGTTAAGCATCTGTCTTAGGCTCGGGTCATGATCTGGGGGTCCTGGGATCGAGTCCTGCATGGAACTCCCTGCTCAGCAGGGAGTCTGCTTCTCTCTCTCCCTCTCCCCAGGCCCCAGCCCCCCCCCCCCCGCTCCTGCTCTCTCCCCCTATTTTTCTCTCTCAAGTAAATAAACAAAATCTTTTTTAAAAACCCCAACAAAGTATATCTCTTATGCTTTTCTGACACCTTTGGACACATCTTGCTGATGGTCGCACGTTATAAAGGGAGATAAAACAGAGAGGCTCCCAGACACAGGTCAAATCTATGGAGACTTGCTTGCTGAGATGCTAAGCCTAGTTCTCTGGGAAGGGCCGCTCTCACTGCTGGGGGAGAATGGCTTCTATCACATCTATCACAACTCATTGCCAAAAAACCTCTGAATGCTATTTCCCCCTTTTATCGTCAAGGTGAAAATCCTCTTCAGATTCCTTTTGAAACAGGTGCTCATGTAGGTCTTTTCATAAAAGGGAAGTGGCTGAAGGCGAACTTTCAAAAAGTGAGGGGTACCTGTATATCCTACCACTTGCAACCACCTACGAAAGACAATGTCCACTGCCCAATAATTCCCAGAACAGTCTTGGGACGAATTTGGCCCGTGACCTTCTGCAGCTGTCCTGTTTTTTTTCTGATAACACATCAGAGCTCCATCCTCTTTGTAAAAGTACCATCTCGTTGCTCTTGAATCACGTGATTCAGCTGTACACTTCCTAGTCGCTACCAGAAAGCCATCAGGAGGGATTTGACTTAATCCAGATTCTCCTTTTTGCTTTATCTCGAAGTCTGTACTGGAGAAGCCCTCGGCTTTCCACACGTTCCTTCAATGGTTGAACAAGAATTTGCTTTACACGGAAAGATTTACTTTTTTCCTCTTCTTCTACTCATGATCTGTTCTTTAACCAGTTCTGTTCTTGTTTTTATATCTTTTTTTTCTTTAAAGATTTTTAAAATTTTATTTTACTATTTATTTGACAGACAGAGATCACAAGTAGACAGAGAGAAAAAGGAGGAAGGAGGCTCCCTGCTGAGCAGGGAGACTGAGGCAGGGCTTGATCCCAGGACCCTGAGATCATGACCTGAGCTGAAGGCAGAAGCTTTAACCCACTGAGCCATCCAGGCGCCCCTGTTTTTATATCTTCTTTAACTTTTCTGTCACTGCCAGCTAACCTGAAAGGTGAGAGGTCTGTTGCTTTCTTGAGGTTGTAACATCTCAACATGTTTTGGATGCACAGACATCACATAGCGATCTTTGTATGGCATTGGGTTTGCATCAGGAGGCAGTTGTCATCTGATAAACCGAAAAGGAAGAAACAATATCTACAATGCTCTAACAGGATATTAAACTGAGAATTTATTTGATCTAAACACACAAGAAAAAATCTCCAGATGTTTTTCAAGTCTCCCAACTGAAAAATTACCTCTTGTTAAGTTGCCGAACAATACAATAAATAAGAAAAAATGATTGTTTTAAAAGAAAATTTATTTTTTAAAAAATGAAGTTTTGGGGCGCCTGGGTGGCTCAGTGGGTTAAACATCTGCCTTTGGCTTGGGTCATGATCTCAGGGTCCTGGGATCGAGTCCCTCACTGGGCTCCCTGCTCAGCGGGGAGCCTGCTTCTCCCTCTGCCTGCCCTTCCCCCTGCTTGTGTTCCCTCTCTCTCTCAAATAAATAAATCTTTTTTAGAAAAAGAAGTTTTATTAAAATTAGTCTCCATTAATTGGTTTGGATTTATTTTCTAAGATTTTATTTATTTATTTGTCAGAGAGAGAGAAAGAGAGCACAACAGGGGGAGCAGCAGGCAGAGGGAGAAGCAGGCTCCCCGCTGAGCAAGGACCCTGGGATCATGACCTGAGCCGAAAGGGCAGATGCTTAACCAACTGAGCCACCTGGGCATCCCTGTTTTTTTTTTTTTTTTCTTTTTTAAATTTCCATCATCCCATACGAGGTAGATAAAGCATTAACATTTTTAATTCAAGAAATGTTATTTTGAAACATTCTTTAAAGGTGGATTTCTCTTGGAACAATTTAAAACTTCCTACCTGTTGAAGGGAAGGAAAAGTAAAATAAAAACAGAGAGGAAGCCAAACCATAAGAGACTCTTAGCTATAGAAAACAAACTGAGGGCTGCTGGAGAGGAGGTGGGTGGGGGGATGGGGTAATGATGGGCATTAAGGAAGGCACATGATGTTATGAGCACTGGCCGTTATATGCAGCTGATGAATCACTAAATTCTATGCCTGAAACTAAAAATACACTATGTTAACTAAATTGAATTTAAATTAAAAAAAAAAAAGTCTTGCCATTACACAAGAAGCAAAGAATAAAAACCACCACTTGCTCCCTCATTTAATCTTAGTCAGTAATCTGTGTCAGAGAATAGTAATGAATTCTGGTTTCAGACAATCCTGAGAAAGACTGTCATTTGTTAGTAATTTTATATTTCATATATTTTATATTTCATTCTTTTCTTACTTTCAATATTGAATTAGTCTTGCCATTCAGTAGATCTGAGAATGATTACCCATGGCTGCCGCTCACTGGTATCTGTCATGGCCATCCATGGCCCTGCTTTGTCTAGAATACTGATTGGGAGAGACTGGATAAGGTCACTGCTTTCCCCGCATCACTTCTGCAAAATCACGCCAAAAGGACTTCAATGGGGCTGGAGATGGGGGAACTGAGAGTTAGTACCAGTGTTTTTCAAGTGCTTAGACTTTCTTCTAAGTCCAAATGCTCTTCTCAAAAACCTGGTATTTCAGAATATATATGGCACATATATGTATATATACATTAAGTGAGCATATATGTATATTTTTTTCTTCTATTTCTCTACACCTTTCAGAGTTGTCTGTAATTAGTAGACTTGGATCCCTAGAAATTTCAGAGTTCTTTTTGTAGTATTGTGTTATGACAACTCAGTTCAAGCTCTGTGTGTTAAGCTCCCAGTGTTTTGCTGGACAGGATAGAGATGATGCAAGATATGTCTCCTGTTCTCAAGGATCTTGGTGCCCCACCGACGTGTACAGCTAAGTGGACAAATGCAAGGCATATTGTGCTGAACTTTGAATTTTCAGGTTCACAGGAGAGGAGAGAGATGAATGCCGGCTGTGGAGTCCACGCCTCATTAAACAGTGAGTCCTAGACTTTCAACATGTACAGGAAAGCAAAGGATGTTCTAGGGAAGGGGCACAGTTGAACAAAGTCATGGGAGCATATGTCTTCCCCCGGGGAGCACAGGGGGAACAGAGCGTGTGTACACAGTGACAAGGATGGGAAACGAGAACGGGCAAGGCGGAGAGTAAAGGCAAATTTTTCAGGGTCTTTGCTGCCACGTGAGGAGCTCGAACTTGATTCTGTGGCAGCAGAAAGTTAGCTAAGGTTTCCACCCAGGGAAGTGGCATACCCAGATTCAAGTCTCAGGAAGATGATTCCAGAAGCTCTGGGTAAATGGGTAGGAAGGGCATGAAGAACAGGGAGAGAGTTGAGGAGGAGGCTGACTACAGCAGTGGAAGATGATGGCAGCTTACATTATGGGATAAGCAAGGCAATGGAGAGGAGAAAATGCACTGGTGTGAAGGAGAGAGATGACTCGAAGCAAATTTAGGCTCTCATTTGGAAGACGGGGTGGGTGGGAATGGTATTAACTGAGATGTAGTACCTCAGTAAAATAGCAAGTTTCAGGTCAGGTCATGATCTGCTGGAGACCCAAGCAGTGAGGTTTCAGATGTGTTGGGTATTGGATATTTGGAATGTCTAGTTGGAGTCTAAAATGCAATGAGCTTCGGTTCTGAAGCATGGAAGAGATCTTATGGCAACTGTCAGGCTTATGGCAACTGTTACCCTCCGCTTGCTGGCAGGATGTCTGACGCGGTAAACTGGGAATCCCGAAAATACCCAGATGTGCTGCATAGAGTATAACATCGTTTCCAAGGCACAGACAAATCCACAACAGAGGCAATGGAGAGCCCCCACGCACGTCTCATGGGCATACCAGAAGGAAAGAATGTACAAGAAACAATATCTTTAAATGTAATAGTAAAGAATTTTCTAGACTTGAAGAAAGACATGAATCCAGATGCGGACAGTGTGAGGAGTCATAAGAAGGGTAAAGAGAAATAAATCTAAACCTAGACAAAGAACACGTTTTGGCTTTACTTCTCATTTCTGAGACAGACTGGGTAATTTGAATGAATGTCAGGTACTAGGAAGATGGTTTCTGTGAAACAGTGCCTACTGTCTACCACGCACTGCTATTTTGTACTCCTCCTCTACTCCTCAGACTCCTTTACATTCCTGAACTTCCGTCATAACATCAAATGTTGCTGTTCCTAGGATTTAGTCACAGGCTCTTTTTTCTTCTCACTTTGCATATTCTTTTTTTTTTTTAAAGATTTTATTTATTTATTTGACAGACAGATCTCAAGTAGGCAGAGAGGCAGGCAGGGGGTGGGGGGCAGGAAGCAGTCTCCCCACTGAGCAGGGAGCCTGATGCGGGGCTCGATCCCAGGACCCTGGGATCATGACCTGAGCCGAAGGCAGAGGCTTTAACCCACTGAGCCACCCAGGCGCCCCTCACTTTGCACATTCTTAGGTGATTTCATTAAATCTCCTGGCTTTAGCTATGAACTGTAGACACTGACTCATGAATTTCTTTCTTTCCTTTTTTTTTTTTTTAAGATTTTATATTTATTTGAGAGAGAGCGTGAATGAGAGAGAGAGTATGCACATGAACAGGGGTAGAGGGTGAGGGAGAAGCAGACTCCACTACTGAGCAAGGGAGCCCAACGGGACACACAACATGGGGTTCTATCCTGGGACCCCGGGATCATGACCGGAGCCCAAGGCAGACACTTAGCCAAGCCATTCAAGAGCCCCTGACTCATGAATTTCCATTTCTAGCCCCAAATCTCATCTGAGCTCTAAATCTACCACAGGTACCGCATACATGACTTAGAGCAAAATCCATTCTATCCAACCCCTTTCTACAGTCCCCCCCCCCACCCCCCGATCTTCTTTACCTTAGTTAATGGCACGGTCTCAGCAGTCTCTCACCTTTATATACGTGCATCTTTGGCTGGCCCTACATCCATCCTGCTTTCCTTCCTCTGGAAATATCCAGTCCGTCCCTTCAAATTTACTTCAAATATCACATTCCCTGCAAGCCTTTTTAACTTGTCTTTCATTTCCCTGTTAAGAGAAGGTGCTAAAACAGAGAGAGAGAGAGAGAGAGAGAGAGAGAAAAGGTGCTGTCTTCTTTGGTTTCCCAGATCAGGGTTCTGGGAACCTGATCAGGGTTCACCCATATGTGTATTTTTTTCGAGGTCTCCCTTCTCCAGTAGACTCTGGGTCTGGTACTAGCAGGAGCCGGTACTAGGGCTGTTTGGTGTCCTACGCCTTGCCTTTCCATCCTTCCTAACCTTTTTTTTTTTTTTTAAGATTTTATTTATTTATTTGACAGAAGTCACAAGTAGTCAGAGAGAGGCAGGCAGAGAGTGGGGGGGGGTGGGGGAAGCAGGCTCCCTGCTGAGCAGAGAGCTGGATATAGGGCTGGATCCCAGGACCCTGAGATCATGACCTGAGCTGAAAGCAGAGGCTTAACCCACTGAGCCACCCAGGCGCTGCCCACCCCTTCCTATCCTTAAGAATAAGCCCACTTTGCATATAGTCGAATGAATGGGAAGACGGGTTAATGAATGGGTGTGGTCTTATCCAACCAGCTCTGAGGGACTCAAGAGTGTGGCTTTGGTGTCATAGTGTCATCTGGTGACAACATTCGCTTCTGTTAAATCGGCTCTGACGGGTAGTAGGGTAATGGAAGCAGAATTATTGCACAGAGCACAGCAGCTGGCTTCCTGCGGTCTGTTTTCCAACAGCAGGGTGTCGCCAATCATCGTCACAAAGGCATCTCAACAGCCCTGCTCCAAATGACCTGATGGGAAAGTGTCTGGGCTGTGGGTTGGAATATTAAGTGACATTGTGTTTCTGCAGCGAGCTGAGCTGCTTGAGTCACAGCCGCGGTGAAAACATTTTAACAAAATTAAAATTTCGGTGGAGGAGGGAAAGCGGAGAATAAACAAGGTTGGACCAAAGCGTTGATGGGAGCAATGGCGAGACAGAGACATTGGTTTGGCCGACAGCCTCCATTCCGCAGTGGCAGGAGAGCAGAGATTAAGACGGAGAGGTCCCCACATGGGATTGAAAATGTCTCAAATTTGCTCCCCACTGAGCTGGGGGGAGGAAAATAAATAAATAAGAACCTTCTAGAAAATACATACAGTAAATTGAAAGGGGCCGTGGGGCAAATGCATAAAAGCTCTCTCCCATGAGAGCAAATTGAAATAGATCAAGTACTTCTTGTCACTTCCTATTTCCAAACGAATGAATTACTTTTTAAAAAGCCCTTTGCACTGCTGGGTTTGGCACGAGGAAGGAAATTCCTGATGTGTATCTCACGCAAATGGAAAATGATCTGGGTGATAAGGCACTGTCGCTTCTTCAGGGAATCGACATAAATAACTCTTGTAAATACAGGAAAACTAGAACTTGAAAACCCTTTCTGGAAGGTTAGAGCTCTAAGGAGCACACTGTATTTTACTTTCACTCGAAGGAGTATTTCCAGTGTCACCTTGAGCCAGGGGTAGGGGAAGGGACCTAAAAACTCTAAAACGGAAGATCGCTTTCTTGGGTTGGCTCCATTAAGAAAGGAAGGATTAACTTGTCTCACTGCCTTCCAGATCTTGTGGGTACAGAGGGAGTAAGAGGAGATCTCTGCATCTCACAGACAAATGTAGAAGGACCAGATAGAGCTCAGCATCAGTGTCAAAGAGCCCAAAGGCAGGAAGAACAGCTAGACCCCAGGAGGGATTAGAGGCAGGCACTGAAGGTCAAGAATCTGCTTTTCTCTCCATTTCTTTTCCTGCATCCCTGGCAGAGGAACAGGCCCTGTGCAGACACAGAATCATGGAAGGTCTGCTATGTTTAGGTATGAGGGGACTGGGGTCTGGGCATCATGGAGGAGTTGAGGAAGGAATGACAAAGCGGGGACGCCTGGCTGGCCCAGTTGGTAGAACACATGACTCTTGACCTCAGGGTCATGACAGGGTTGTGAGTTTGAACTCCATGTTGGGTGTAGCGATTACTTAAAAAAAAAGCCAAAAATTAAAAAAAAAAAAAGGGATGACAAGAGGTGAGAGAGATAAAGAGGGGTTAGCAGATTGGTCTTAATTCTGTAGGCTGTGGAGGGATGAGCTCATAAGCAAAGAGGGTGATATTTTTAAGGAAATTCTCTCTGGCAGCAACATGGAGGCCAACCCAAATCCACGACTCTTGGTGTTTTCCCACCATGACATCCACGTTCGCGTTTTTCCTTTTCCTATGTGTAACTAATACAGGGGTTTCCAGCCTCAAGAAGGCAGAATGAAAAGCAAGTAAGAGCATGACTTCAATCCACTCCAAGTTATTTTAAACTAAATTTGTCACAAACTCTGGTACTTCAGTTATTACTAAATTATACGCAACGCACCTTAGAATTGATCATGAAAGAGTCATGATGCCATGCTTGAGAACTACTAGAGCGAAGATGGTCATCTGTGCTCCACAGACACCTGGGAGTTCATAGGAGATATCTCTGGGACCAGAGAGAGGCTAAGAGGACAGAACTCTGACACCCCCCAAAACCCACATTTCAACCAGAGAAATCATGTTGTTATCTTATTGTTGTAAGCCTTTCACCAAAGTTTTGTTTCAATAAGATACTCCACTATTGGGTCACGGGGTGGCTCAGTGAGTTAAGCATCTGCCTTTAGCTCAGGTCATGATCCCAGCGTCCTGGGATCAAGTCCCACATCCGGCTCCCTGCTCAGTGGGGAGTCTGCTTCTCCTTCTCTCTCTGCTGCTCCCCCTGCTGTGCTTGTGCTTTCTCTCTCTCTCTCTCTCTGACAAATAAATACATAAAATCTTTAAAAAAATATATATGTTCTGCTACTTGAGATGGATGACTTGCCATGGATAGAAGATGGGAGAGATTGGAGGCAGATAAATCAAATAGGAGATAATTGTAATAGTCTGGGTGAGAAATAATAAAATTAGTTCAGCTAAATTTAGTCGAATGGATAAACTAAAGCTCATAACTCAACATGAATCACAATGCTCAAGATATAAGGAATTTCCGTAATATATATAATGGAAACCCATACTGCTAATTTATTTTGGCATGTGAAAGGGTACACATAAATAGATGAAATATAACATAACAGTGCTTCTTGGACTTTAATGTATACAGACATCACTTGGGGATCTTGTTAAGATGTAGGGTCCGGGGCGCCTGGGTGACTCAGTGGGTTAAAACCTCTGCCTTCAGCTCAGGTCATGATCTCAGGGTCCTGGAATCGAGCCCCACATCGGGCTCTCTGCTCAGCTGGGAGCCTGCTTCCTCCTCTCTCTCTGCCTGCCTGACTGCCTACTTGTGATCTCTGTCTGCCAAATAAATAAAATCTTTAAAAAAAAAAAAAAGATGTAGGTTCCAATTTACAAGGTCTGAGGCAGGGCCTGAGGTCCTACATTTCGAACAAATTCCCAGGAGATGTGTGCTTCAAGGACTACACTTTGGGTAGGAGGGTATCACAGAATCCTACAAAGAATTTTAAGCTTTCAAAATATATCCCTAACTCAGGAAGGAGCAGGGGCTTTGAAGTCAGGGAACCTTAGATTTAAGTCCAGGACCTTAGATTTAAGTCCAAGATTTACCACTCACACATCAGGGCTCACATCTCAGTCTGTCTCCTCATCTCATGGTAGTACCAGACTAACTGGGGAGCTGTTGTGGGGATTAAGAAGTAGTACAACGTTGGGGCTCTTGGGTGGCTCAGTAGGTTAAACGTCTGCTTCTGGCTCAGGTCATGATCCTGGGGTCCTGGGATAGAGCGCTGTATCGGGCTCCCTGTTCAGTGGGGAGCCTGCTTCTCCCTCTCCCTCTGCCCCTCCTCATGTTCTCTCTCTTTCACTCTCTCTCAAATAAATAAATAAATAAAATCTTTAAAAAAGAAAGAAACAGTACAATGTAAAGAATTAGCACAATGCCTAGCTCACAGCAAAAACTTAGTAAATATCAGCTTATTATTATTTTCTAACAGCCACTCTTATAAGAGTGATCCACAGATCGCCTTTATCAGAACCACTGCGGTGCTGGTTTAGAATGCAGACACCCGGAGCCTGCACTGACTCTGTTCATCCAGAAGGTCTGAGGGACGATGGGCATTCTTAACCAACTCCTCTGTACACTACCGCTGTGGGACCACTGCTGGAAGCTCCGTGCACGGGTGGCAAGCATGGTCAGACCATCTCTGAAGAAGATCTGTTTAGCATGCAGGGCCCCCAACCTTGGCTCACACCATGACCTGGCTTCCTGCAGCAGGTGGAAGGAGAAAGGCAGTGTGGTCCCCGGGCTCTAGAGACAACAACATTTTTAGAATTGAAGAAGACATCCATGTCCTGCTTTACCGTGTTCTTTACCCAGTAAGAAGCTCCTGTCCCCAGACAAAAAAAAAAAAAAAAAAAATGCCATCATGAGCCTCCTTCCTTCCCCAACTCTCGTGCAGGTTTCTTGCCAGGATAAGAGGAACTGTATCTTTTCAGATCAATTCTGGGCAACGCGGCCCCTGGACTGAATATCAACGTTGCTCCAAGTTATTTATTTCTGAGGTTCTCCTACTTTGCTTCCCACCACCCCTTTCCTTCCCCCAACCCCCCACCTCCTACTTTTTAGGCCTACATTCTCTTCTAACCCTCTGGTGCCCTGTGCCACCTAGCTCTTCCAAATCCCTGCTGCAGGGTCTTCTCCCTCATCTGTAAACTCATTCTTCCTTCCTATCTAGCAAACTACTTTGGCGGAAGTATAGGGATAAGCAGGGGGGGAAGGTGGGCATCTTCTAGAAGAAAATGGTGGGCTGAACCAAATTCCCATCTGGAAGGGGGACCAAAGCTAGCACGACCTACAGACAAAGCCAGGACTTTATTTAGGAAGCAAGATTAAATTTGGTCTAATACATGATTACATGACCATCGGGGTCCCCAGAATTCCAGAAAATAACTTTAGCCCTAGAAAAAGACAGATGTGGGCACCTGGGTGGCTCAGTGGGTTAAAGCCTCTGCCTTCAGCTCAGGTCATGATCCCAGGGTCCTGGGATCGAGTCCCACATCGGGCTCTCTGCTCAGCAGGGAGCCTGCTTCCCTTCCTCTCTCTCTGCCTGCCTCTCTGCCTACCTGTGATCTCTGTCTGTCAAATTAAATAAAATCTTTAAAAAAAAAAAAAGAAAGAAAAAGACAGATGTGACTAGTTGTCTGCCATAGACAAATCTCAAAAATGGTCCACAGGAATATCCATTTTTGATCAAATGAACTTTTCAGTGAACCTGTGAGGGTCAATTACTCATTTTCTAAAATCTTTTGCACCTGTACCTAGGAGGCAGCCAGTCAACAAATTACCTGTTGGATATCTATCACGTGGCAACTTACTTTAGTTTCTGGGGCTGCTACCTCATAGATTGCATTTCTTTGTTTATTTTCTAAACACATGAGTTAATTTTAGGTGATGATAGACTCATATGCTGCAATACATACTATGAAGAAGAGAAAACAGGGTAATGTGGCATGTGGGAGGGGTGGTTAGGGCAGTCTTCTCCCTGGAAGTACCATCCAGGTTGAGATCTACATGGGGGGAACAGGGCAGTGAGGGAAGCATCCAGGGGAACAGCAGTCCAAGAAGGACAGTAACACAAAGACCTTGGGATAAGAAAAACTTAGCACGTGTTCAGGGACAGAATGAAGGCACCAATACATGTTCACATTATATACATGGACGTCAGTGGGGTGCGTGGGTAGCCCAGTCAGCTGAGCGTCCAAGCTCTTGGTTTAGGCTCAGGTCATGATCTCAGGGTCATGAGATCGAGCCCTAGGTTGGGCTCCACATTCCACATGGAGTCTGCTTGTTCTTCTTGCTCCCCTTCCTCTACCCCTCCCCCTGATTGCAATCACATGTGTTCTCTCTCTCTCACTCTAAAATAAATTAATAAATAAAATCTTTTTTTTTTTTAAAGTAAAGTCATCTTTAAATAAATAAAATAAATCAATGGACATAAACATCTAACAGACATGATTGGGAGCCTTAGCAGAATTTGAACTACGGCATTAGCACGTTATCAATTACTTTTTTTTTTTTCCAAAGATTTATTTTTTTTAGTTTAGAGAGAAAGAGCTTGTGAGCCGGGGGAGGGGCAGAGGAAGAGGGAGAGGAGCAGGGAGCAGGGAGCCTGACATGGGGCTGGATCCCACAACCCTGAGATCATGACCTGAGCTGAAACCAAGAGTCAGACACTCAACTGACTGAGCCACCCGGGTGCCCTTCAATTACCTTTCTTTCTTTCTTTCTTTTTTTTTTTAAGATTTTATTTATTTATTTGACAGAGATCACAAGCAGGCAGAGAGGCAGGCAGAGAGAGAGGAGGAAGCAGGCTCCCTGCCGAGCAGAGAGCCCGATGTGGGGCTCGACCCCAGGATTCTGGGATCATGACCTGAGCCGAAGGCAGAGGATTTAACCCACTGAGCCACCCAGGTGCCCCTCTTTCTTTCTTTTTTAAAGATTTATTTATTTTACAGAGAGAGAGAGAGAGAACACATGTGCAGTGGGGGTGGGGTGCAGAGGGAGAGAGAGAATCTCAAGCAGACCCCCACTGAGTGTGGAGCCCAATGCAGGGCTCTATCTTACAACCCTGAGATCGTGACCTGAGCTGAAATCAGGAGTTGGATGCTTAACCCACTGAGCTACCCAGGCATCTCTCAATTACTTTTCTTTTTAATCCAATAAGTATTAAATGTCTCCCCTCCCCCCACCCCTCCGCCTCCAGCAGGCAGGCTTTCTATTAGACGCAAAAGATAAAAGATGCATCTGAAAGTGTCTGCCCCGGGTAGCTCAGAACTGGTGGTGGAGACAGATAGGCAAGTACCCAGTTAAAGCCACCTTCCGAGTGAGTTACAGCCCTGGAGCAGGAGCACCGTGAGGGGCTGGGGAGGCTTAGAGGAAGAAGGTCTCATTCCTCCAGAAGTATGGAAGGCTTTTACATAAGAGGCGACCTTTGAGTTGAGCCCTTCAAGATGACTAGGATTTAACAAGATGAATAGTTCCCAGCAATACTGCGGACTAGATATTCTGAAAAATCCTCCAGTTACAAAACACTGAACTGCAGAATTAAATACAATAAATATCCTTTGGAAGCCAGCAATGTATAATGGGGAACTAGTGCCAAAGCCCCATGTTTTCTTGAGGGCATTTGTCAGTACCAGGAACCCAGAGTCCTGGGGGAGGGTGGTATGGGGGCTTGTGGGGGGCAGGACATGAGAGGCAGAGACTCAGGCACCAGTAGATAGCTGGGACACTGGAAATGAGGCACCCCAGAAAAAGTCAGGAATCCTGAAGACCCACCCCCTTTTCAGAAAGGCACGAGAGAAAGCTACCTGCCCCTTAGCAAGGGCAGAGCCTGTCAAGATTAGCTTGTCCGTTTTCAGTCTAGGTGCTGGGGACAGAAAGAAAAGATAGGACTCCTGAGGGAATGAATTACCACAGCTGACCTTTCTCTCACTCAAGTTGGGGTCTGATTACACTACCGTCTCCACTTCCACCATAGAATCCCCCAAGGCTCAAGAATGGGTGTCCCGTGTACTTCAGGAAGGTGGTGTTAAGGATGGGCTAAAATGAGGATTATTTAAGGAGCGGTTAGGGCCACCCTGAAAGTCTATACATTTCTCAGAATGTAAATTATATTTCAATAAAGATTTTTCCCCCCAAAGGAGAAGAGGAGGAGTGAGATGAAGAGAAGGAGGAGGAAGAGTTAAATGTCCAGATCTACTCCCTAGTTTATGTCTCTAGAGATCCTCCCCTAGACTACAGTCTGGAGAGGGTAAAAGTTTCTCTGTACTAGGGAACGTCAGATATAGTTAAGGGTACACATGCAATAAGCAAAAATAATGGATGAATAACACGAGATACTGTGACTGGTTACTCTAGCCTTCTTCCCATTACTTGGTTCCCAGAACTTGGCAGCTAGCATAAAAAAAGAACATCAGGGTCTCCCCAATAAAACAGGTGATCCCATCACCATAAAGGGTTTTCAGAGCTTCCAGTCAGCAGTTCAGCCCCCTCTCTTAAGAAGGAACACACAGGGGCGTCTGGGTGGCTCAGTGGGTCAAAGCCTCTGTCTTCGGCTCAGGTCATGATCCCAGGGTCCTGGGATCGAGTCCTGCATCAGGCTCTCTGCTCAGCAGGGAGCCTGCTTCCTCCTCTCTCTCTGCCTGCCTCTCTGCCTACTTGTGATCTTTCTGTCAAATAAATAAATAAAACCTTAAAAAAAAAAAATGGAATGAACACACAACCGGGAGTGCCTGATTGACTCAGTCAGTTGAGTGTCTGACTCCTGATCTCAGCTCAGGTTTTGATCTCAGGGTGGTGGGTTCGAGCCCCACATTGGGCCCCATACTGGGTGTAGAGCCTACTTAAAAAAAATAATGAACACACAACCAAAGATTATTAGACATCTATGGAAAACTTCCCCTATAGAAGATAAAGACCCATACAAACCAAAAAGCAAACAAGCAAGCAACCTACAAAAATAGAGACCAAGCATGGGAAATAAAACTTTTTAAAGTTAAAAAAGACCCTTTCAGACATAGGTACTGCAATCGTCAAATAAGAACAGGATGCCACAAAAAGGAACATATAGAAAACAACAAAATTAAGAGGTCTTAAACATTTTAAATATGAAAGCAGAAATGAAATACTCAGTCATGGAGCTGAAACATAAAGTGAACATTTTTTACAGAAGAAAGCAAAATGACAGAGGCAGAACATAGGAAAGATTACAGAAATTAAAGGGTATCTTAACTAGTTTAGGAACTATAAAGAAAGTACCATAGACAGGCTGGCTTTTAAACAACAGAAATGTGTCTCTCATAGTTCCAGAGGCTGGAAGTCCAAGATGATGGTACCTGCATGACCAGTTTTGAAGAGCTCTCTTCAGGGTTGCAGACTTAGAGTTATATCCTCACATGGCACAAAGAGAGCAAGCTAGCTCTCTGGCCTCTTCTTATAAGGGCACTAATCTCGTTCATGAAGGCCCCACCCTCGTGACCGAATTATCTTCCAAGGGCCCCAGCTTCCTAACACCATTGCATAAGATTAAATTGGGTTTTAACCTGTGAATTTTGAGGGGACAAAAACATTCAGTCCATAACAGAGGGCCAGTCCCCAAGGTACAATATGTTAATACTCATTCCTGGAAGGACAAAGAAAACTGAGCAAAGTAAATCTGCAGTGCAGGTTTTCAAGGTCATTCTTAGAATCTAGGGATAGGATGTGCAGACTGGAAGGACACACTGATGAAGCCCAGCACAATGGATAAAACAGGTCCACATTGAAGTACATCATTATGACATCTCACAAAACTAGCATCAAAGTTTATTTGCTTTTGGAGAAAGAGAAAGTAAAAATAACAACAACAACCCTGGTTGTATATAAAAGATCAGGCATCGAATGGCTTAGGACTTAACAGTAATGCTAAAAGCAAGACCTGAACAAAGCACTTCAGTTTCCATTAAAGGCAGGGTAGGAAACTTAGCAATCCCCCTGCTGAAAACAATGGAAAACACTGGGTAAGATATATTTTTGAAGATAAAGGTACCTCAAAAGCATTAAGGACCTAGACAGTTGGGAACTCTCAGGACTAGAGCTTATAACAAGAGAAGCAGGCAGAACATCAGAACAATAATGCCAAACCAGAGCTAGACTTGACCTCCTTCCCCTGCAGCATAGGGAACTGTGGGAAGGACCACCTTGGTGCTGCCTTGGGGAGCAGGTGTGGAAAGAAAGGGAAAGAAGCTGACCTGGGGAGGTCTTGCCCAAAGATGGTCCTCATGTGAAACTGTGTTCAGAGCATACATAACCTGCATGGGCCAGGAATTCTCAAAGCTGGATGTACTTCTTCCTGATAGGGCGCTTAGCAACTAGAAGAAACAAATGGAAAGTTCTGCAGGAAGGCACATTGAGCCTAGACCTCGGAGAACCACCACAATCATTTTTCTAAGGTAACATCTAGCCATCAGCAGAAGCACACCGGAAAATAAAACCTGAATCTGAATGACAACAGATACTGGAATGATTAGTCATGAACTTTAAACAACTAAGCCTATCAAGTTTAAAGGACAAAAGACTGTCACTTAAAACTATCTTTAGGAAACAAGGAATTGTGAGAATGGCAGAGCAGTTTTGAAAAAGAACTAAAGATCATTTCCAGAAATGAAAAACACACGAAATTTAGAAAAAGAGAGTACAGAAATGCCTTCACAGTTCAGAAGGAAAATGATGGCTGATCTGAAATTCTATACCCTGCTAAACTATTAATACATTACCAGGTTAGGATAAAGAGACTTTTTTTAAAAAAAAGATTTTATTTATTTATTTGACAGAGATCACCAGTAGGCAGAGAGGCAGGCAGAGAGAGAGGAGGAAGCAGGCTCCCTGTTGTGTAGAGAGCCCGATGCAGGGCTTGATCCCAGGACACTGGGATCATGACCTGAGCCGAAGGCAGAGGCTTTAACCCACTGAGCCACCCAGGCACCCCAGATAAAGAGAATTTTGATGGGCAATCTTTCAAAAACCTGACCTCTCATGTTCCCCTTCTGATGAAGTTACTGTAGGATGTGGTCCGTTAAATTCAAACAGCACACCAAGAAGACATGGAAAACAGAAGATCCAACATAGGAAAGGGGCAAAGGAATTTCAAGGAGGAAATTGCAAAGAGGTACCTGAGTGACAGCTGTGCACAAATATAGGGGAAAGTGGTCTACAAGGAAGCAAGAGGATTCAAGGATACATTGAGAAGAGCTGTCAGCCCCAAGATTCTTGCTGTCACTCTAGTCTCTCCTCACCACTTCTTTGTACCCGAGGACAGAATGCCTGCTCATATTCTTATATGTACTCGACTTCTCTTTTCTTTTCTTTTTTTTAAGATTTATTAATTTGACAGAGAGAGCTCACAAGTAGAGCAGCAGGCAGAGAGAGAGAGAGGAGGAAGCAGGCTCCCCACTGAGCAGAGAGCCTGATGTGGGGCTTTATCCCAGGACCCTGGGATCGGGACCTGAGCTGAAGGCAGAGGCTTAACTCGCTGAGCCACCCAGGTGCCCCTGTACTTGACTTAAGTGTTGTCACAAAAATTCCTCTTTTCCCTTCCAGGTCCTGTTATTTGGATCATCTAAGCTCATCTATTCCAAGATATTTTTGACATCTCTTAAGAGCTGAAGTTAGGTCATAAGATTTTAAAGATTTTATTTATTTATTTATTTGAGAGAGAGAGAGAGAGAGAGAGAGAGCAAGCACAGGTAGGGGGAGGGGCAGAAGGAGAGGAAGAAGCAGGCTCCCCACTGAGCAGGGAGCCCGATCCCAGGACCCTGGGATCATGACCTGAGCCAAAGGCAGACCCTTAACTGACTGAGCCACCCAGGTGCCCAGATCATATGATTTTAGAAGCAAGAAATACAGAACTTTCAACTCCCTTTGATACTATTTTTGATGACAATCTGTATGTTCCTCCCAGCAGCCCTGCCAGATGCTCCAGCCATGGTCAGCCAGCCGTCTGTTTTCCAGAACTCATTCTTGTCCTACAAGTTCCCAGAACTCAATCAGTTTTCCAACATCAAACTTAGTAAAACACCTACACACTTACACAGAAGTAACAAACCTCCACATTAGGATGTACAATGATTAAAACACCACTTCTGGGGTACTTAGAAAGGCTGTCACAAGCAGTTGACCTGTGAGATCCAGCAACACTGAAGCCGGTGGGCTTGGTGCCCCTTTCAAACCATCCCCTGGTCATTCTGCCATCTCTTTATCAGTTTTGGAAGTGATTTGAGACTTTACCTATGTATCTCTTTGTTTACAATGTCAGATTTGTGGACATAAATAAAAAATTTTTCTCATAAACTTCAGCTGGAAAATGTATTAAGAGGCTGCACTGTGTGAAGTTGGGAGATTAAAGTTAAGAGGTCTTCTAACAAGGAGATATCAGCAACGTTCTGCTAGTTGCCCCGTAGCCTGGAAATCTTTCTTCCAGGGACGTCACCCCTGAGCTGGATGCCAAGTGAGCCCGCTGTCAGCTTTGGTCCTGGGACTTTCCACCATACAAACTGAAGGAAAGGAGATAGATGCCAATAAAAAATTCAGGATATTTATCAGTGGTCGAAAAAACATACCCCACAGGGATGGTTTCCCCCTCTTGTCTGATTGGTCACTTAGAATTTGATGATTCAAATAGTTCCAGGAAATAAGACTCATGATGTCAGTCTGTGCTAACATTTGTCTCAATCATTCCATTCTCTCCTGGTAAATGACTGCGCTTAGCAGTGTGACAAAGCCAGGTGGAGTCAATTACAGTGTGAATTTCACTAAGATGCTTCTTTAGAGCCCACACCATTAGAAGACATTCTGCCAAGAAATTTTACTGCAGTCTTACATGAATTAATATGACCCTGACACACGCAATTTACTCACCATTATTATGTTTCAGGTTGGGAGTGTGCCAAAACAGTCCGAGGTGTATCTGTTTGTTTTCTATACTTTCCAAGGGCTAAAGTGATTATACAACTGAATTGAGTCATTATTTGCTAATTGATACCCAGCTATTTTAAAGGATTGGAATAATTGGGCTATTATTTCAGAATTTTTAATTTGAAACAAAGCAAAATGTCTCTTACTGATGTTTTCCTGAAAGTCATCTATTAAAATTATGAAACATTCACTTTGCTATTTAATAAAAACCCACGATTAGGTTTTTGTAAGAAGGAAGACTTCTTTCCTTAAAGCAAGATCAATAACTGTAGGGTCATGATGTTGATCAACAATTCTGAGGTCGTTGGGGGGGGGGGGTTCCCCACCACCAAGTAATTCTCCAACTCCAACTGGGTGTTCCACAATTCCACTCAGTTCTGACGCTATCTACCTGCAAATAGTGTCAAATTTCCCAGATTAAGGGCTCAGTCCTATGAGACTGCCCTCCCACTCCCCACTCAGGGACCAATCTTAAGTCCAAGTTGTCACCTGGGTTTCTCACCCACAGTGTATAGATTGGAGGTTCCAACGACCCCCTATTCCGGTTTGATTACTTTGCTAGAGCAGCTCACAGAACTAAAAAAACCATTTTACTTACTAACTAGATGACCGGCTTACTAGAAATGGGTATAACCCAGAAGCAGTCAGATGGAAGAGGTGCGTGAGGGAAGGTGTGGGGAAAGACTGCAGAGTTTCCAAGCCCTCTCCACTCTCCCAGGATCTCCATGCGTTCACTGACCCAGAAGCTCTCCTAACCCCCTCCCCTCGTGTTCTTATGGAGGCTTCATTACTAGGCACCATTGATTAAATCATTGGCTGCTGGTGATGTAATTCAACCTGAGGCCCCTCTTCCCACCTCAAAGGTAGGAGGTGGGACTCAAAGTCCCAACCCTCTAATCACACAGTTGGTTCTCCTGGCAACCAGCCCTCAACCATAGGTGACCAGGAGGCTTCCAAAAGTCATCTCATTAACATAACAAAAGACACCTATCACTCGGTCACTTAGGAAATTCCAACAGTTTTATTAACTCTTTGCCAGATACAGGAGAGACCCAATATATATTTCTCATAATATCACATAAGATATATAACTTAAATGATTACATCCTTGGTTAGAGTCTGAGTTGAAGGAAGACATATAATTGATAAAGAAGAGATATTTCAGAATGTAATTGCAGCTTCTCTAAAGGCAGTATGTAAGTTAGGAGAGGCTAGCCGCTTTAACGAACAGTCCCCAGATCTCAACGTTTTGATTAGTCGAAATTTACCGCTCACTCCTACAAAGTCCCAGGGAAGATGTTCCTAAGCACTAAAGGAATTGCTCAAGAATGGATGCTCCTTCCATCCTACAGCTTCGCCATCTTCCTCAGAAGGCCACCAAGTTGGGAGAGAGGGAGAGAGTTCAAGGGGGAACAGCCTTGGGCATATAATTCCTTGCCTCTTAAGTGACATGTCACTTCTCTCATCTATCTCAAATAAATGTATTGCCTGCTCTACGGCATAGCTCCTAGTAAAAAAACTAGATAAGAAACCAGGCCACCCCACCCATGAAGTCCTCCTTTTGGAAAGCGCTGGGTGACCTAGATGACTGACCAGTTGAGTGATGTTGCTCTTCCCTTCCTGTACCCTTCCTACTCTTGGGTTTTAAGTTCACCAGTGAAGGGGACACCTGTCTGGCTCTGTGGGCAGAGCCGGTGACTCTTGTTCTCAGGGTTCTAGGTTTGAGCCCCAGGTTGGGTGTAGATACTACTTAAAAATAAAATATTTAAAATAAATAAATTCATCAGTTAGAAGTGAGCCTTAACCACCTCACCCTCAGACCCCAGTAAAAGCTGAGCCTTAAGTCCATGCTTTCTTGTCATCTCTCTACCCTCAGCCTTGCTGTGTGGCCTCTAGAATTGGTGAGTGATAAGTCTTGTTCTTCAAAGTTCTCCGGCAGTTTTTCACTTAGGTGCATCTTCTAATCATGATAACCGCGAGAGCCCGTCCAACCACAGCAATGGCTGCAACCAGGGAAATGTCTATGGGGTCTGTCAACCCTACAGGTCCAGGCAAGGGCCTTGGGCATTCCTAGCCAAGAGCATCACCATCAGTAGGCTGAGACCAACAGAACACCCACCTCTGTGAATGTTAATCTCATGCAAAGACACTCACAGAAACTTCTAGAATAATGTTTGACACATGCCTGGGCACTGTGGCCCAATGAAGTTGACACATAAAATTTGCCATCACAATGAGGGGAGAATAAGATATTTTCAAAAATTCAAGACCTCCAAAAGTTAACCTCCTATAGACCCTTTCCTATGAGCATCTGAGAAAGCTTCAGCAGAACAAGGGAGTAGACAAAGAAAGAGAAGCCGTGGATCTAGAAGTCTCCTACACAGGCCAGTCTAAGGACAACAGCTCTGCAGCAGGTGGAGGAAAGCGCCTGGGCCTGTGGGAGCAGCAGGACGTCACTCTTTGGGGAAAGCAAAGGAAGATGTTTCCTCGGGTTGTTTCTCTGGGCATCTCTAAGGGTGGTTATCAAGGGCACTGATGCTGGAGCCATACTTTCTGGGTTTCAATCCCGGTTTCCTCCTCAGTACCTGGTGATATGTACCTCAGTACAGGGCTTCTGTTTTTTCACATGTAAAATGGGGAAAATTAGAGTACGTTTTGCTTAGAGGAACGGTGGATGGTCAGGGCGAGCGACACAATGTTGCTCAAAAACCCCAACATCTCAGTGGCTTAAAAGCAGAAAGATACTTTTCTTTCTTATATTGTATGTCCCCAACTGTTGGCTGGGGCGGTCCACAATGTCCTCACTTGAGTGTGCAAACAGTGGGAAGCTCCGTCACCAGGAATGACAGTGTTTTCTCTGGAGGGAGGAAGAAAACGTGGGGAGTTATATACCGGTTCTTATAGGCGGGTATGTCTCATGGGCTGAGACAATTGAACCGTAATTCTACCTTACACCCACGTGGAGGACCGAAATGTCAATGGACACCCTCACACCCACCACAGAGCCCCGTGCCTCCCCCTTACAGGGAAGGAATCCATGGCTCTAGGTGAGGAGTGGGGCCACCTGAAGGGGAGAACAAGGAGGAAATAAAATGCCCAGAGAAGGGAAGGGAGCCATGATCCTGAGGACTGTGAGTTTGAATTTTGAGAGAGAAAAGAGAAATGAGAGCGGTCTTGTAAGGAGTAGAATCTTCGAGAGCGTGAGAGAGGTCTCAGGAACTCGGGAATGGGTGTGCTACATAAAAACACATATCAGAGACGAGTTCTCTGATTCCTCCTCAAGAAAGTTTAGCAGATTTTTGTTACATTTCTTGGAGATGGAACATCAGGCTAAGATGGGCTCAAGGGAGCCCATGCGTGGGCGTCAGCAAGAGAACTCAAAGGATTTCTCAGGCATTTAGGTCCTTGAGGTAGGCTTCACTGCACTTGTCCTAGGAGCCTCTCCTCCTTCATCTCTGCTGAGGGAGGGCTTGGTGGGAGTTTGCAGACCTCCAATAACAATTTTTTTTTGTATTTCCGTATTTTAAATCTCTCCAATCTTATTTAATTATATCTTGGTATACTTAAAGCTCATTTAACAAATTTTCCTTTTTAATATTCAGGTTATCTTGCAAATACATTGTTTTGAGAGAAAGGAAATTATGTTCTGGGCTCACTTTTTAAATGAATTTTTTAAATAAAAAATCATTTTATTTTTATTTTGGCAGCTTAGACTTCTAGAAAACTTGCGAAGATAGTACTACAGAGTTCCCTCATACCCTCTGCCCAGTTTCCCCTCTTGTTAACATCTTACATAAGTATGCTATATTTGTCACAGTTGACAAAGCAATTTTTAAAAAAAAAGAATTTATTTATTTAAAAGAGGGAGAAAGAGAGAACACGAGGTGGGTAGGGTCAGAAGGAGAAGCAGACTCCCTGCTCAGCAAGGAAGCCCACAGGGAGCTTGATCCCGGGACTCCAGGATCCTGAACTGACCAGAAGGCGGTCGCTTAACCAACTGAGCCACCCAGGTGCCCCTTGATAAAGCAACCCTGAAATATTATTATTAACTAATATCCATGCTGTAGTCAGATTTCCTTAGTTTTTGCCTGATGTCTTTCTTCCGCCCCAGCATCCCACCCAAGACACCACATTACGTTTAGTCATCATTCTCATTTTATTTTGATAAATATGAAAATCTCACACTGAATGACTCAAACTGAAACAAATAGTAAACGAATTCACAGCTAGCGAGGGAGATTTGGGCTTTAAGGACACTCCAGGAGAAAACAAGATTGCCCCCTGGTGTTCAGAATAGAAAATAGCATCTTGACTTTCCAAGGTAGGGTTGACGCGGAAGGACTCACCTTCCTAAACAAGTTCCTTGTGGAAAAGCTAATAAATACCATCGTTTAAATATCATCAAAAGAAAAGGAAGATGCTATCAATAACTAACAAACAAAGCAAACAACCTCAACCATGAAATGTCCTTGAAGACAGACAGAGCCTCTGCCACGGCAGGTGGTAATGTCAAAAGACTGAGAGGCTGGCGTGTGGCTGGCTACGGGACGGATCTAAAAGGTGAGGCATTTAATGCGTGTGTATAATATGACCCTTAAAAGCTGCCTCTCCACTTCACTAGTCTTGCGAGCTCTGTATTTAGCAGCACTTTCCCCCACGCCCTCCTGTCCCCTCCTTAATTAGGGGATATTCAACCGTTTGAACGTAGTGAAAAGTCAAGAAGCATGCCCAAAGAGGCTGAGAAAGGGCTATCCCAAAGACAGAGAAACAGAGAGTAGGCATCCATATAGAAATAGACACAGTTAAGAACCTAAAACTTGGGTGCCTGGGTGGCTCAGTGGGTTAAAGCCTCTGCCTTCGCTCTGGTCATGATCCCAGGGTCCTGGGATCAAGTCCCGCATTGGGCTCTCTGCTCAGCGGGGAGCCTGCTTCTCCCTCTTTCTGTCTGCCTCTCTGCCTACTTGTGATCTCTGTCAAATAAACAAAATCTTAAAAAACAAACAAATAACCTAATTTAGGTGTCTTGCACACTTATATATGTTCCTGAAAAGCAAGTTTTCTGTTACTTGAAGCCCAATTTATTATATACTGACCAATTAATATTCTTCCAAATATTGTTTTTTAGTATTAATAATTAAAATAATGTTTACTGAAGCCCAGGCAGTATGTGAAGTTCTTTATATGCTTTGATTCTTTTAATCTGCACAGCAAGTTCCTGGTATAGATCTTATGATCAAGCACCTTTTGTGAGGGGTGGAAGGATATTTTGAAATTTAATGAGGTGCCCCCCTAAGGGTCACACAGCTGCTAAGGAGTGGAGCAAGGACTCAACTCGGGCCTGATCCCAGATGCTCTGATCCACTCTGCCACGATCTTAACATCAGTTTCCACAACTGAGAATGTTTGGAAAAAACTGAAATAACTTAGGCTGTGACCTTAATAACTGTAAGAGCTCCTTACTCTATGAATACTGAGCATAACGTAGGCCCTGGTGCATTGACGTCGAATAATTTGTTGAATGAATGAATAAGTATGTCTCTTCTAATTCTTTCCTGACTCTGAGATTTAGAGATTTCAACTTTTTTTCTTTCTCTCAAATGTTAGTAACTTTTATCTTCTCATGGATACTCACAGATCTTTTTCTGAAGTTTTGTGGGAAAGAAACCTACAACTTGATGAAAAGAGGTTGTTGTGTGTCAGATTATGGTGGAAATATCTTGGTTTGAGAAGAGAAAGTTTGAACATCCATTTATAATAAAAACTCTGAACAAAGTCGGTATGGAGGAAACATACCTCAACACAATAAAGGTGAAAAGCTGAAAGCTTTCCTGTCAGTCCACAAAAGAGACAAGGAGGCCCACTTACACAGCATAGAAGTGGAAGTCCTAGCCATGGCAATTAGGCATGTTCATCAGTGGATGGACCATCCAGAAAATCAACAAGAAATAGTGGCTTTGAATGACACATTGGACCAGAGAGACCTAACAGATATATTCAGAATATTTTATCCAAAAACAGTGGAATACACATACTTCTCTCTTTAAAAAAAAAAAAAAAGTTTTATTTATTTACTTGAGAAAGAGAGTGAGACTGCAAGTGGGGGAGGAGCAGAAGGAAAGGGAGAAGCAGACTCTGCACTAAGCGGGACTCGATCCCAGGACTCCAGGATCACGACCCAAGCCAAAGGCAGATGCCCAACCAACTGAGCCACTCAGGGGCCCCTACACATTCTTTTCAAGAGCACATGGATCTTTCTCCAGAATAGGTCACATGTTAGGCCACAAAACAAGTCTCAACAAATTCTCCATCTTTTTCAACCATAATGGTGTAAGACTAGAAATCAATTGCAAGAAAAAATCTGGAAAGAACTCAAATATATGGACACTAAATAACAAGCTACTAAACAATGAATGGGTGAACCACAAAATCAAAGAGGAAATAAAAATAGTACATGGAGACAAACAAAAATGAAAACACAATGGTCCATACTCTTTGGGCTACAGTAATAGCTGTTCGAGGCTGTGCTGAGAATATTATAGCAATACAAGTTTACCTTATGAAGCAAGAAAAAGCTCAAGCAAACAACTTAATCTTATTCCTAGGGGAGCTGGAGAAAGAAGAACAAAGCTAAAAGCCATTAGAAAAAAGGAAATACTAAAGATTAGAGCAAAATAAATGAAATAGAGACTAAAAAAATCAATAGAACAGATCAATGAAACCAAGAACTGGTTCTTTGAAAAGATCAACAAAATTGATAAACTTCTAGCCAGACTCAACAAAGAAAAAAAAAAAAAAAGAAAGAAAGAAAGAAAAAGAAAAAAAAAAAAAGAAGAAAGAGGACTCAAATAAATAAAATCAGAAATGAAGGAGAAATAAAAACTAATGCCACAGAAATACAAAGGATTATAAGAGAATATTATTAAAAATTATATGCCAACAAATTGGACAACCTATAAGAAATGGATAAATGCCTGGAAGCATTTAACCTTCCAAAAATGAATCAGGAAGAAATAAAAAAATTTGAATAGACTGATGACTGGCAATGAAATTGAATTAATAATAAAAATTCCCAACAAATAAAAGTCCAGGACCAGATTGCTTCACAGGTGAATTGTACCAAAATGTAAGGAAGAATTAATACGCATTCTCCTCCAGCTCTTTCCAAAATTACAAAAGGAAGAAAAACCCCCAAATTCATTCTATGAAGCCAGCATTACCCTAATACCAAAACCAGATAAAGACACCACTAAAAAAGAAAACTGCAGGCCAATATTTCTGATGAATATAGATGCAAAAATCCTCAACAAAATATTAGCAAACAAAGCCCAATACCATAAAGAAAAATCATTCACCATAATCAAGTGGAATTTATTCCAGGGATACAAGTGTGGTTCAATATTCACAAATCATTGTGGTACATCACATCAACAAGATAAAGAATAAAAATGATATGATCATCTTCACAGATACAGAAAAAACATTTGACAAAGTACAATATCCATTCATGATAAAAACTCTCAACAAAACATGTTTACAGGAAACATAGCTCAACATAATAAAGGTCATATATGAAAAATCCACAGCTAACATCATACTCAATGGTGAAAAAAATTGAGAACGTTTTCTCTAATATTAGAAACAAGACAAGAATGTCCAGTCTCACCACTTTCATTCAACAGAGTACTGGAAGTCCTAGCCACAGTAATCAGACAAGAAAAAGAAATAAAATCACCCATAGGTGCCCTGGGTGGCTCAGTCAATTAAGCATCCGACTCTTGATTTTGGCTCAGGTCATGCTCTCAGGGTCCTGGGATTGAGCCCAGTGTCAGGCTTTGCACTCAGTGGGGAGTCTGCTTGGGGATTCTCTCCCTCTCCCTCTGTCCCTCCCCCCTCTCACACAGACACACACTCTCTCTAAAATAAATAAATAAGTCTTTAAAAAAAAGGCATCCACATCGGTAAGGAGAAGTAAAATTTTCTCTATTTGTAGAAGACATGAACTAAATATGGAAACACTGAAGTCTCCACCAAAAAACTATTAGAACTGATAAGTGAATTCAATAAAGTCATGGGATACAAAATTAATATACCAAAATCCATTGCATTTCTATGCACTAATAATGAAGTAGCACAACAGGAGAAATTAAGAAAATAATCCCATTTATAAATACACCAAAAATAATAAAATACATAGGAATAAACTTAACCAAGGAGGAGAAAGATCTGTACTCCAAAAACTATAAAACACAGATGAAAGAAATTGAAGATGACCAAGCAAATGGAAAGATATTCTGTGTTCATGAACTGAAAGAATTAATATTGTTAAAATGTCCATACTGCTCAAAGCAATGTACACATTTAATGGAATCCCCATCAAAATACCATTAACCTTTTTCACAGAGCTGGAATGAATAATCCTAAAATCCGTCAACCAATGAATGGACAATGAAGATGTGTTATATATAAACTATGGAATATTACTTGGCCATAAACAAGAATAAAAGTTTGCCATGTGCAACAATGTGGATGGACCTAAAGGGGATAATGTTAAGTGAAATAAGCCAGAGAAAGACAAATGTCAGATGATTTCACTCATGGAGAATATAATAAAAGAATGAAGAATGAAAGAAAAAAAGAGACAAAAAGAGAGACTTAAATACAGAGAACAAATTGGTGGTTGCCAGAAGGGGAGGGGGATGGGTGAAATAGATAAAGAGAATTAAGGGTACACTTACCATGATGGGCACTGAAAAATGAGGAGAATTGTTGAATCATATTGTGCACATGAAACTAATATAACACTGTATGTGAATTATACTTGAATAAATAAAAAAATAAAGGTTTGAAGAACTGAAAAAACCCCCACTAAATAAGAGTGTAACAAATGTCCTTATATTCACATGTACACTAGCAAATGTGCAGATATATCTATAAGATAAATTCTTAGAAGTGGGATAATTGAATCTAAAGGTACCTTTTAAATTTTGTTAAGTGTTAAAAATTGCTTTCTAAAGACTCTCACTAGCAACGCTTTCATTCAATATTTGAACACCTACAATGTGTCAGGTACTGTTCTAGGCACTTGTGACATAATGATAAATAAATCAAAGATCTTTTTCCTGTGAAGCTTATTTTGTGTGTGTGTGTGTGTGTGTGTGTGTGTGAGAGAGAGAGAGAGAGAGAGAGAGAGAGAAAGAGATATGGGGTTTTGGAGAGGCAAGGGATAGTCATCAAGAAAGATTCCAAAGTTTGTTTTCAGCCTGTTGCCATCAGCCAAGAAAGATGAAAGAGTTTTGCAAGCTCAGAAGCTTGGTTTTGTGCATGCATACCCTGAGATGTCCATGGATATCCAAGATGCTAAATCAGCAGCTGCATATGTAAAGCTAGAGTTCAGGAGGTGGGTCTGAATTCCAGACATATAATAGATGAATTCTAAGCCATGAACCATTGAGTGAGTATAGACAGAGAAGTAGGCCAAGGATGGGACTCTGGGATGCATCAAACTAATAGCTGCAAGGATAAAATTGAAAAATTCCTGGTGAAACTGATTAAAACTCATTAAAAAGATAAAAATCACAAAAAACTACTAAAAACTACATATACTTATTATCCAGGATACATACAGAACTACAAATCTGTAAGAGGAGGAGATAAGCTATTTGAACAGCATTCAACAAGAGAATATCCATTTGTCAATAAGATATGAAAATGTACTCAACCATCACAACCATTATCAAAGAAATGAAAATTAAACCCACAAAGATACCACAACATACTCAAATGACCAAAATAGGAAGGGCTGTTAATACCAAACATTGGCAAGGACGGAGAGCGATGGGAATATTCATGCACTGCAGTAGGAATGTAAACTAGTACAACCACTTTGGAAAATGGTTTAGAAAAGATTTGCAGCTGTTGAACATACACGCATCATTTTACCCATTAATTTCACTTTTCCACAAAAACCCAGCAGAGATCTATGCACTTATACCAGAAAGTTCAGAGTAGCATTACTGTGACCTCACCGATTTCACAGTTGTTTTGTTTTCAGGGGCATGGATTTCTACTCTTTATTCTTTCCTTCTGCTTCTTTTCTTTTTCTAGTTTCTTAAGGCAGAAGCTTAGAGCATTGATTTGAACACTTTCGTTTCTTAGTTTCCTACTGCTGCTGTAACAAATTGCCACTAACTTAGTGGCTTATAGCAACACAAACGCCTTATCTCACCATTCTGTAGGCCAGAAGTCTGAAATTTTCTCACCAGGCTACAACCAAGGCATTAGCAGGGCTTTATTTCTTCCAGAGCCTTCATGGAGAATCCGTGTCCTTGCCTTTCCCGGCTCTGGAGAGGGCCTGCATCCCATGGTTCACGGCCACTTTCCTCCAGCAATATTAGGCTGAGTCCTTCTCATGCTGCCATCTCTTTGCTTCTCCCTCTTTTGCCTCCCTCCTCCAGATTAAGGACCCTTGCGTTTTCATTGGCTACACCTGGATAACCTATCTCAAAGTCAGCAGATTAGCAAACTGAATTCCATCTGCAACTTTAAATCTGTTTGCCATGGAACTAAACATACTTCCAGGTTCCAGGGATTAGGATGTGGACATCTTTGGAGGGATTCTGTTCTGCCAACCACTTTTTTTTTCTAATATAAGCACTTAATATTATAAATTTCCTTCTAGTTACTTTAGCTGTTCCCCCAGATTTCAGCGTTTTTAACCTTCATTTTCATTCAACTAAAAATATTTTCTAATTTCTAGTGAAGGTTTTAAAATTTCCAAATTGTTGTTTTCCAGGTATCTATCTTGTTGTAATTGATTTCTGCTTTAACTTTCATTCAGTGAATAAAATTTGTTAAAATTTGTTCTTGTTTCATGACCCAGCATATTATTCCATGTGTAATTTAAAAGAATGTGTTTTTTTGTTTTTTATGATTTTATTTATTTATTTGACAGAGAGAGATCACAAGTAGGCAGAGAGGCAGGCGTGGGGCAGGGAAGCATGCTCCCCACCGAGCAGAGCGCCCGATGCTTGATCCCAGGACCCTGAGATCATGACCTGAGCCGAAGGCAGAGGCTTAACCACTGAGCCACCCAGGCGCCCCAAAAGAATGTGTTTTATACTACTACTGGATTGAGTTTTCTTTAAATGTCAGTTTAGTCAAGTTGATTTATAGTGCTGTTCAAGTCTTCTGTACCCTAATTTTGACTATTTGTTCTATCAATTACAACTGTGGATTTGTCATTCTCCTTTCAGCACTATCAGTTTTTGCCTCATGAATTCAAAGATCTGTTATTAGGAGCATACATTTTTTTAGGACTGTTACATCTTCTTGGTGAATAAACCTTTTATCATTATGTAATTTCCCTTTTTATTCCTAGTAATGTTCCTCATTCATAAGTCTTTGATAATATTGTCATTGGTTTTTTTTTTTTTTTAAAGATTATTTAAGAGAGAGAGAGAGACAGACAGACAGTGGGGGAGGAGACAAAGGAAGAGAGAAAAGCAGACTCCCTGCTGAGTGTGGAAACCAACACAGGGCTCCATCTCATGACCTTGACATCATGACCTGAGCCGAAAACTGAGTCCAATGCTTAACCAACTCAGCGACCCAGGTGTTCCAATCACTAGTTTTCTTTTGATTGATGTCTGCATTGTATGCCTTTTTTCATCATTTTACTTTTAACCTATGTCTTCATATTTATATATAGCTATAGCTATAACAGCATATAGTTGGATATCCTCTTTTTTTAATGTAACATATCTCTTTTAATTTGGTGTGTTTAGGCCATTTTTTACATTTCATGAAATTATTGGTATGGTTGGATTTAGTCTACCACTTTTTTTAAAGACTACTTATTTGAGGGAGAAAGAGAGCAAGCAAAAGCAAGGGGAGCAGCTGGCAGAGGGAGAGGGCGAAGCAGTCTCCTTGCTGAGCAGGGAGCCCGATGCAGGGCTCGATACCAGGATCCCGGGATCATGACCTGAGCCCAAGGCAGCTGCTCAACCAACTGAGCCACCCAGGTGCCCCTAGTCTACCATTTTAATATTTACTTTCTTTGTCCTCTGTTTTTGTTCTTCTTTTTCATCTTTCCTGCCTTTTGTAATATTTCAACAGATTTATAACTTAATCTATTTTTTCAATTACAGTTTCAATATACATACACTAGGAATTATAGTATATATACCTAATCCTTCAATCTCTTTAAAGTTAATATTTTACCATTGCAAGTAAAATAAAGGCTCATAACTATATGTACACACACACACGTATATATATCCCTTTATTCTTCTTATAGTCATATGTATTATTCTTAAATGCACTGAAAACTTCTCTTGACAATTAGTTTTTGCTTTCAACAGTCATAATATTTTAAAGAACTTAGAAAAATTATCTTTTCTCTTTACCCATATATTTAACATTTATGTTATCTTTCCTTCATTCTTACAGTTCTCAATCTCCTTCTAGCATCATTTCCTTTAAACAAGTCTGCAGCTACAAATTCTTATTTTCCTTCACCTGAACATGTCTTTATTTTGCCTGGATTCTTGAAGAAAATTTTCAGCAGATAGAAAATTGAGCTGGTAATTCCTTTTTTCCCAGCACTTTAAAAATACTGTTCACAATCTTCTTGCCTCCAGTTTCTGATTAGAAATCTGATCAATTGTTGTTCCACAATTAATTGCTCGTTTTTAGCGGTTTGATTAGCTTCTTTCTGGATACGTGTTTGAGTTTATCCTGTTTTCTTGAGTTAAGCAGGTTTTTTTTGGTTAAAGTTTTATTATTTATTCGAGAGAGATATCAGGAGCAAGGGAGAGGGGTAGAAGGAGAAACAGACTTTCTGCCGAGCAGGGAGCCTCATGCAGGACTCTATTCTGACTCTGGGATCATGACCTGAGCAGAGGGCAAATGCTTAACTGACTGAGTCACCCAGGTGTAGTTGAGTTAAGCAGTTTATTTTTATTTATTTATTTTTAAAAATTTCATTTATCTACTTGACAAAGAGAGAGAGCACAAGCAGGGGGAGTGGCAGGCAGAGGGAGAGGGAGAAGCAGGCTCACCTCTGAGCAGAGAGCCCAATGTGCGACTCAGTCCCAGGACCCTGGGATCATAACCTGAGCCGAAGGCAGACGCTTTAACCCACTGAGCCACCCAGGTGCCCCAAATTTGGGAATTTTAACCATTATTTTTTCAAATAATTTTTCTGTGCTACTTCTTTCTCCTCTTTCTTTGGGACCAACATTGGTGTACTGAAGCCAGCTCATCGATTGTGCATGTCTCTTCCCAACTCCATGATCAGTGACATCATGTTGATCCCTTGAAAACAGCCATGCTGGGAATATTTACACCTCGACTTAGGAAAACATTACAAAAAAGGACTTTTTTTTTTTTTTTTTTTGAGAGCCAGTTTATTGCTGGACTCAATGACACAAATATTAGAACAATTTTGGTACTGGTTTTCAGGTTGCTAAGGCTCTGCCTTTTTTTTTTTTTTTTGGTCTTGTTTCTCTGTTCTCAATTGGACACATTCTACTGATTTATTTCTCTTCAGCATCACTGATTCTTCTATCAATTTCAGCTATTTCAGTTCTAAACTTTCCATTTGGTTCTTTAAAAAAAAATTACTACTCTCAAAAACTGTTTTTTAAGATTTATTTTTTAAAGAGAGAGAGAGCGTGAGCACACATGTGCAGGCAGGAAGGGGAATAAGAGGGAGAGAATCTCAAGCAGACTCCCCACTGAGCCTGGAGCCCCATGCAGAGCTCTAGCTCATGACCTGGAGATCATGACCTGAGCTGAAATCAAGAATCAGATGCCTGAACGAGTGAGCCACCCAGGTGCCCCCTCTTGAGAATTTCTAGTTTATTCATCTCATGTTTTCCTTTCTCATAACAGCTGCCTTAAAATCTGATCATTCTCTGTACCCCTGAAGCAAATAATACACTATGTGTTAATAAAAAAATAAATTTTAAAATATCTGATAGTTCTAACATCTGAATCATCTTGGTATTATTTGTTGCCCTCCTCGAGAACTGATCACAATTTCCTAGTTCGTCATATGTTGAATAACTTTAGATTATAAGTTGAACATTTTTAATATTATAGACTCTAGGTCCTGTTAAAATATTCTGAGCAATGTTGATTTTTGTTTAACGCCCAACCCAGATAGGATCAGATGCAAGTTGTTTCATATTCTGCGGGCTGTGGTTCTAATGTCAGTTGGGTTTACAAAGACTTGTTATACTGTATTGGATCAATCTCACACATGCCCTGATACTCAGTAGCTGGCCCGTGTCATATTCAGTGCTCTAAACTGTAGCTCAGTTCTTGAAGACCTTGCTGTGCTGTTTTGGGTCTGAGTATGTACAGCTCAAGGTTAAGTTCAGAGGTTGTGCTAATTACAACAAAATAAGAGGAGTCCCTTCTCTAGCTCTCTTCTCTTTGGTATCCCTCCTTGCCGCCCAGGGCCCCTTTGCCCCGTCTTTTGGCCAGATACATGGGGGTCCTCTTGGACTGTTAGCTCTACCACCATTACTGTGCAGCCGCCACAGCACACACATCTTCAGGACAAGGAGAGTATAAACAGAGAAAAAAATGAAGATCATTTCAATTCTTCAGACAGCCAAGTGTTCTCTTCCCATTGCTTCTGTCCACAAAGTTTACATCAATTTTAACTGTTGGCACTGCGTGTTACCGGGGCTTACCTGGGGGCTTACCAGCGACATGTCATGAGAGAAAAGAGAGAAAAGAAAAATCCTCAACGTGCTCTTTCACCTCAAAATTTCCTCTGGTTTAACCTATCAGGGGGATGAACCACTATGGTAGCTCTACTGGATGCCCTCTCCTGACTTGGGGCCAAGAGAGAAGCGGGGGCGGAGGGATGAAAACTCACCCTTGTATGGGTCTCTTCTCCAGGTTTGACTCTACTCCCGTTCCATCTGCTTTTGTGTATTTTTCGGTGTCCTCAGGTAGTTGCCTTTTGCCTTTTTAGTTTTAAGTGGGAGAGGCTTTTGAGAGCTTACTCCATCTTGACTATGCCTGAAGTCCAAGCTGCATTATTTTTAAGAGACCAAACTGGAAACAATCCCACTGTCCTTCGACATTAGAATGGACAAACTGTGATATATTTACACAATGGCATATAACATGGCGACGAGAGTCAACTACGGTGACACCAGCAAAATGGGTGAATCTCATCATATTACTTTTGTTGTTTAGTGGCTAAGTCCGAGAGAAACCCCATTTTCCCCCTTTAATCAAAATAAGATAGGCAGAAAAAAATTGCAGTATATGGTCCCATTTATATAAAGCTCAAAAATAGGTAAAATTAAATTATAATGTTAGAAGTCAGGATAGCTATTATCCTGAAGAGAAGGACACAGTGATTCGAAGGTGGCATCAGGAGAGCTTTTGGGGTGCTAACAGTCTATTTCTTGCCCACGTGGTTACACATGTAATCACTTAGTAACTCATCGAGCTCAACATTCATTTTGTACTTTTCTGAATGTTTTGTCTATCAATTTCAAAAATAATTTGAAAAATTAACTCTTCTTTCTCTGAGGAATGGACAGAATCTTAGCTTAAACTGACCTAGGTACCAAGGGGAATTTATAGTGACTGAGGTACTTCATGAATTCAAGTACAGGAATGATCCTGGGACTCAAGGACAACTGAGCCAAGGGTTAAAATACTGTTAGAGCCTTCTCTCACTGCAGATGTTACCTCTAGGAACATATGACCACTGACACAAAGCAGTCATTTCATAGGATATGTACTGAGACATCTGTGGTGCAAGCACCATGTTCAGGGGAAATGGTCTTTCCTCATTCCATCCATGTTTTCATAGGGGCTGCACGGCTTTTAATTAACCCTGATCATCTGACCACAGTCAACTAGTCCAGAAATGAGCACCTGACTGTGTTGAGGAATCCTACTCCTAGAAGTTTTGTTCTCAGAATCAGAGTTCTATTTTTGAAGAGGCATGCTTGGGGTGGGGTGCAGAAATCTGTTTTAACAGCCAATCAAGTGATCCTGAAGATTGATAACTCTAATCTAGACCATCTCAATTCTTTATTTGGTTGGGCCTATTATTTCTTAAAAGGTATTCTGTTTTAAAACAGGAACTGTATTCAACCAATACTGTCAGTTCAGTCTGGTAGACTGCTGGGGGGGGGGGGCGGTGTGTGTGGCACATGTCAATAACAGATACTATATGAAGAACTATGATACTACTGGTTTGGTGAAGTTTTGGAATTGTTATCTGTAGACTCTTTCTCAAACTCCTCGCCCAGCAAAATCCATCTAAATGATGGCAGTGACCTTGGAGTCAAGATAAAGTTACGGTGTTAACCATGAATATGATCCCAATTTCATAAGAAGAAAAAACAAATAACAACCTCCTTAAATTTAAGTGGTTGATTACCTATGGAATTAAGTGCTTTGTCGTCTTTTATAATGTCATTGTTTTTCTCTAGTTTTATATAAACGTAATTTTTCATAAGAAAACCAACTGTTAGAAAGATATAAACAATACATATGACAGATTTTTTAAAATAACCTCTAGGAATATCTGCACTCAGGAATAGAGAAATGTGGGTCAAGCTTTCAACATCAGTTAATGTACACCTCTGTTCAAAAGCAAACTCATGTGAAAATATTTTTCTCATCCTAAACAGAAGACTCTGCCCTTTCATTTAGCATTATGTTACATCAGCACTTAAATACTTATTTCTGGATGGTGGGATTGCAGGATCCCAAGGTGAAATGTGGGATCATTTATATTTTCAGTTTTTGAAGCAATGAGTCTCTCCTAGTTTCAAAATCAAAGACTTTTTTTTTTTTTTTTTTTTTTTTTTAAAGAGAAAACATTAAGTTTAGCCAGTTTAAAGATTTGGCTTGAAATTGGCATGCAGTTAACATGGTTTTTAAACTGAGTTGTATTAAGTAAGGTCCATGATTGAAATGTTCCATTTTCAGACTAGTAACCAGAGGACCACTTAGTCCACTCAGACTTATATTTAGGATCATTAAAAATATATTAGGGGTTCCTAACTTTGGCTTCATGCTCATGTGAACACTCTGTTCACTACCTGTCTCGAAGTTGGTTTCTCTATTATTTATTCTGCTTTTGTAACTCAAAGCTAAACTTTGATATAGCAGTATCTCACAAGAACCTCCATATGGGTTTTCCATTGTACTGGGTATATAAGAAATTTAAGAAAACTTTTCATTCACTGATTTACAAATACACTGACATTTAATTTTAAATAGTTCTTAGAAGTTTTTGGGTTGGCTTGAGGGAAAATTCAAACATGGTATCATTTCTCTATGCTGCATTAATGAGACTAATTGTAACATAAGAGACAGCAAAAACTTCCAAAAGGAATGTGGGGAACTAATTAAACAGTGTATAATTCTGGATTTTTCCCACTTATCTCTGAGAGAAAAATGCACAATTAACCAAATAAATGTATTTGGTTTGAAAATGTATTAATTTTCCCTTCTGGAAACTCATAAATAATGGCTTTTTGCTTGTTTTACATATGCTGGCTTTTTAAAAGTAGATATCAATTCATAGCTAGTGACAAAGTTCCAAGAACATAACAGTTTTGAATAAACTATAAATACACTCCAAATAATTCAAATATGAAATAACTAGGACAAGGAGAATATAACATGATATATTCCAACTCATGAAGATCAAGTTTGAAAGGGCAATATGACTTGGGTCTCTGTGTTAAAAAAAAAAAAAAATCAACTGAGAAATTTATTAAAACCAATTGTAGGCAACGTGGGGTGGGGAATCTTACCATATCCAGAAATTCATAAAACACTTGAAAAAACCAATATAAATTTAATAATAAACATTATGGTCAGGCTGTTTTATTAAGGAGGCAACCACACATACAAGTTCAGCTATAGAAATGTTTGCAAATCAAACTTCATGTGATCTGAAAGGACCATGCGTAATGTCAAAAATGGATGTCTGTACATTCAATAAAATTCAAACATACATAGTCTAGATCATTCTAGAGTCATACAAATATCTGGGGACACATGTTTCTAATTTCCTTTCAAAAAAACTCTTATAAAAGTGATGTATTGAGATAATTTTAAAAAGTATCTGACAATTATGAATGGTCCCCAGTTTTACAAAATGTGATTTCCAGGGCATGAAAACTGAAAAAAGTTAACTCTTCAGAGAGTGTTTCATATTATACAAACAAGTTCTGTAGAAAAATGATCCAGCAAATGCTCGAGTTAAGAATATTTATATTTTTTCCAATTTTTTACACTTTTATTAACACACTTACAAAAAAATAACATTCAAACACTGAGAAAATTAAATAACTTTGGAAGCAGAGCTCAGAGCTCTCTGCTTACATATAAGTGACAATTCTGGGCTGTTGGCACAGAAAAATAATCAACATTCATAAAACCCTTACTACTATATATCAAACATAAGTTAAAATCATAGGCACTAGTTTATCAAATCCACATTTCTTCTGTAAGACTAACCACAGTGAATCCTTAGATATTCCCAAACAGAAAAATTGGCAATACACAAAGGCCTTCTAGTAAAAAGGCAATTTTTCTCTTTAGGAACCTAAAAGCCAATAGTCTGTGGTAGTACAACAGCAGGTAAAATAATGTTTTACCCAACTCAGATCCAAATGTTTTTAATAAGTGATGAAGTATTTTAATAAAAAAAAATAGACATTTTTTTTTTCTGATGCAGCCATTTAAAAACAAAGTTAAATAACCTGAATACTCCTTTTGAAACAGATAATCTAACTTAATGTAATGGGTGTTTCAAATAGAGTTAAAATTCCTTGTAATTATTAGATTGCAGCATATTTTTCTTTTGTAATGTTGCACTGAAACTGAGACCTATTTTGTGTACATATGGTTTTAAAAAGAGACAGTGGCTAGTTCTTTCTTTTACTTAGATTTTTACATGAGATACCCCCCACCCAAAGCAGATGCTTTCTTTATCCTCCTCTGAAAAGCAACATTTTTTAGTTCATCATCATGTGGAATTCTGGCGCCGCCCTTCCCTCAACCACACCCATCACCCTCAAATTCAAGGATAAAACTTCTTCCTTGCATCATACACCAAATACATTAGCACCGGCAGTTTAAATCTCCAGCTGCATGGGCTAACTGAATGACTCCCTAATGGTCAAGCTAATAAAAAATACCACAGTGTCATGGCAGAATGGGGGTCTTGGTTTTAAAAATTTTATCATTCTCTCAACCTATCAACCTTAATGCTATCCTGAATATCAAGTCTCTCTTTTGTCTCTCAATTTCTGCCAACTTACAGAATGTCTTTTACTAGCAAGAAATGAACTTATGTTTACATCTCTAAAATCCCTTCGGTAACCTGATTGCCAGTATTTCAGAGCCATTCAAATTAAGTATTTTAAAACAGACCTCACCACGAAAAGGGAGAAGCCTGCTGAAGAAAGTTTGTCTTGTAATTGTCTGATAAAACCGAAATAAGTGATTTCCAGAATACACAAGGGGCCACTAGAGAGCAAGTATTTAACAGGTTAGAGTCATATGGAGCGGGTTTCATTTGTTACCAAAAATGTAAAAATTAACGTAAGGCAGAATCCAAGTCAAAAGGGACAGTATTCTCAAAGGAGGCTGTATACAGTTACCTAGTTTGAAGTGGATCAAGTGAAGTAGGATCCCGCAGGCTGTATCTTCCTACCACGTAACAGACCGTCGTGTCAGTGAACAGTAACAATACAACGGTCATTACCAGAGATTTCGTAAGTGAAGTGCATAGATTTCCCCCTTCTCTCTCATGGTATGGTTTTGTTTGAGGCTGTGAGCACGGAGGCGGTGTTAGTTAGATCAAGGATGAAGACACACACTACTTGCCTTTCCTATCATGGAGACCTGCTAATGAAAACACGATCTCTTAGTTTTGTAACAGATATAACAGCATGTGAAGACGCTGGCTTCAACAGCAAAGGCTATCTTTCCTGAGCCAGGAGCTATAAAGTTTAGAAAGATTGTACAACTGGTTATTAAGCCCTTTTGGCAATCAAAACAAACAGGCAGAAGTCCGATGTGTCAATGCAACATGGCGGATGCACGGTGGAACGTTCTCTGGTGCTGGTGGTACGGGAGCTACATCCAAAACTTAAGACCAAGCAAAATGACAATTTTTTCTGGTGAATCTGCAAAAGTAATTTATAAAATTCTCACAAATTTAGGTATCATGTTTGAAATCTCTAGCCTAGACTTCTTCCCACCCCCATCTTCCCTTCCATCTCAATTTAGTTTCTTGGGGTACTAGTGAAACACTAGTGAAACATTTTAGATAATTAGTCAGAATATTAGTTCTCGTTAACACAAATATTTATTGATGTTATTTATACAGTAAATTAGGTTGAATGCGAAGTTTTGGAGAGCTTGAATTCACCATTTTCTTGTGCACAAAGGTATTCTCTCATTTACAAATGGGCATTTCTCTTTGGCATCCGTTAGTTTTTTGCCCAGATATTGGCCTCTGTCAAATATTAAAAAATCAACTTAGTTTCTATTAAACAAAACTAAATGTGATTCCATGGAGAGTGATTGTATGATTACCAAACACATCTGATGTTAAATGTCATTAAAGTGCTGCTTGATCATCTCCGTCAGTTTGTGCTAATTAAGACAGAGAGGGCTGGGATTTATAAACCCCAAGAGTCTTATCTGAACAGTCTGCATATAAAAGTTGTCTTTTAGCCTGGTGAAGGGGTATCCATGAAGCTGTGGACCTCTGCATTCTCAGCTTTGCTGGTCAGTAACAGCCATCTTTCCAACTGTCATCTTTCATGCTACCGTAAGTTTTAGGAGCTGGCAAGGATCTGAAATAAAGCAATTTAATAAAGTGATTTGTAAGGCTTTATGAAACATTACCATACTATGTCCCACATATATTTTTTTGCAGGTGGCATCCTGATCCAATGAAGGCTGTTTCAGGGGACTACTGAGATCAGAGCTCTAAACAGCCTATCAGCACAACGGTCCCACACTTGGCATTTCCAACTTCCCAGCTGACGTCACTAACTGGGCATCAGGTGACTTCACTAACATCTTTTTGTTAACATAGCCACTATAGTTAACATAGCCACTCAAAGAAAGGAAAAGACTGTCTCATCTCTTCCAGCAGCATGGATCACCAACATTTTAATTAACTACTTAGTTTGAGGGGGGCAGAGTGATGAATGTGACAACAGAGACTCAGCGTCACCATCACTAGGGAGGCAGAATGATGGAAGTGCTTAAATGGACTTTTAAGTCAGACATACTTAGAACTGAAAGCCTTTAGTTGTATAATCTTAGGCAAATTACTTAACGTCATTAAATTTCAATATTCTTCTCTGAAAAACAGGGATAATAACAGTTTAATATTTATGTTATTGTAATGTTTAATGTTACTGTAAAAATTCAGTAAGGTACAAGTTATTTAGCACAGTGCACAGCAAAAAGCTGTTGTACTCTACTACTGAATTTGGAAATGTAATAAATCTATCTTAGAATAAAAGATACAGGTAATTCAGTTTAAATTCTTACAAGATGAAAGCCATTTTTTCCCATGAAAATATATATTTCATGGTTAATTATAGTTGGACTCCTAAGTTTACTGATGGTGGTAATCACATTCCTGAAAGGCACATACTATGATTACACAGATGCACGGTTCCCAGCCTGGCTGGCCTCGGAATCACCTGAAGATGCAACAGACGAAAAAGATTACCCACAGGTTTTGGCCTTCATAGCAGATCTACTCTCTGGGCGTAAAACTTAGGTCTCTGCATTTATAACTCTACAGAAGATTCTGATTTGTATCAAAGTTTGGAAACCACCCTCCTGGATTATACTCAGATTTCGTAGCTAGAAATTTTATCTTAAATCTCACACTAGGTTCTAACAAGTCTTTATCTTTACTGAATAACATACTCAAAATGAATACATATCACAACCAAACTGAGTGGTTCTAATAGTTTTTTCTAGGAGTTCTCGGAGATGCCTGATCACATTAGGCATCTGGGTGAAATTTAGCTGACCGAAGTGCAGTGATACTCTAGTATCTTAAGTGACAATTTCTTTAAAACAACAAAGTAACATTTTATTCCAAGTCTATTAAGACTCTCACGGGAACCCACTAGGACTCTCTAGGTTTACTACCACATGCAGTGATGAGCATAATTCTAAACTACCCACTTTGCCATACTCAAGAGTGTTGAAACAGAATGTCTGTCACTTACCTGCGAACAGGCTGTGCAAGTTTGCTGCGAGGCACTGGTATACCCCCAGCAGAAGGGGCACTGGGTCTGGGTAAGCCACTTCTCATCACGGTTGTCCCTGCAGGTCTGGTTAGAGTAGTGCTGTTGATATTGTTGGGAGGATTTGCTGGGACTGTGTTCGGAACCATGGGAGGCCCAGGTGAGGAGGTGGTCTGTGTGAGCTGTGTTGTTTCTTGGCTACCAGGAGAACCAGAGCCAGGGTTACTAAATGCTTTTACTGGTTGCCGGAGAGCCAAAGGAGATGGTGCTGCAGGGGAGCGGAATTTGCCTGGAGAAGGTACTGCAGAATGGCAAAGAAAAATCAATGTTTTTAGTAGAAACGAAGTGTAAGTGAACCAGTGCTTTACATTATACTTGATGACTAGGCCACCAGTACAACTGTATTCACAAAAACTCACTCTACAGAAATGCAAGGAATAAAGATTATTTCTGGGCTAACAAAACAAAACAAGGGAACCGGTAAATCCTAATTAACCAAGTCCTTATTCAGAGGACTGCAACTATCCTTCATGACAGTATTTTAACTCTGCCCAGCTAGGAATCCACAATACCAGAAGAGAAAAGGCACTGCAGGGTTCTATTTCACTGTAGCAGCTAACCTGGGCCATATTCTAGAAATGGAAAAATGGCTATGACATGTTGACTAGAATTTGAAACATACTCTCCCTTCAAAAAAACCATTCATGTAAACACGTATCAAATATCTGGTGGCTATACTTTATTTTTTTTTTTTTCTTTTTTTCTTTTTTTTTTTTTTAAAGATTTTATTTATTTATTTAACAGGCAGTGATCACAAGCAGGCAGAGAGGCAGGCAGAGAGAGAGAGAGGAAGGGAAGCAGGCTCCCTGCTGAGCAGAGAGCCCGACGTGGGGCTCGATCCCAGGACCCTGGGACCACGACCTGAGCCGAAGGCAGAGGCTTTAACCCACTGAGCCATCCAGGCGCCCCTGGTGGCTATACTTTAAAGTCCTATGTCACCTTTAGTGTAACTTCAGACTTAGAAATAAAACATTAAAAACAAAACAGAACAGATTCTACTGTTGTGCTTCACCAAGCAGAGAAGTTATAATTCTAAGGGCATATCAAGATGTGTTTGAAGGCACAGGATAAAGATGGTACATTCTTCTGGAATGTCAATTCTATAAGTTAAGACACTTTTAAGTTAAAACAAAAACTGAAACATGAAAGAATAAAATGTAAAATTTGCATTAATTTTTAAGCCAAAATAGGACTACAAGTAAGTTTTATTATTGTGGTTGTACCTTAACGTTGTAAGTTCAGATCTCCTAGGGGACACATTCATCGTTCCCTGTTTATTTGTTTTAGCTAAGTCACCTCTAAAAGGGCATCAATTTTAGTTTCTTCAAATGTCCACGAATGGCTACACAGAATGTAAATAAAAAAAATTTTACCTTGACTTGCTTATCTAACAAAGAATTTGGGAGGTGAAAAGGATGGAGATGGGGAAGGGGAGAGTTGGATGAGAGGCAGAATCAGGTCACCCTATTCTCACTCAACATCCATTAGTTTGGGGATGTTATGATTGAAGGGAAAACCTTAGTTTTGAGACTCCAGAAACGGGATTATTCCACACAACTCCATCTTCCTCACTTCTACTAATCTGTCTAAATGGTATAGGTAACAGTAAGGTCTGCCACAGAAGTAAGTAGGAAAGGAAAAAATGGATGAGTCTGCCCACTATTTTCTACTGCTGAGAGAAAGTAGAGAGGATACACTTTCGCTTCAAAAGTCCCAAATGGGAAATCCCTCTCTTACCTTCCTTACAATAAGTTTTTTTTTTTTTTTTAAATACATAGCCTCCTTCCTTCCCAAATGATCTTTCTTGCCTTCTGCTTGAATGAAGTCCCAAATGTCAGCATCTCTGTACTTAAAATATATTAGGCCCCCAGTAGCTGACAGATTCAAATGATCTCTGCTTGGCTCCAAAAACCCTAAAGCCATGATTCCCACACTTGACTGCGGATCAGAATCCCGAGGCGCTTTTAAAAAAAGAATACAGAAACCCAGGCACCACCTCCAGAAAATCTAGTCTAGAATGAAACTCAGATATTCATTATTAAAACCACCACAAGAGCTTCAAGCCATGATGGCAAAACTGGGAAGAGGGGGTTACCTTCCTACTTGTAAACACCTATACAACGGAACGGAAGATACGGAAGTTTTCAAATATTGAACAACAGGCAGTACAGAATGGTAACTCCTGAGAAAAGGAAAATAAATGTGGTGAGCTCTGTGAGCACACTGGCTTTTCTGAGGGGAAGGAGATGCTTTTTGGAATGTAGAGCAAGAAGGATCCTGAGCAGATGAAAGTTATCTTGCTGAGCTGAGAAGATACAAGTTGGAATTTGAGGAGCAGAGTACCTTAGAAGCGGGAGCTGCTCCAGAAGACCTCCAAAACTCAGCTGAGGAGTCTGGTCAAATCTTTGGCTAAATATTGTGCTGCACATATACCAAGTGAAGTTCCATGAGACGGAGCAAAGGAAGACTGAAACACTGTAAACTAAACAAAGCCCATTACTTGAAAATAAACATATAGTAAGTTAAATTGGCAAAAAAAAAAGTGGTAGATGAAAAATAAGCCAACAATAAAAATAAAATGTAATGTTAAAAGGTACTTAGTTATTCCAGAATAAAAGAGAAGGGAGAAAGAAAACAACAACAACAAAAAACAAAGATCTGAAGGGACAGAGAGAAAACAAACTGAGATTGCAAACCAACCATACTGATAACAACATTGAGTATGAAGAGCAATCACTCCAGTGAAAAGGTAATGATTGTTGGTACCCACAAGAGAAAGAGCAACATGATATCTAAAAGAAACACATTCTAGAGAATACTTTCCAAGATGGCAGAAGAGTAGGAGACCTTAGTTTTGTCTGGTCCCAGTAATTCAGCTAGATAGTTACCAAATCATTCCAAACCCCTGAGAACTCAACCAGAGATGTAAGAAAAGAACCGCTGCAATTCTACAAGTAGAAAAGTGGCCACTTTCTGCAAGAATGACAAGATGGAAAAACTCACCTCAAAAATGAGAACAAGAGGCAGTACTAACTGCCAGGGGTCTAATCAGTATGGTAAAAGTAAGATGTCAGAATAGAGTTCAGAATAATAATTATAAAGATACTAGCTGGGCTTGAAAAAAGGATAGAAGACACTAAAGAATGCCTTTCTGGAGAAATAAAAGAACTAAAATCTAATCAAGTCAAAATAAAAAAGGCTATTAATGAGATACGATTAAAAATGGAGGCCCTAACTGCTAGGATAAATAGGCAGAAGAAAAAATTAGTGATAGAGAAGAAAAAATGATGGAAAAAAGAAGCTGAGAAAAAGAGAAATAAACAACTACTGGATCATGAGGGAAGAATTCAAGAGATAAGCGATATCATAAAGCAAAATATTATTAGAATAATTGGGACTCCAGAAAAAGAGGAAAGAGAGAGGGGGGCAGTAGGTATAATGAAGCAAATATATACAGAGAACTTTCCTAATCTGGGGAAGAAAACAGGCATCTAAATCCAGGAGGCACAGAGAACCCCTCAAAATCAGTTAAAACAGGACAACAAAACAACATTTAATAGTGAAACTTGCAAATCTCAGAGACAAAGAGAAATCCTGAAAGCGGCCTGGGACAAGAGGTCCATAACCTCTTTCTACCCTCATACAAGGGTAGAAACATGAGATTGGCAGCAGACCTATCCACAGAGACCTGGAGGCCAGAAGGACTGGTGTGATATATTCAGTGTGCTAAAAAAGAAAAATATGCAGCCAAGAATACTTTATCCAGCAAGGATGTCGTTCAAAATAGGAATGATAAAAAGCTTCCAGGACAAACAGAAAATAAAAGAATTTGTGATAATCAAACCAGCCCTACAATTTAGAGGGGTCCTTTAAGCAAAGAGAGAGCCCAAAAGTAACACAGACCAGAAAGGAATGGAGACAATATAAAGAAACAGTCACTTTACAGGTAATACAACGGCACTCAATTCACACTGTTCAATAGTTACTCTGAAGGTAAATGGGCTAAATGTCCCAATCAAAAGACAAAGGTATCAGACTGGATAAAAAATGCCTATCAATATGCTGTCTGTAAGAGACTCATTTTAGACCAAAAGACACCTCCAGATTGAAAATAAGGGTGTGGGAAGCCATTCTTATGCTAATAAACATCAAAAGAAAGCATGAGTAGCAATCTTTATTTCTGACAAATTAGATTTTAAACCAAAGACTGTAGTAAGAGATGAGGAAGGACACTATATTATACTTAAAGGGACTATCCAACAAGAAGATCTAACAACTATAAATATTTATGCCTCTACCATGCGTCAGCCAATTATATAAGCCAATTAATAACAAAATTTAAGAAACACATCAATAATAATAATAGTAGGGGACTTAAACACCCCATTCACTGCAGTGGATAGATCATCTAAGCAGAAGATCAGCAAGGAAACAAGGGCTTTGAATGAAAACACTGACCAGATGGGCTTCACAAATATATTCAGAGCATTCCATCTTAAAGAACAGAATACACATTCTTCTAGAGCACACATGGAATATTCTCCAGAACTGATCACACATTCGGTCACAAATCAGGTCTCAACTGGCACCAGGAAACTGGGATCATTCCCTGCATATTTTCAGACAACAATGCTTTGAAAATGTAACTCAATCACAAGAAGATATTTGGAAAGAACTCAAATACACGGAAACTAAAGAGCATCCCACTAAAGAATGAGTGGGTTAACCAGGAAACTGAAGAATTTAAAAAATTGTTGGAAACAAATGAAAATACAACTGTTCAAAACTTCTGGGATGCAGCAAAGGCAGTCCAAAGAGGGATGTGTATATATAGCATTACAAGCCTTTCTCAAGAAACAAGAAAGGTCTCAGATACACAACCTAATCTTTCACCTTAAGGAGCTAGAGAAAGAACAGCAAATAAAGCATAAACCTGGCAGGAGATGAGAATTAATAAAGATCAGAGCAGAAATCAATGAAATAGAAACCAAAAGAACAGTAGAACAGATGAATGAAACTAGGAACTGGTTCTCTGAAAGAATGAGACTGATAAACCTCTGACCAGACTTATCAAAAAGAAAAATGACCCAAATAAATAAAATTGTGAATGAAAGAGGAACGATCACAATCAACACCAAAGAAATACAATTATAAGAACATGTTATAAACAACCATATGCCAACAAATTAGGCAATCTGGAAAAATGGATTCATTCCTAGAGACGTATAAACTACCAAAACTGAAAAGGGAAGAAACAGAAAGCCTGAACAGACCCATAACCAGCAAGGAATTTGAAGCCAGTATTAAAAAATCTCCCAACAAACAGCAGTCCGGGGCCAGATGACTTCCCAGGAGAATTCTACCAAACATTTAATGAAGAATTAATACCCATTTTTCTGAAGCTGCTTCAAAAAACAAAATGGAAGGGAAACTTCCAAATTCTTCCCATGAGTTGGTCCCAACATTATGTTAGTCCCAAAACCAGACAAAGACCCCACCAAAAGGAAGAATTACAGACCAATATCCCTGATGAACATGGATGCAAAAATTGTCACCAAGATCCTGGCCAACAGAGGGATTCCTGGGTGGCTCAGTCCGTTAAGTGGCTGCTTTCGGTTTGGGTCATGATCTCATGGTCCTGGGATTGAGTCCTACGTTGGGTTCCCTGCTCAGTGGGGAGTCTGCTTCTCCCACTGTCCCCTCACCCCTGCCCCCCTGTCTGCTCATGTGCATGAGCGCACACTTTCTCAGGTAAATAAATAAAATCTTTAAAAAAGTACTAGCCAGGGCGCCTGGGTGGCTCAGTGGGTTAAAGCCTCTGCCTTCACTCAGGTCATGATCCCCGGGTCCTGGGATGGAGCCCTGTGTTGGGTTTTCTGCTCAGCGGGGAGCCTGCTTCCTCCTCTCTGTCTCTGCCTACTTATGATCTCTGTCAAGTAAATAAATAAAATCTTAAAAAAAAAAATACTAGCCAACAGGATCCAACAGTACATTAAAAAGATTATTCACCATGACCAAGTGAGATTTATTCCTGGGCTGCAAGGGTGATTCAACATCAGCAAATCAATGTGATACACTACATTAATAAAAGAAAGGGCAGGATGCCTGGGTGGCTCAGTTGGTTAAGCATCTGCTTTTGGCTTAGGTCATGATCCTGGGATGCTGGGATTAAGCCCAGAGTTGGGTTCCCTACTCAGTGGGGAGTCTGCTTCTCCCTCTCCCTCTGCCCCACCTCTGCTTGTGCTTGCTCCCTTGCTCTATCTCAAATAAATAAATCTTGAAAAAAATAAAAATAAAATATAAGGGAAGAACCATATGATCCTCTCAATACATGCAGAAAACACATCTGACAAAGCACAGCATCCTTTCTTGATTAAAAGTCTTCATAGTGTAGGAAAAGAAGGAACATACCTCAGCATCATAAAAGCCATATACAAAAAGCCCAGACTGAATATCATTCCCAATGGGGAAAACCGACAGCTTTTCCCCGAAGGTCAGGAACATGGCAGGGATGTCCACTATCACCACTGCTGTTCAACATAATACTAGAAGTCCTAGCCTCAGCAATCAGACAAAAATAAATAAATAAATAAAAGACAACCGAATCCGCATTCTTTGCAGACAACATGATACTCTGTGTGGAAAACCCAGAAGACTCCACCTCAAAATTGCTAGACCTCATACAGCAATTCAGCAAAGTGCAGGATATAAAATCAAGCACAGGTATCAGTTGCATTTCTATACAGTAACGAGACAGAAGAGAAATTAAGGAGTCGACCCCATTTACAATTGCACCAAAACCGTAAGATATCTAAGAATAAAACTAACCACAGAGTCAAAGTATCTATATTCAGAAAACTACAGAACACTCATGAAAGAAATTGAGGGAGACAGAAAGAAATGGAAAAACATTCCATGCTCATGGATTGGAAGAACAAGTCTTATTAAAATGTCTGCTACTTACAGCAATCTATACATTCAATGCAATCCCTATCAAAATACCATCAACTTTTTTCTCAGAGCTGGACATGGATGGAATTAGAGGGTATTACGCTAAGTGAAATAATCAGAGAAAGACAATTATCACCATATCTCACTGACATGTGGAATTTAGGAAACAAAACAGGGTATCATAGGGGAAGGAAGGAAAAAAGGAAACAAGATGAAACCAGAGAGGGAAACAAACCATAAGCCACTCTTTTTTTTTTTTTTTTTGAAGATTTTATTTATTTATTTGACAGACAGAGATCACAAGTAGGCAGAGAGGCAGACAGAGAGAGAGGAAGGAAGCAGGCTCCCTGCTGAGCAGAGAGCCTGATGCGAGGCTCAATCCCAGGACCCTCGGATCATGACCTGAGCCGAAGGCAGAGGCTTTAACCCACTGAGCCACCCAGGCGCCCCCCATAAGCCACTCTTTTTTTTTTTTTTTAAAGATTTTATTTATTCATTTGTCAGAGAGAGTGAGCACAGGCAGACAGAGAGGCAGGCAGAGGCAGAGGGAGAAGTAGGCTCCCTGCTGAGCAAGGAGCCCGATGTGGGACTCGATCCCAGGACCCCGGGATCATGACCTGAGCTGAAGGCAGCCGCTTAACCAACTGAGCCACCCAGGCGTCCCAAGCCACTCTTAACAATAGGAAACAATCTGAAGGTTGCTGGAGGGGAGGGAGATGGGGGGATGGGGTAACTGGGTGGTAGACACTAAGGAGGGCATGTGATATAATAGAGCACTGGGTATAAGACTGATGAATCACTCACCTCGACCTCTGAAACTGATAATACACTATATGTTAATATACTGAATTTAAATAAAAATACGGAAGGAAGGAAGAAAAAAAGAAACACATTTTAGACATAAAAACATAGGTTAAAAGTAAAAGGACAGAAAAAGATACACAAAACCGATCATGAAAAAGCTGGAATGTCTAAAATAACAACAGGAAAAAAAGACTACCATGAGAAATAGAGTTCAATGTTAAAGGGGCTGATTCAGAAGAGAACATAACAATTCCAACTGCATATACCCAAAAACAGATGTACGAAACACACGAAACAAACTGACATAACTGAAAGTTAGGGGAGAGTCTATAATTAGATATTTCAATACTACTCCACTCTCAGTAACTGATAAAACAAATAGGAAGAAAATCAGAAAGGACATAGAAGACAAACACCACCACCAATCAAATTAACCTGACATTTAAAGAACACTCTACTCAACCAATCATGGTTCAAACTTTCATCAGCGGGTGAATGACTAAATAAACTGTGATGTATCCATACGATAAAATATTACTCAGCAATAAAAAGAAGTAAACTGCTGATACAATAAGGATGACTCTAAAAATTATGCTGAGTTAATTAAGTGCCAGAAACAAAACAGCACATATTGAAAGACTCCATTTATATAAAGTTCCAGAAAAGGCAAATCTAATTTATGGAAACAAAGCAGATCAGATATTTGCTTGAAGTTGGAAGAACTGACTGGGAAGAAGTACGAGGAAACTTTTGGGGATGATGGAAATGTTCTATGACTTTACTATATTGGTGGTTACATGAACGTCTATGTGTGTGTGTGTGTGTGTGTCTGTGTGTGTTTGTGTTTAAAGATTTATTTATTTATCTGAGAGAGAGAGAGAGAGAGCACACGGGTGCACAGTGGGGAAGGTGAGAAGGAGAGGTAGAAAGAAACTCCAAGCCAACTCCAGAGCATGGAGCCCGATGGAACGCGGGATCTCAAGACTCTGAGATCACAACCTGAGCTGAAACCAAGAGTTGGTTAACCAACTGACTGTGCCACCCAGGCACTCCATGAATGTGAAGTTTTGCTGAAATTCAAAATGTGTTTTTAAAATTCCACCTCAATACAGCTGACTTTAAGACAACTCCTAAGGGACTCTACAGTAGAGCCAATGAGAATAATGACTCGCAAATGAATTATGTCCTGGTTCCCCAACAACTGTTGCAGTCTCCTCTGTAGAAAACTGAAGATGTCCACAGGGTCTGAGTACCCCTGATTGCAAATTCCATGATCTTCATGGAAGATTTTTTTTAACTCTTACATAATCCATATTGCCCTTTCTATAGATGACTATAAATATATTTTCTCAACTCCATTCTCTACACTTAGCCTTATCTCCCTTGCCAGATCAGTCTCTACCCAAGCTGTTCCAGTGGTTTCCTGGAGGCTTACTGGGTAACTAAGGCTCCAAGGCTCTAATTCATCTAGCCATTATTTGAGGGTGTGGCCTGGACCTCCTCCTTCTAGTACCAACTCCAAAAAGGCCATCGTCAGTCCTAGCTTTTCCCATGGTTGGTAGTCTTTCAGCTAGGGTTTGGTTTTTGTAGGAATGCAGGTTTCTGATAGGAGCAAGAACAGTACAGTTCAGAGGATCATAAGCTTCAAAGAGTATTCTGGAAAAGTCTGGGGAGTTGAGGAAAGATGGCAATGAGGTGAGATTAAGAGATGCACTAAAACACTGTGACTGACAATCTGCTAGAAGAGGGATGACCAGAGTCCTAGGCCTCCTTCTTATAGTGACTGATGTAAAGCCCATGGTGAAATTAGGCACTTACACTAATGAGACTAGGAGTGTTTCATTTCTACATGACAACCTTACATATACTGGAATACATCTATAATGCTCTGAATGTCTTACACAAACCTTACCTTGAAAATAAGCTTTGTGCAAAGCATCTTTTCCTCTGGAAAAACTTTGGACAATTTTTTGAACTGATACTACTAATACCAGGGAAATGATTGTCTCTCAAAATTTTTATTTTTATTTTATATTTAAAAAAAGATTTTTCTATTTATTCATTTGATACAGACACAGCAAGAAAGGGAATACAAGCAGAGGGAGTGAGAGAGGGAGAAGCAGGCTCCCCACCGAGCAGGGAGCCCCATGCGGGGCTCGATCCCAGGACCCTGGGATCACGACCTCAGCTGAAGGCAGATGCTTAACAACTGAGCCACCCAGGCGCCCTCTCTCAAAATTTTAAAAAAATGTGAATCTCAGACTTCCACTTGGGAAAATGGAATAGATATATTTTTCTCTATTTCTCTCACTTATGTATAATTTAAAACCCTGGGCATGGTATTTAAAACAGACATAAAATTCTGATGTGGAGTGGAAAAAGGAAGACTGCCTAGGGACCTTGAGACCTAAGGGATGACATGATAATGAGTTACTAGGGTTTTCTTCTTGCTACATACACCCCAAATGGAGCAGAAGAAACTGGCAACCTGGAAAAGCCATTAGGTGTGACAGAGGAAAAAGTCTGCTCTCTCTAGCCCATGAGCTAGGAAAGAGAGCTTTTAGATGATAACTATTCTACTCCAGCCAAACACTACAGAAAAACTGTAGCCTTACTCTCACCCATCAGCAAGGGCTGGTGGGGTGCCTGGACTACTATTCTTGTGAGGTTTAACAAGGTGCTCCATACATTCTCCAGGAAGGGGTCCGAGAACAAGGTAATCAGATGTTCTTTCCTCTCCTCATGGGTTGGTGTCAGAGGAGGTCCAGTATAGAGTCAGGACTTTGAGCACTGCTCAGTGGTAACACGACCACCTCCACCACGGTGTGAATGGAGACCAAGTGGGGAGCCAGAACGATTACCTCCACCCACCTGGCCCCCCCCCCTTGGGTGCTAGCAAAGACTGAGTAGAAAACCCAAGTTTCTATTTCCACCTAGTAGTAATAAAATACCACCAAGCCTCGGCCATCAAATGTCTGAGTGGTGTCAGAGAAAGACACAATAAGCCAGAAAAAACAAAACCAGAAACAAAGTATCAAAAAAGAAAATCACAGACTGATCTCTCTCATGAATGTAGATGCATAATTCCTTAACAAATTATTAGCATATAGAACACAATGATATATATATATATATATATATATATATATATATAAAAACATATATCTATATCTATCTCATATACCATGATCAAGTGGGGTTTATTCCAGGATGCAAAGTTGGTTCAAAATTTGAAAATCAGGGGCGCCTGGGAGGCTCAGTGGGTTAAGCCTCTGCCTTCGGCTCAGGTCATGATCTCAGGGTCCTGGGATCGAGTCCCACATCAGGCTCTCTGCTCAGCAGGGAGCCTGCTCCCCGCCTCCCCTGCCTGCCTCTCTGCCTACTTGTGATCTCTCTGTGTCAAATAAATAAATAAAATCTTTTTTTTTTTAAGATTTTATTTATTTATTTGACAGACAGAGATCACAAGTAGGCAGGCAGGTAGAGAGAGAGGAGGAAGCAGGCTCCCCGCTGAGCAGAGAGCCCGATGCGGGACTCGATCCCAGGACCCCGGGATCATGACCTGAGCCGAAAGCAGAGGCTTTAACCCACTGAGCCACCCAGGCTCCCAATACATAAAATCTTTTAAAAAAATTTTGAAAATCAACCAATGTCATCCACCATAAAACAGGCTAAAGGAAAGTCACATGATCACATCTACTGATGCAAAAAGCATCTAACAAAATTTAACACATATTCATGATAAAAATTCTGAGAAAAACAGGAATGGGGGAACCTGAACTTGTTATAGAACATTCATAAAAAATATACATATAACATTATACTTAATTGTGAAAGACTGCTTCCCCTCTAAGGAACAAAGCAAAAATATATGCTCTTACTACTCTTATTCATAGTGCTGGAAGTTCCAGCTAGTGCAATAAGCAAGAAACTAAAAGGCACACAAACTCAAAAGAAACAATCCTGAAGACATTCAGGATTGTAACCTCAAAAATCCCAAGGAATCCACATAAAAAATAACTTCTAGAAATACTGAGTTCAGTAAAGTCACAGGATAGAAGATTAACATATAACAATCTACTGTATTTCTATATAGCAGTAATGGATGTATAGAAATCAAAATAAAACACACAACACCACTTACATTGCTCCCCAAAAAGAGAAAAGAAATATTTAGATGTAAATCTCATAAAAACAAAACTCAGCAGTTTCAGCAAGTATCACAGGTTAGCTGTGAAAATCAAATGAGTAATATTTGTATAAACAGTTGGCAAATGTGTAATATTACACAAACTGTAAGGCACACTACATCTGCGCCTTCCTTATCTAAGGAATATTGGAGCCTTTCAGCCTGTTGCAGCTGAGTTCTCTGCAAACATATTCAACAATATCACTCAAGACAATCATCTCCTAGGCCATTCTTATAAATTAACTAAAACACAGGGATTAATTAGGCTTTACTGTCCAAATTAATTATGAGAGTAGGTTATAATTTCTCTTTACTCACTTTGGATACGGAGAATTGCACTTAAATCAAGGCATAAAATGAAGCTGTTATCTACTCTGAACAAGAATTAGAACTCTATTTATAAAACTGACATATGACTAAAAGTACTAACCTTAGTGTCTCAGTTAAGTCACCTCTGAAATGAAATGGTGGGTAATATGAGGATTCCTATTTTCAAATATTCATTTTTTTTTGTCTTTTAGTAAGCATTTAACAAAAATGGTAAGTTTTCTAATTGAGTCTTAGAAAATATAATAGGCACTTTAGAATGGGAAAAACTGAGTAAACTATATATTGTTTTTTAGCTTGATAAATATTCAGAGTGTTTTATAAATAATGTATCTCAAATGTAAACAGCAACATGAAAAAACATAGATACTCCAAATGGTTCTCTTTACAGTGATGTGTCCAAACTAAAAATTCCATTAATTGTATAATTGCTAAAAATATGTAAATATCAAATATATAGTTTACAATAAAAATATACACATTCCGAAACACTGGCCACTATGACTAATGGGGAGAAAAACATTTATTAAAATAGATATGCCATCTAATTATTTAACAAAGATTAAAAACAAAAATACTTGTTAACTCTCCCTTACTACAGTAAGTTACATCGTCCCAGTTACACACCATCAAGGATAGTAAGAGGTTACTGACATAATAAAGACTTAAAAAAAAAAAAAGTTCTGCTTATTAAAGACTGCAGAGATGATGTAAATATGATTCTCTCATTATAGAGTCAAAAAATCCTTGCTACAAGAGTTACTAGTGATTATCTGTTCCCACCTTTTCACTGTGTAGAGAAGAAAACTTGCCATAACCACAATCAACTGAGCAAATAAAAAAGAAAGAAGCTGAACCCACAACTCCTCATTCCCCGACTGGTATTCTTTACTGGGAACTAAGAGAGAAACACCTCCGGAAGTAGAAATTAAAATGTTATTTTCACCATTTTTATTTTCAACTAGACTCAGGACATATTTGTGGGGCTACTATCTTAGGTTTCATAAGACATGATAACAAGGCCTATTAAATTTGTGAAGACTGACAAGTAATCACACACACACAAAATTAACAAGGCATAAAAGCCTTTGATTTCTTCTTCCACTACTATACACGAGTCACCATTATTTTTGTAAGCACACAGTTATCATGAGAAGATTTATTAAATGTAAGAGGCAGGAGACACCCCTGGGAATGGGCTTCACTATAGGTTTTCTTCCTTACATATAAAAAGATTGATAGATACAAATAAATAAGCTACTGGCAAATACTTGCAGCATTAGGATTTTCAAAAGAGGCAAAAAGTGGAAATAACTCAGAAGTTCACAACTTAGAAATGGATAAATGAAATTTGGTATATCCATACCAAACTGGATATACATCACAATAAAAAGGAACAAAATACTAATATATGCCGTACTATGATGAACTTCGGAAACCTTATGCTAAGCCAGTCACAAAGATCACATATTATATTTACAAGAAATGGCAGAGGCATAGGTAAAAGCAGAGCAGAAAGATTAGTGGTTGCCAGGGGCTGGAAGGAGTGGGAAATGGGTATGATATTTCTTATGTGGGTGATGAAGATCTCTAAGGTCAAAATAATCGCTCAGCTCTATAAATATACTAAGAAACACTGACTTACACACTTTAAAAGGATGCATTTTATTTATTTAAAAGATTTTATTTATCCATTTGAAAGAGACAGTGAGCAAGTGAGGGAGCATAAGCAGTGGAGGGAGAGGGAGAAGCAGGTTCCCTGCTGAGCAGAGAGCCCAATGTGGGGCTCAATCCCAGGACCCTGAGATCATGACCTTAGCGGAAGGCAGCCGTTTAACTGACTGAGCCACCCAGTGCCCCAAAAGGATGAATTTTATAACTAGGGAAGAAGAGCAAGGGTAAGAAATCTCAGAAAATAATCGGGGCGTCTGGGTGGCTCAGTGGGTTAAAGCCTCTGCCTTCGGCACAGGTCATGATCCCAGGGTCCTGGGATCGAGCCCCACATCGGGCTCTCTGCTCAGCGGGGAGCCTGCTTCTCCCTCTCTCTCTGCCTGCCTTTCTGCCTACTTGTGATCTCTCTCTGTCAAATAAATAAATAAAATCTTAAAAAAAAATCTCAGAAAATAAGCAGCAATATTTTTTTTAACAGTTTTGCAATCTCCATAGACATAAAATTAGAAAATCTTAAATCAAGGTCCCTTTCTAAATGTTTAGAAAAAACAATTCCAACGAAAAATGGGCAATAGACAAGGACTGAGGTCAAATCCCATGTGAAGTTACTATTAAAAAAAGAAAAGAGCAGAATAACATTTTTTTTAAAAGACTGTATTTATTTATTTGACAGACAGAGATCACAAGTAGGAAGAGAGGCAGGCAGAGAGAGGGGGGGAAGCAGGCTCCCTGCTGAGCAGAGAGCCCGATGCGAGGCTCGATCCCAGGACCCTGAGATCATGACCTGAGCTGAAGGCAGAGGCTTTAACCCACTGAGCCACCCAGGCGCCCCAGAACAACATTTCTACTAACAGTACAACCTTGCCAGAAATCGTGTCCACCATGCACACATACACAAAAGATGAAAATTATAACCTAATATTTCAAATTCTAAAAACATTTAAGAAAACGATAAAAGATATGAAAGAACATCATAAAACAGAATGGGAAACATTAAAAAATGGGTGACAGAGAACACAGAAAATAACTGGATGTAAATCATCTTAGAATGAAGTCTATGGAAGAAAGAACACAAGAGTCACCACACATGACAGATAATGCTTTAAGAGAAATAGACAATGAAAAGAAACTTTTATAGAAAAAAAAATGAAGATGGAAATGGATTCAAGGGAAGGCAACAGACACAGAAGATAGGAAAAGAATATCAACACATGTACAACAGGCATCCCCACAAAAAGAAGAAAGCCAAAGCAAGAGAAAAGAATACTAAAAACCATAATTCAAAAGACTTTGTCTGAAATTTTAAAATATGTGCAATTCCATACTGAAAGAACACACCACCTATCTGGGGAAATAAAATCAAAATGACCAACTTTAAGATATATTCTCATAAATTATTGAACTTGAGCGCCTCAGTGGCTCAGTTGGTTAAGTGGCTGACTCTTGATTTTTGGCTCAGGCCATGATATTGGGGTCCTGGGACCATGCCCCATGTCAGGCTGCACACTTAGTGGGGAGTATGCTCCAGATTCTCTCTCCCTTTGCCCTCCCTTCACTTGCTCACTCTCTCTCTAAAATAAATAATCTTAAAAAAAAAATGATTAAACTTTAAAGGAAAAGAAAACATCCTTTGGACATCCAGATAAAGAACCAAAGCAATGTAAGAGAAATAACTTTTTATTCCTGACAAAAATGGAGTAATATATATTTAAGACACTCAAGGAAAGAAAGTATGAACCAAAGATTTCATATCTAGTTAATGAATTTCAAATATAAAAAGGATGGATAAACTGTCATCAACACACAAAACTGGAGGGAATGGATACTGCTTCTTTAACTTCCTTTTAATGAACCTACTAGAGAATGAAACAAGAAACTTCAAACAAGAAAAATGATTGGTGAGACAACAATGTACAGACTGGTGGTAAGTGCTAAAATACTATTTAAGTGTAGAACAAAGACTAAATAAAAGTACAAATGACTCTTCAATCTCATAATGGATATGCAGTGTAACTGCTAAAAAAAAGGAGCAAGCATATGCGAAAGGTTTTATTAAGTATTTTCAGTAATCACATTGTATGATATTATGCTAATGGTTTCCCCAGGTTTTGTGTGTAATATGGGATAAAACAAATTGTTAAATGATATTTTAATTCTATCTGCTGGTGAGAGACAGAATTCTTAGAGCAAGATAAGGGAGATACAGGTGTTAAGTTAAGAGATTAATTATCCTTAAGCCCTGAAGTTGAATAGAAGTATCAACATGAACTCATTAAGACATTCAATCTTAAAATATACACAGTCACGAATCTATGCATATACTTACTAGCTCCAGTAACTAAAAAAACCTAGAAACAATGACCAACCCAGTAACAATTAATATAGCTAAAAACTCAGATTTTGGTTTTGAAATTCCATTTCCTATCAAAGGAAATTATGACTTTTTGGAGAAATGATTAATCTGTGGCAGGAAATGTACAAGATGTGCCTATCCTATCATACCAGTTAGCAATAATTTATCAGACTACTAGGGTTGTATCAAAAAGATTTGAGGGCCGGGGCGCCTGGGTGGCTCAGTGGGTTAAAGCCTCTGCCTTCGGCTCGGGTCGTGATTCCAGGGTCCTGGGATGGAACCCCACATCGGGCTCTCTGCTCAGCAGGGAGCCTGCTTCCTCCTCTCTCTCTCTGCCTGTTTCTCTTCCTACTTGTGATCTCTGTCTGTCAAATAAATAAATAAAATCTTAAAAAAAAAAAAATTGAGGGCCGACTTGAAGAAGCTTCTACCAAAGCTGGGAAAATGTCCAGAATGAATCAAAACACATAAAAAATGTTTGAATCTCTAAGAGAATAATGATACATATCTAAGAAAAATATGGGTCACCTTTGGAGGATGGTAGATTGCCAATTTATTTTGTAACTGGTAAATAATGAGAAAGAATTCATTTATTCAGAATTTCCTAATGAAAGTATACTTCCTGGGTGAGCAAAGAATAAAGGAAAGTTTCTCTATAAATAAGTATTTTGACCAAAAAGAAAAAAAAGGGAGTATTAGAATGGAAATAAACCAATTCTGCAATACCCAATAAAGTAAGGATATAGGCATTAGGCATCAGTGACTGATAATATCACACCAAAAAAGAGGTAGTCTTGCTTTGTGCACTTGTGGCTAAAGCAGCACACCACCTATGAAGTAGTCTTCCCCCAACTAGCAAAACTGAATCCAGTTAAGCATCTAGATCCAATTACCACTTTATGGGAAATACAAAGAAATGTACTAAATGACACCATGGAAAAGACATCAGCAAGATCCAGCCTATGGATCTACATCCACAGCTACAGGACAAATGATCTGGTGGTTTCTTTAAACAAACTTAACAATGGGGAGTACAGAGTTAGAAGAAAACTGTAAATCAAGAGAAACGTAAAAAAAACATAAAGAGACAGAACTACAGTTTCATTTCTTGGATGATCAAAATGTCCAAAGAAGTAAGGAAGTGACCGCTATAAAAAGTCAGAAGAATGGCTACTCTAGGGGAGTGGGTCAAGAGAGAACTGTGTTTGGAAGCAGACAGGTAGTTTCTGAAGTAGGAAGTTATAGTCTCCTGATATGAATGGTGGTCACTAAAGGTTGCCTTATAATAATTCATTAAACTATGTATTGTATGGTTTCCTGAATTTGTGTTATATTTTAAAATAACAAAATTAAACAAACAGATTTATAAATTCGAGAAGTTCTACAATCTCAGAATGTGGAGAGAAGTATTTTAACAAGGTTAATGTATAACCGAAGGGAAAACTAGAAAGTAAAGAAGTGCAGTAAGCTACAGTTTCACTATTATAAAAAGTGTTTCCTCTAATGATAGCAGCATTTTTGTCTTATCTATAAACTTGGGGGCTAGGAAGGAAAAAGAATAAACTGAGGTTAACTGAAATTAGGTGATTTTTGAAGGCTATTTAGCTCTAACTTTAATTTCCTAAAAGTCAGTCAGCTTTTAATCAGAAAAATAAAGGCACCAATTTCAGAGAGGAGAAAATTTTGATCTAGGACTTCCTCTACAAAAGAAATTGACAGATGTAGTGAAAATGTAACTAAAGAAGAAAAAAAGATCTTGGAAAATAAAAAAAGACTTATCAACTCTAAATGTAAGCACAATCTATTCAACTATCATTCCAAAAATAGTGTGAAATGGCTAACAAGGATTTGTATGTCTGTAGAGAGCTCTATGCCCACTCCTTGCCCATTCTTTCAATTTTCTATAATAAAATCATGGGAAAGGGAACAACTCGTATTATTTTAACTGTATCTAAAAACTCCGTATGGCAGAGCTAGTTTTGACCACAACTATAATAGAAGAGGGACTAGACATGGTGGGGGGGTGGGGAAGGGAAGGATATAATGAGTGTATCTTGTTTATGATACAGAGTCAATAAATACTTGTTAATGAAAAGCGAATATAAGAAATTTTAAATTTTGGATCCAAGGTAATGGCAAAATTCCTAGCTTCTCCATTTTCAGATAGTCTGATATCAAACAGCATTTTAAACTCCTATCAATATGGCTTCTTATAAACATTTATCTCACCTTCTATAAATATTCAAAATACAGTGAATTAAAGCAGTACAGGACAAAAACCATCGCTAACTCATCCTACATTGCCGCCTCTTTCCTTCTAAAGCATGTTTCCACATTTTAATTTGTCCTGATCTATGCGTTACTTTTTCTAAGTAGTCATATTTTTCCCTCTGACTTGGTGAGGACTTTACTTTGTTTACTCCACTTCACTGAGTTCCCAACAAATAGGAATGAATATCTTTGTCAGAGCAGTTTAAGCAGTCACGTCCAGGAAGCCTTAACTATACACAATGGATTTTTTTTCTTTAAAGAGATGGATGAGCTGAAGAAACAAAAAAAACCTTGCAAGAAGAAAATGCAAAGAGGAATTAGTCCAGCCTTGAGTTAGTGGCATGACTGTGTTCATTCAACAGATGTTTATGGTGTGTCCCTTTGTGCCAGGCAACACAGTTCTTACTTCTCTTCCCATCTTCAAACTCCAAATACCACTAAATGCAATTAAAATCAAAGTGACCGGGGTTCCTGAGTGGTTTGTAATTTTGGCTCAGGTCACAATCTCAGGGTCACGAGATCAAGCGCTACTTCGGGCTCTGTGCTGAGCATGGAGCCTGTGTAAGATTCTCTCTCTCTCCCTGTTCCCCCTCATGTGTGTGTGTTCTCTCTCTAAAAAAATAAATAAAAATCATAGTTGTATTTCCAATTGTTAAGGGAACTACCTTCTCCCTCTTTCCATGATCCTTTGAGTCCTTAAAATAAGTACGCCAAATTTCTAGAAGATGTTACAGCTTCATCCCCAGGATGCGACAATTGATTTATGTGACAATTTACTGACCAGTCCCGTGTTTCTCTAGTCCAGGTTTAAAGTGCCAAAGGTACCTATGAACACATGGTGTCTGAATCTCGTCTGCCTCAATTCCCTAACAAGAACAGAGAATCCCCCAGTCTAGTGCAGACCCTCTTTTTCAAAGTCTAGATATGAGGGAAAATTAGAAAATCCATTTGGCCTTGGACCTAAGAGATCCCAGTCTCTGATTCAGCCTTACTGGTAATTAACCTAAGGTTTTATTTTTTAAAGTAGGCTTGACGCCAAACATGGGGCTAGAACTCAAGACCCCATGATTAGGGCACCTGGGTGGCTCAGCTGGGTTGAGCGACTGCCTTCAACTCAGGTCATGATCTCCTGCATCGGGCTCCCGGCTTAGCAGGGGCATCTGCTCCTCTCTCTGACCTTCCCCTTCTCATGCTCGCTCACTCTCATTCTCTCTCTCTCTCAAATAAAATAAATGAATAAATAAATAAATAAATAAATAGACTCCAAGATTAAGAATCAAGTGCTCTACTGACTGAGCCAGTCAGGCACACCTAACCGAATTATTTTAAATCCTATTGTATATCTGTGTCCATCTTTCAATTGGTTCAGAATTTTTTTTTTAGTTCAGAACTTCTAGTTGTATAAAATGATCACCCCAAACCACAATACCAATAAAAAAAATTATGAATCTGGATTAAATTAAGAGATTAAACAAAAAGAAACAAAACAACAATAAAACCCAACACACAAACATGCAAACTTCTTTCCCTTTACTAAGACAACTAGAGGTACCAGGAAGTATAAAATTGGGTTTTCCTGCCATCGTATCATGGAGGGTGGGAGTTTGGTGGCTTAGTCACAAAAATATGCAACTTTCATAGGCCGAAAATAACCAGTAAGAACCCCAAAACAAAAAAACCAACCACCCAAAAGTTATGATCTTCTTAACCTAATAAACAGCAAAAAATCCTTGAGTAAAAATTTAAAATTATTTAAACCTACTTGATTCCCCTAAAAATTATGAAGCAGCTTAGAGAGGCATACAACAAAATTTATATAAACTTAAAATCCTATGTTTTATTATGATACAGTAACCTCCTGTCCTGTTTTAGACACCACAATCTTTTCACGTTCCTGTTTTCACTACCTCTCACCAAGTACTCAAAAATATCTAGAAGTCTAAAAAAAAAGCCTTTGGTCCTTGAATAATTTCTGTAAGGACCCTTTTCTATTATAATTCCTAATAAGTCACCTTCTTCCTTATCATAAGAACATATACTATCCAGTCTTTTTTTTTTTTTTTAAGATTTTATGGATTTATTTGTGGCGGTGGGGGAGAAGGACAGAGGGAGAGGAAGAAGTGGACTCCCCACTGAGTGAGGAGCTGGACACAGGGCTCGATCCCAGGACCCTGAGAACATGACCAGAGCCAAAGGCAGACACTTAACCAGCTGAGCCACCCAGGCTCATTCTTATTTCTGACAGTAGCACCAAAAGACATTTGTATTGGAGGGCTATGATCAACTTTTGGTATTCAAAACACAAATATTTACACATGCAAAATTTCCATTGATTATTCTCTTCCCTTCAGATTCTATTATCTAAAACTATTTCCTTAAATCATACTTAATTCACCAAATCATTGCTAAAACATTTACATATAAATGAACTTGCCAAAATATGTATTTCAGTGCTTTTGTACCCATATTAACCAAATCTTTTTCTTCGACAATCAAATCTCAAACCTCTTCTTTCCACACAACATCCTTTAATACTTTATCCTCCTCATATATCTTCCTTATTTACTGAGTTCTGAAACTGTCGAGAAATCTACATGTCCTGGATAGGGTTAATATTTTTCCTCATTGCTTATATTTGTTATGTCCCATTTCCTCTGAGGCTTCTATTCATTCTTACTACTGCTGGTCCTACCCCGTTCCATGGTATTTTCCCCAATTCTACTTCTTTCTAGCTGCCCATACATCCAATCTCTTCAAACCAATATGATAGCTTTGGTGTCCAACCTTCACATACTTCAACTTTCAGTTCTTAAAAAAGCTACCACTCCTGTAAATAAGTCCAAACATTACCAGTTAACCACAACATCTTGTGTTTTAATGTTTATCAACTTCTAATAGGAAAGCATTCCCATTTCATCCTAAGGATAAGTAAATCCAAAACTCTAAAGTCAGAAGAAAAAAATTTACATACAAAATGTCTGGCATTTGGTTCATTTTAAAGCACTTATTAGTTCATCTATATTAAGCTAAAACAATGACCTTCAGTTTTAGATTGGTAAGAAAAATGATAAATTCTCTAATAGAAAATGCTACATATTATTTATTCCTTTCAGAAGAGCAATCCAATACATACCTCTGCAGAAAATAAGTTTCTTCTGGATTTATCCAAGAGAGAATGAATCCACATTACTTTATTAAAAAAAAAAAAAAAAGACGAAAACGTGCCCTATAGACATCAATGACTCAGTATACCAAAAGGTATAAGATTTAACTATTAGATCATTTGCTGAAATTTAAAACTTAGTAAGAGGCTGTAGTTACCTCTTTTTGTAGATGAAGTTTGAAGCAACTGTTTGGCTTTGAGGGAAGTACGAGGCAAATTTTTCAGCCTTTGCGAAGCTGTTGAAAAATAAGGAACTGTAATATTTGCCTGGAAGGACAAGATAAAGGCTATAGCTTCTGTCAACCTGAATATTTTAATACATACTTGAAAATTTATCAAGAAACAGAAACCATAAGGTGAAAATACGTTAGAAACCTAGAAGCAGAAGAATCTGAAAGTGATGCTTAGTGCATTAAGTCGGAAAGGAAAAGGGATGGAAATCTTAGTGCAAAGTGCATACTTAAAGAAAGTTTCTTATGGATGAGAAAATCTACAATATGTAAACCAATCAAAATATCAAAGAGAAAGCAAACCACCGGCAAACATGCTACAGGATGCAAAGAATATAAAGCTAATTAAGTAAAAGTGATGAACACAAGCACACAGTATAGAATAAAATAAAAGTAGTACTTGTTCAATGCAAAAAAGCAGACTTTGGCAAAGCAGTTATTGTTAGATGAACTGCCCTAACATAAAACAGTAATCCCCATACTCAAAAAGGAGAAGAAAACTCAGAACGAGGCAGGTCCTCAAGGAAGCAAAAATCCAGGGGCTTTAATATATTCAACATCATCTTGCTGTAGAATAAAATTAATTTGTACTTTAGACTTTGTGTAGCAACATTTCTGGGCTATGCACATATTAAATGGCGTGGATAGAGGTGTGTGTGTGGGGGGGTGGTGCACAGTGTGTGCTGGGGTTGACGGGTTTGGAGGAGTCAGAGCATCTGCTTCTCAAAGTGATCAATGAGGAGCTCTAAGCTTTCTCTAAAACTCCTAATCTATTAACTGCAACAAACCTCTAAAACCTGGCATGTAAGTGGCAGTTCCGAGCCATCCAGAGTTAAAGCTCACTAGTTTCATTGAACTGAAAAGACCCACATCTACCAGTACAGTTACCTATTTGAGTGGTTCTAAAATGTTACTCTACTGATTTTTAAGCTGGACTTCCAGGATTTATATGCAGAGAGAAAGAGATCCCACAACCATAAATCTGGCCAGCACTTAAACAATCAACAGGTTGGCAAAGGAGTACTTGATATATCATCAAAGAGAATTACGGAGAATTTCTCTTTTGCTCTATTGCTTGACTTTATCAATGCTTTTAAAAAACTTTAAATGCTTAGTGCATTAAGTCGGAAAGGAAAAGGGATGGAAATCTTAGTGCAAAGTGCATAGTTAAAGAAATAGTTTCTTCTGGATAAGAAAATCTCCAATATGTAAACCAATCAAAATATCAAATTTGTTCCTCACTGATAGTAAATATTTTTAATAAATATATTTGATTTCAAATTTTACGGTATTCCACACATTACTTAGCTAAATAATATACCAATTCAGCCTAAGTATTGCCAGGAAGACTACTAAAAACTTCTTCAAACCTTAAAAAAAAAAATCAATTTTATAATTACCTCATATCTATTCCACAGAAACACAGGATTCTATCATCATTGAATATTCTCCACTTGCATAATTATTCATACTTCCAACCATTCATAGTGTCATTCATTTACTCATTCACTGCTGCTGCTTTTTTTCATTCTTTCAAATAGTTAATTATCTACTTTATTTCAGGTACTGTTTTAGGTACACTGGATTTCTTCAATAGCCAACTAGATAGATAAAATTCTTACTTTCATGGAACTAACATTCTGAAAAGAAAGGGGAAATAAAAGAGTCAGACAGTGAGAGCTGCTAAGGAGAAAACTAAGTAGGGAAGGGAGACAGGAAATGGGAGATTTAAATTGCAATTATAAATGGGTTGATCAGGAAAGATTTCCCTGAGATGACATTTGCGCAAAGATCTGAAGGAAGAGAGGAAGTAGGCCGTACAGATATCTGCGAAAAAGCACTGTAGGCAGATGGAAAAGCAATGGTAGAGGACCTGAGGTTAAGTGTGTGCCTAGTGGATCTGAAGAACAGGAAGTACGCTACTATGGAACAGAGAAAATGAGGGCAAAAGGTAACTATCGGTATGTATGTTGGCAATCCACAATACCTATTAACCATTAAAAATTTTTTAGTGAGGGCTTAATATCAAATATCATCTGTAATCTGTTTTGGAAAAGTCCTACTTTTTAAATTAATAGCTATGATAACTCCAATGGACTTTATCTCTCAAGTTTCATGGGTAACAACAACAGCATCCATAACAAGTAAAAATGATGCAATGGTTACCTGAAGAATGAGACTGTAAACAGAATCACGCCGTGTACTCTAAACTTGTCTAATACAACAAATCTAATAAATCTGACAAAGAAATGAGTGATTTTCATAAGAAACTGCATAGTGGTGTATTACCCAAATAAGAACATTAAGTTTTTATCTGAATTATCACTCTTAATTTGATCAGCCTTCTAAAGACAAAATCATTTTTTAAATGATAATGTGCAGAAAACCGAAAGTCTCCAAATCTTTCCACAATAATAGAATTCAGTGTGTTAGCTGTTTAAAAATACTTGTTTCCCTGGTTTCTCTCTTAATATTTATATAATTCCAAATTAGCAAGACCCTACCATGAAAAGCAAAGAAGGTACAATAAAAATATTATTCTCTCATGCTACATTCGTTAGGTTAATGTCTTCCTCCACAAACCAATTCCGAAAGTGTGTATTTTCGTTAAATATACACCACCATTTTCCAAGTCATTCTGGCTCAAAGTTTCCTTTAATTCCATTTAGTCATTCCTATAGTTCTGTTTAAAATCCCCCTATTGTCTCCTAAATACCTAATTCAGATCTTCATCACCCTATTTTTGGATTAGGACAGTGTCTTTTTGGGTTTCCCTACATCCAATCCTTCCACTTTATTCATGTGCATCAAGGGAACAGTAGTGGAACTGCTGAACCAGCCCCACCCCCCACCCCACTCCAGTGCAGGCAGACAGTGAGTGAATGGTCTGTAAGGAATTCAGAGCAAAAATAAAACCAGCTTGGTCTATTTTTTTTTTTAAATCATCATCATGTCCTGGATTAATAATCAATGTTGGTGATAAAATGCTCCTCCCTAAAGAAAACAATTTGTCAGTCTAAGTTATAAACAATTGCTGTAGGTACTGTTGCCTTTTAACAGCAAATATTGAAGATTCAAATAAACATACTTATCTTTTAATGTACATTGCATTTCACATGAAAAATAACCAGAACTCCCAGTTATATGGTCTCCCCAACACAGGTAGATTCAACTACACATTTCTTTCCAGAGTTAAGGTCACAGAGATGTGAAATCAAGCTCACTTAGCACACTACTATGTAATTCTAACCCCTTTCATACAATAATTTTTTTCCTACATTTACACAGCTTAGAAATAAGCCATGATGGCACAGTGATAATTAAGTCAATGAAACAGAATCTGAGTTACTTCAATTGTCATGATATGTGACTGAGTATTACTTGAATTTTTTCAGCTGTGAAGACATTTAAAAATCATCAGATTTGGGGGCACCTGGGTGGCTCAGTGGATTGAGCCTCTGCCTTCAGCTCAGGTTGTGATCTCAGGGTCCTGGGATCGAGCCCCGCATTGGGCTTCCTATCAGCAGGGAGCCTGCTTCCCCCTCTCTTTCTGCCTGCCTCTCTGCCTGCTTCTGATCTCTCTCTCTCTGTGTCAAATAAATAAATAAAAATTTTAAAAAAAATCTTTAGATTTGATCCCCAAAGGAACTAAGATATGGACAAGATGGCAATTTCTGAAATGTATTGTAAAATGGAAATTTATGAATTTCTGTCAAACTTATCATTATGTTGACTATTTCCTTACTTGTGCAACAGGTGCACTGTGGGGAAGAAGAAAAACTTTTCAGATTTAAAAACGGAAGACTATTCTTCAGTCAATATGACTGAAGAGAAACTGATAAATCTGGCTATACTGTACCTTGAGCTTCAATATGCAAAGATCAATTCTGAAGAAGTTATTGACAAATTTCCAGAAACTTAAGCTATAGTATTCACTACCGTGACAGACCAATATGTAAAAATTTTCCTTTTTTATAAAAAATGATTTAAAAATACCTTTTTTGTAATGTTGATATAATTTTTTTACTGATAGTTATAAAATAACACTCAATAAAAAAAGTATTTCTCATTGTCTGCATTTTCTCCAGCCATTAGTATTATAACTCATTCTATTTCATTATTATTGAACACAATTTTGTCATATGGAGAGATGTTAAAAATAATTCCAGGTCCCAAATACTAAGTAAGCATAAGCCACTATAAAAGAATGTTAATCACTGCCAGGTAAAATGTTCAGTGTTCCCCCTAACTCTGCAATGACATTTTGTTTTGAAACTTTTATTGCTTATAAATTCTCATTCAGAGTCACCTTTCAATCCTCTGTCCCTCTCCACCTTCCATCTTCTCAGTGTTACCAAGTCACACATCCTCTTTCATTTTTAAAAAATTCATCCAGATCTCATCACCTCCCGTACCAATGCCTTTGTTCAGATATTCATTTCTTGCCATGACTGTACAATAGCCTTCTAAATGGCTTCTAGTCTCTCAAGTTTAATCCATTCTTCATATTACTACCAGAATGGATTTTCTAAGAAGCAACATTGATTAAAAGTCTACCACGGCTCTCCACATTTATAGGATGAAATCCAAATTCCTTATTAAAAAAACTCCCAGTCTATGCCCTACCTATTTCTCTCATCCTTCATCAATGGAAGCACTAACCATCCTGCCGCACCCTACACTCTAGTCATACAAAACCACTATGAACAGGGTGCTACTTTTAAGAGTTCATTACCAATCCCACTGTTAGGTAAACCTGTCTTTCCTTTCTTCATGTGGTCTCATAAGCTCCTCCAGAGTTAGTAGAAAGATAACTTCAATAACATTCCTGAAAACCTCTTCATACACATAAGAGTTTAATGCCTTTCTTCTGTTTCCACAGAAGTTACTGCTAATCACTCCGTGCTACTGAAGGGCACGTGCTCTCATTTACATCTATAATCCCACTGCCTATAACATAACATATACCCAATTATCTGTTGAATAATTAAGGACACATGAGTGATTGATCACTAGATAAAATCTGAACAGAGTTCTGAACTAAGCATTCAAGATCCTCTGTAGCAGACATCTAATCAAGTGGTTCTCAAACTTGAATATACTGCAGGATCAGTGAGACACTTTTAAAAATTACAGATGTTGGGTACCATCCCAGATGTATTCAATCAAAATATATAGGAGTGTCAGAAAAACGTTTATAAAATCTCTTTGTAATTAGATAATTGACCATCACTGTGCTGCTTATTCTTAAAAAGAAATTCTACAAGTATCCCATTCATTCTTACATCAGCCCATTACACAGATTCATCATGACTTATTTGATTTTATAATTCACAGTTATGTAAAACTCAAGTGTAATCTTTAAAGGTTTGGTTCCAAGAGAAATCTGGATGAAAATTCCTTCTCCATGGGCCTCAGGGCAATCTGGTTACGTGTAAGCTGATCACTGTCTTGGACACTCCCTCTTCAGTGAGAAGTCTGAAGTAGAATATTGACCATATAACTTTTCTCTGGGGGAACACTCTGTATCCTATGCAAAAATATTCTTCCATTTGACTAAATGTAAGTAAGTGGATAAATATTACACTGGATTATTTTACTCTTTTGTGGTAATTCACAAAGTATAGTTCAATAATGCTCCAACAGTCACTCAGGAATATTTTCCAAGATGCCTACTCATTTGCAGTTAGGTCAGCAAGATGTAATCAAAAAAATTATTGGGAGGATATCAGGGGACTCAAAGAGCGGTTGGGAGGAGGGAGTAATTTGGTTTGGTTTTGCACTTTTCCAGTTATATGCTACTGCATGTGTAATACATATGGACATCTGCTTTCTCTCTATGAAAATAAGAATTGGATTGTTGTGAGATTCAAATGAGATAATTCATGTGAAAATAAACATTTAAAACTACTAACCAGAGTTTTAAGTATTAAATTTTTTTAAACCAGCAGATTTTCTAGGGTTTTTCTCCCTTTTCTTATTTCTGAACCAATAATTCCTATAACTTTCTGAAAACTAAATTTCCTACTGAACCTCTACTCTAGTAGTCTCAGCAAGGCACTAGTCTTTTGAAAAACTCTGTCCCTGACAAACATTCCTTCCTTTAAATGGAGAAACTGAGAAAATAACATATATCCACGACCTCTGCAATGCTCTGGTTTTCTTTAACTTTTTAAGTTACTCACATTTCAAATATAAAAGTTGGAAATTTGTAATAGCTATAAAAATGAAAATATATTAAAACTCTCATTCATATTTGAATGCCAGCATCCACAATAATGCAGCCATAGCAAATAAGCATATAAAACAGTGATCGGCATAGTACAAGGCAAAAGAAGTGGTCCCGTAAGTGGAAATAACAGCAACCTCGCAAAGTTAGGTTCATGCAGACCAGCAAGTAAGAACCAAAGCTTTACCACTTAAGGGCTGGAAAAATAAAGACTTAAAGGAAAACAAAATGCAACATCTATTATACTAACCAACTGACACAAAAAATAAAAAATACTAATTCATGTATAAAATGTACAAGACTTGCTATTACATTTATAAATAATTCTATATCAAAATAAAAAGGCTATTATGAAAGCAGTATATATATACACACACACAGTAATTAAAAGAACACATACATAACATTTCTATCGATCAGAGATATATGTAAAATTTTAAGAAAAGTAAGTACATTACAAAATATAATGTTAATTTTAAACAAAAGGCTTTACAATATTTTTATAAAATAAGCTTAAGTTTTAAACTTGGTAAAATTCTGGATTTACCTTTTTCCAAAAATATTTTTGGACTAGTGTGATTTTACATTAAAATAAGTATTTGTGGCATTTTAATTGTAAATAAGCTTCACTATAGTTTCAAATATAAAAATAAACAAGTATATGAAATTGACAAAAAAAAAAGGATGGTACCTCGCTTTCTCTTTTGCTTATATACTGTCCATATATTGAAATATACCACTATGAAACTGCATACATATTTTCTACTTAAAAGTAAATTGGTGATTAGAATCTCATTATTTTTCCCTACATATTTTCTTTAATTATCAATTTCTGGGGAAAAAGAAAAAAATAATTCACCTAAAAAAATTCTAGGGAATCAGTAGGTAAAGAAGGCAAGTAATTAACACAAAGTTTAAGATATGGTCAATATATTTTTTTCTATTAACATTTTTATCCTAGGTTCTCAACCTTTTATATTTTCTTCTATTTCTGTGAATAATTTTTTTTATTTCCATATAGCTTTGAGGTGCTAGAGTAGTTCAAATAAAGAACATACATGAGGGCATCAGAGAACAATCCTGAGTAAAGAACTGGTACTGAGAATTTATTGACTATGGTAAAGAGAATATAGATATAGCTAGTTTTAACAAAGAGCTGCGAAGCTGTCTCTGGAGATACAAAGTTTTGAGAAATTGAGAACTTAACATTCAAACTAAGCACAAAAGGACAAATATAAATGATGTTTTGGATTATCTGTGCATAGGCTATAAAAGTGTAGCTTGTAATATGCATGATTTTTATTGCTTAATCTTAATGATACAAAATTTTCTTTCCTGTTGTATTAACATTGTGCACTGTCTTTTGTTTCAGGAAAATATACCAAGGAGGAAAAAACCAGACAATGTCCTCAAGGGTCAAACTGACCTAATTTGTAGACTTAAAGGCACAAAAGTTATCATTCACCATTTTGATAGAATTTAGAGTTCAAATTGCAACTTTATTTTTATTTTTAATGTTCTGTGATTCCCTATTTTTCATACCAATTATGAGTATGCCATTTGAGTATCATAATGGCACTCTTACATAGTCTGTAAGACCTGGAATACCGTTTAAATTTTAACTTGGTTCAAAAACATGTTGCACACATCCAGCTGAGTAAATGAAGTACACAAATCTCTGTGTAATAATTTTCCACAGTGCCTTAAATTTTAGGGCTCATCTTACCAAAAAAACAGACAATAATTCTGGACTATTTTTAAATCTTAGTTCTAAACCATAAATGTGACAAATCTTGCTAGGTGGACTTGGATTCTTGAGCACATGGGTGTGAATCCTAACGTGCCACCTATAAGCCATATGATCAAAGATAAGTTATTCAACAATTCAAAGGTCCTATTTCCTAATTTGCAAAATGTGTTAATAATTGTACCTACTTCACAGAATTGTTGTGAGGATTAAACAGGAATATATATGTATGGTACAGCACAACATGAGTTTCTGTAATGTAAGTAATATCATATACAACTAGAAAATAAGGAAAATGTATTGATGTTATCACAAAAATCATTTGTGATAAAAATACATAAATGTATTTTATTATTTTATTTTAATGCATTTATTATTAATTTATTATTATTATTATTTATGTATTTAAAAACATAAATGTATTTTTTCCTGGCCTGTTTATTTTTGAGTCACCAAGTAACAGCTGCTTAATACAAAATACATAAAGTCAGCTAAATATAATAGAGCCAAGAAAGAATGTAAGGGAATTAAAAAATAATCGAACGCTTTCAAAGTAGTACTATTCAATAAACAAGTTACATAAATGAATAATCAATAACCTCATGTTTGTGCTACTTCTTCACAGCTCTGAAGAAATGAAGGAGCACATCACAGCTACCACTTCAACCGGTGACATAATGTGCCACAAAGGAATGGAGTCTATCAGACTATAAGACTGATGCGAGCTATGGGATACAAAGGGTGCATATTGAGCATTTCTAAAATTATAGAACTGTGATAGTTTGTTTAAACCTGACTGGATTACATGCTCTTATCTACTGTAGTTAACCAGTAACACTCTTTGGAAAGTGTTCAATTCATTGTTCATCACCTTGTACACGAAAGTACACAGTATCCATCTATTCCCTTATCACTTCTTGGCTCAGTCTGGCTCCTTTGTCTTAGAAGTTCTTTCTGCATGATTCTTTCTGATCTTTGTTTATGTTGCGATGTCTTCTTCATTCGACAGACTCAGCTCTTCCTTTCCATCAAGTTACCTTCAACTTTTTTTTTTAATGAAGTTCTATATTTGCTGGAGTATTTATTTTAGTCACTGAAAATTTAACATGCTTCTGATTATGCTAGTACTTTTTGCAGGATCATTATTGCTTTTTATTCATGTTCTAGTAAGAAAGCTCCTTGGGTTTTAAGTTGTCTGTTCCAGGACTATTTCCCACAAAAACTTGTCATTTTTTAATGTGTCGGTTTCTAAGGAATACACACACACACACACACACACACACTTAACCAGTAGACTTTGCTTATTTTAAAATTCTGGAGAGACCAAAGTTTCATTCAGATACAAGTATTGATACAAGTGGGTATCTTATAGGAACAAATTTTAAATTTTAATATAGCTATTCTCTTAGAGCAATGAATAATTACTGTATTTTACTGTAGATATGGTTTAATATAGCTATTCAGCACAAAATTACTACCTATTTATTTTCACTTTCCTTTAAATAACTGGTACAATAAAGGTACTTACTGGCTGAAGCCTGAGGTTGCATGCGAGGTATTCCTCCATTTGGCACTTGAAAATTTGAGTCACTTCTGCTGCTTTTCACTGAGTCAACTTGTGTACTAGATGGTCGGGACAGGTTTGGAAGACTACGTCTTAGTTTTTCTGTAACAACAGAATTTAATGAAAAAAAAAATCAAACCATTCTTTTAGATGAAGAAAGAGTTAAAATATTAATTGGCAATCAAAACCTGAATTCTTTATTTAAGCATTCAGCAGATTTTAGAAGAGTTAGTAGGAAGTACATGTCTTATAACAACTCAACCCAGGTTCTATAAATGGGTAGAACAAAACCTTTAAAAAGAGCCAGAAATCAATTAAATAAAAATCTACATACAGACCACTTCATGAGTAGGACAAAGCAATACTAACATAATCAAGTAAAATTCACTTTCTTCTTTATTTGTGTATTGATTCACTAGTAATAAAACAGTAAACTGACTAAACTTTTGATCTATTTGTCTGAAATAACAAAACCCTGGTAAAAATTTGTGTTACATACTGAAATACGAAGGAAAACTGTTTCTCCAGAAAGATTCTAATTACCTTCATTTTTAACACTGCTTGTCTGTAGATCTGTGGGATGACCCTGAAGTGAAAGGCGAGGTTGCTGTAAGCGGCTAATCATAGGCTGTGGGGACACTCTACTATATTCTATTCCCCGAGCAGGAGATCGTGAACGAGGTGAATTTCTGGGTGACTGCTTAGGTGATGGTCGAGGTGAATTGCGTGGTGATGGTGAAAACCTGTTAACAGCAGGGTATACTGCATGATGCATATTGTCATCTTCATCATCTAAACTTTGCGCATCAAGTTCCTGATCACTAAAAGTACCCCGCCTTGTAGAATTGCAAGATGAACCAGAACTGCGCCGAGATGTGGTGGCTGCATACTCTTGACGGAGACCTGACAATAATGAATGTGTTATTTCATTTCTTTAGGTATATTTTTAAACATTTAAATATTTTTGAAGTTTAAAAACAAAAGAATACCATTGAGAGATTCAAATAGGGTATAAAGTGTAAAAGAAAACTCCCTTTCTACTTGAATCATCTTAGACATTCTCCCATATGCCTAACACATTCAAAAGATTATTTTTAAATTGAATGAAAATTCTATAAACTTTTGCCCAATCCAACATTTTCTTCTTAAATCTGAAATCTATAGTACAGGTAGAATGATAAACTTGAAAATATTCCTACTCCTAAAGACAATAATCGAAATTTGAGATTGACATTTAAGAAATATTAAGGGAAAATAATTACTGTGCAACCAATGAAAAGAATACACCAGTGGATAAATAAACTCCCTGGATACTTAATTCTTTGAATTGATGTTATTGATGAAGGAAACTTCTATCTCACCCTCAGGAATTCAATACTTGGGCATAAATGAATTTCAATTGCTTCACGACCCAAGACTTCAGTAAAACAAGCTTAAATTCTAAGTCATCAAGTACAAATTTTCAAAGGGCTCCCCTATGTATCCTGACATCTCCAGAAACACCCAAGGAACCTTAGGCCCTTCAAATAGTATAAAAACTTCTGGAAAAAAACAAATGTTGATATATATTCAATGAAGAAAAATATTACTATTCAAGAAAAGTACAGAATTTAGTTAATATTTTGAGCAAGTCCTGCTATAACTATGGACAACCTAATTTAAAGATCTCTACTATTATATAGTAGTATTCAAACTTTTAAGATGGGTACTCATACACAGATAGTTCTATCGATACGGTACCCAAAGAAGTGGGTGAGAATCACACCAGGAAATCTGTAAAACTACAGATTCCTGGGGCCTATCTGGTCCTTCACTTAAGCCACAAGTTTCACTAGTAACCAACAAGTTACTTAGTGTCTCACTACAGCAAACACAGCATTAAAGACACCTAACAAAAGACAGCAGACCAGTGAAAAGCACTGTTTTACAAAGAAAAACACAGATCCCAAAGCAGGTCCTCCAGTACTAGGGGATCCTAAGGAAGCAACAATGTCTATGGGATCGTGTTTTTCTCATATTAAAAATAAGGGGGCTGGGGCACCTGGGTGGCTCAGTGGGTTAAGCCTCTGCCTTTGGCTCAGGTCATGATCTCAGAGTCCTGGGATCGAGCCCCGTGTCAGGCTCTCTGCTTAGTGGAGAGCCTGCTTCCCCCTCTCTCCCTGCCTGCCTCTCTGCCTACTTGTGATCTCTGTCAAGTAAATAAATAAAATCTTAAAAAAAAAGGGGGGGGGGCTCAACCAGGCAACAGCCAAAATCTGTAATTCTACATTTCTGTTAAACACACACACACACACACACACACACAAACAGGGCGCCTGGGGTGGCTTAGCTGGTTAAGCCACTGCCTTCGGCTTGGGTGATGATCCCAGAGTCCTAGGATCGAGTCCCACATCAGGATCCCAGTTCCCTGGAAGTCTGCTTTTCCCTCTGACCTTCTCCCCTACATGCTCTCTCTTTCTCTCTCTCAAATAAATAAAATCTTAAAAAAAAACCACACACACGCACACACAAAAAACCCCCCAAACAAACAAAAAAACCCTGAAGAAACGATACTTTAAAACATTTGCTTAAAAAAAAAAAATCACTTGTTTAAAAAACAAAACAAAACAAAACAAAACAGGCATTTGAAGGTGGTATAGGGCACATTTTTAGCATCTTTTTTTTTTATTCACCAGAAAAAGAAATATTTGTGCAGGGGGATGGCTTAAAAAGAATAATTAAAGTAAGGCTAAAATTTATTTTACTTGTTACCAAAACACAGTAAGAAAGTAAAAGCAAATAGCTGGTTGAGTTGCTAACAAAATCCTGGGGTCTAAAAAGTCAGAGTTCAGAGAGGAAATGAGACAATTAACTCTAAGTTATAGTGAGGAAGCATTCTTTATTCTTTGACATCCCTGACAAAAACTAGCCTCTCACTAGCTGACAACACCAGTCTCAGTGAGGAGTTATATATAATTACAGAAGAAAAAAGAGTACCATATTATTAGTTTCTAGGGCTTAAGATAAATAAAGCAAGCCAAATCTTTCTGTTTTTCTATGAGAAGTAGTGTAAAAATGGGAAATGAATCAGTAGGATAACATTCTGCAGTTTCTTAATAAATGTTATAGTTTAATAAAACTACGTATTTATATAAAGGGGCCTAATGTAGAAAGCATTTCATTAAATTATAGCAATGCTCCATATTACCCTTAGTCAGCTGTCAACACTCTGAAATGTATACTTCAAGAATCTTTTCATTGTAAAGATTAAAGGGGTCACTTTAGAGAGATCGCTTGCTTCAGAGTTAAGCTTGCGGTATTTTATGATAAAATGTATAGTCAAACCATAATACTTTACTGAAAACATAAAACAATCCCATCCTCCCTAAAAGCCTTTTAAAAATTTGTACCATTATCAGTACAATTAGGTGAGGATATTTCACATGTTCAACTTTTCCTGTTTCTTCAGGTTGAGAATCCTTTTATGATCTCCTGAGAATGACACTGTGATTTTCTCAGTCTGATTATTTTCACTTACTCTTTTCATTCCTAATCTTTATTTACTCACGTTTTGTGTACTGAAAAATTTTTTTAAATCTTTTATACACAAATATGAAATGTGCAACTATATAAATAAGAATGAATTGCCATTTCCATTAAAAAGAAATGTAGAGGCAATAAAAATACTCTCACCACCATCTTAAAATGAAAGCCAGGGCATCCATAAACCCTTAATATAGTATGAAAAATTCTGTGCACATGTGCATTTTGGGATGGCAAGGGATATAATTTTTATTGGATTCTCAAAGGTATCTGTGACCTAAGAAGTCGCAAGGACCACTCTGCAGCAAAACAAGATGATAGGCTTCACTTCATTTAATGTCATAATTCCAATTTTCTCATAAAGGTCTTTTTTTTGTAGTCTCGATCATATATTCTGAGATTATGCCCCCAAGGGGGAATAATTGGTTCTTGGGGTATGAAAAAAATCTTAGGTTACCATAATAATTTGTGGTCCTCACAGTACATAAAGATATGCAGGGTCAATCTGTGGTATTAAAATATCATGCTGGGAGGTGGTAGGCAAAAAGGAAAAAAAATGTCTGAAAAGGCACTCTTGGGGGGCTAATAATGGAAAAAGGTTGAGAAACACTGATCTAGAATAAGAAAACACAAAGTCATAGAGTAATAACTACTCTAGAGAGTTCCTGCACAAAGTAACATGCAGAGTATGGATACCAGTCATTGAAGCAGAGTATTACCTGCCTTTCTTTGCTCCTCACACAAGATGTTCTATGTAAAATGAACTCTGAAAATACGTTAATGAACAAGCAAGTCTATATGTTGAATAAGCCACTGAAATTTCAACATTTGTTACTATTCTTCCACATCTTAAGACCTATTTAATAACCCCAACAAAATTACACCTCAACTTTAACAATTAAAATACTTACTTTCTTCCTGCATCCGAGCTAGAATCTGTACATCGGTTACATCATTTAGCTTATAATTGGATCCAATTGAATCTTCATCTAATTCTGAAGCACTTAACTCACTGTCTATAGAGGATTGAGGGCTGAGTGGAGGATTTCTGTCTGATGAACTTTTCAAATTACCTTAAAAAAAAAAAGATTTGAAATTTGGTTAAACAAAAACTGAATAAACATCTGTTCTAATTAATTTTATATTAAATCTTTGATCCAGTTCACCATTATTCTGTTATGTTTAAAAAATGCCCAAATACTGAAATTAAAAATTGACCTTAGTAAAAATAAAGTGGATGGAGCACCTGGCTGGCTCAGCAGTGGAGTGTATGACTTTTATCTCAGAGTTGTAAATTTGAGCTCCAAGTTGAGTGAAGAGATTACTTAAAAAAACAAAAGGTAAAATCTTAAAAAAAAAAAAAAAAAAAGAATAAAGAGGACTATAGGGTCTCCTTCATATGTTATGGCATAAAAACAAAACATTTTAACTATAAATTATCTATCCTCTTATGAAACAATTAAGCTTTTACCACAGTGCTTGGTAAGTAGGTAGTGTCCAATACATGTTAGAGGATTCCAACTTTTGTAAGACAGCCAGTGGAACTGCTTATAAACAGATGAATTTATGGTGTGTCTTCTCCTCTCAAAGTTACTCGTTAGCAAATACCATTATTTTTTTCCCTGAATAAAAGCATCTACTTTTCCTAACCAAGAAAACTATAATTTGAGGAAAATCAAGATTCCTTAGAGATTTAGGAACAAACCAAAAAAGAACACTATGCTCATTTTTCCTACATTAAGCCATGTTTACAAAATTCCTTTGTCAAACTAGTAATGGGGATCCAAAGAGCCCTCTGAAGTTCAGCAGTGAAGCACAAAGATGGAATAAAGAAAATAAATAGATTTAAAAAAGCATTTAATCACTCAAAACAAAAAGGGATAGAAGACAGGTCAGAGGAATAAAGGATATACTTATTAACTTATAAAATAATAATTTAGTTATAAATAAATGGTTTAAATACTTATTTAGTTATTTTAAATATTTATTTACTTATAAATAATAACTTTTTTCTAAGGAAATGCTTTCATCGGATCATCAACTTCTGGTGAAGCATAAAATCCCAACACTGTTACTAATATTTCTAATACAGACTGATTTGAAATCAATCAATTCCCAGAACTCTTTACCATAAAAGTCAGCTTTCACAGAGTGTTATATGTAATTGATGAATCCCTAAATTCTACACCCAAAACCAACTTTACCATATATGTTAACTAGAATTTAAATAGAAACTTGAAAAGAAAGAAAAAAGTCAGCTCCAACTTGAAAGGACTATAAGTAAGAGTTAATGTGTACATTATGAAGAAGAACACAGTACATATGATAGGAAAAGTACTACAAGGTCAAGCTCAAATAGTGCCCAAATAAAATTCTTTGTATTAAACAAATATTTTTAGGATGCAGTCATGGGTGACATAAATAGCAGCAAGTAACAACTTACATACAAAGTAAACAACAGGATCAAAAGAGTCAACAGACAAGGGAATACACAGGTCAAATATTTGAGGTGGTTAACAATAACCTTAATTTTTAAGGAAGCTGCAGTAATTAGCCATAACAGCAGCAGCAGTAAGAGTTAACCAGGGCCTGAATTCCAAAGAACAGTAAGTTAGAGAGAACATGTCCGTCAGAGAACCACAGTAAACATTCTTTCCCTGAGTTACAGCAGTCTATCCCTCCCCTATCATTTAGGGCTCCACTCTGTCGGCGCATTTCACATATGGCCTTCTACTTCTCCTTAAGTGCAACATCAAAGCTTATTAAATAAAGCTTGAATTGTTTAACAAAATAAGTGAAAATAAGAGCTCTTATTTTTAATGATGCTGGGTGACTCAGTTGATTAAGTGATTGCCTTTTGCTCAAGTCATGATCCCAGGGTCTTGGATCAAGTCCTGCATCCAGCTCCTTGCTCACTGGAGAGTTTGCTTCTCCCTCTGCCCACCACTCCCCCTGCTTGTGTGCTCTCTCTCTCTGACAAAGAAATAAAATCTTAAAAAAGAAAAAAAAAATGGAAAATGCTATTTAAACAAAAAGAGCTCTTATTTTTAGCTTTTACAGCCCAATCAAGCTATTCGGCAAGCATCTATTGGTTAAAAGAATCAAAAGCTTGTTAATCTAACCAAGCAAGATCTACAAACTTTTGAGTACATGCTAAAAAAAACTTCATGGATGTAACCTGGTTTATCTGTATCCCCGGGACCTAGAATAGTACCTGGTGCTCCTTACTGATATTTTCTCTAAGCACTTAAAAGTTTCATAAATAAAAGAACTTGAACAACTGATGATTACGTTATTTTTGAGGTAGGGCAATAAATTCCTTAATTATTCATTTCATTTTCTCCTTACCTGAATTTCCAGGAAGTATTAGCTGTTTGACTATAGGAGGTCGCACTGGGGTTGAGGATGGAGAATTGAAACCACTGCTGTATGGGCTACTTGCATTCGGACTGTAAGGACTTGTGTAACTCATGGAGTTGAAAGGATTATTATATAAATTCTGCCTCTTGAGAGCTGTGTTAATGAGAAGGGGAGAAATCAAATAACTGAGAAAAGTTAACGTTTTACTTAAAAATTTTTCTTATTGGAAAATTCATTTAAGTCATTATCTCAATTTAAATACAGAAACATTCTTATAGTAGCAGGAGGAAATACATCAAATTAGGAATTCCAACAATATATTTCCATTACCTGCAATTGTGCTATGCAAATAAAACAGCAGCTACACCAAACTACAAAAATAATATCACAGGAAGAATATCTTTTCAACAAATTATTAGCCATTAAATTAATTTACTCCTATCTTGTCAGAAAGTTTGTTCCAACTGTATCAACCCTGAATAGCCTTAAAAAATAAGATGAATGAAAAAGTATATTTGCGTTTTCTCATTTTTCTATAACAAGCATGTACTGCAAAGAAAAAGAAAAAAAAAATCATATGAAATGAGATTTAAAAACAGTCTTTCCAGGGGTGCCTGGGTGGTTCAGTCAGTTAAATGTCTGCCTTCAGCTCAGGTCATGATCCCAGGGTCCTGGAATCATCAGGCTCTCTGCTCAGCGGGAAGCCTGTTTCTCCCTCTCACTCTACCTGCTGCACCCCCCTGCTTGTGCTCTTCTGCCCTGACAAATCAATAAATAAAACTTTAAAAATAAATAAATAAATGAATAAGGGACTCCTGGGTGTCTCAGTCAGTTAAGCCTCTGCCTTCAGCTCAGGTCATGATCCCAGGGTCCTGAGATAGAGTCCAGCACCGGGCTCCTTGCTCAGTGGGGAGCCTGCTTCCCCCTCTGCCTGCCGCTCCCCCTGCTTGTGCTCTCTCTTTCTCGCTCTGACAAATAAATAAATAAAAATCTAAAAAAAAAAAAAAAAAGTCTTTCCAAGGTTTGGATTTTTGAAAAAATAATAAAGGAATACTGACTACTTAGACCAGGTTAAGGTCAAACATGTGAGAATTCTTTTTTTTTTTTTTTAAGATTTTATTTATTTATTTGACACAGAGAGAGATATCACAAGTAGGCAGAGAAGCAGGCAGAGAGAAGGAGGGGGGGGAAGCAGGCTCCCTGTGGAGCAGAGAGCCTGATTTGGGGCTTAATCCCAGGACCCTGAGATCATGACCTGAGCCAAAGGCAGAGGCTTAACCCACTGAGCCACCCATGCGCCCCGAGAATTCTCTTTTTAAAAGGAAAAAAGCCTCCCCCAACCCCAGTTTTCTGACCCAAGAATACTTCTGCCAAAAGAGGGAAAAAAATGTATGCTATGCATATAAAATTATAGAAACAGTACCAAAGTAGAACTAAGATACTGAGTGCAATTATATACAAGAAATACACTTAAAATAATATTTATTTCCTCTATTCTAAAATCCATAGCTTATTCAAAACTTCTAACCACTGGCAAAGCAATATGTAGAACATACAGACAAATGTTTTTAAGAGGCTTACAACCAAGTAGTGCAGGCAGAAAAAAACCAGTGATTTCAGGGCAAAATGAAACAAGTACTATCATGAAAGTGTAAGGGGCTGTGGAACTTTTGAGATAAGAGTAATTCATTACAACCGAGAGAAACCAGGTAAGCCTTTTTGGAACGAAGCCCTGGGGCAGTCTTGAAGAGGATGAGCAGCAATGTGATAGACACTGAAAATGAGCAAAGACTGTGCTTTCATCTGTGTTTATAAGAGGAACAAAAGCAGTGCCTTGAAAATACATAATATGTTCAGGGAGAAAGAGTGAGCAATATAGAAAGGTAAAGCACATAGCTGAGGGACAAAACAGGAAAATCCAGCTGGGCTAGGTCACGGAAGTCCTGGAAACTATGGTTAGGAGAATGATGTTTATTCATATCAGTGAATTTTGAGCAAGAGTAATATGATCCAATCACTTTAGGAAGAAAACTGATGGACATTTTTATGTTGAATAGATTGGACTGAACTAGGCAGTAGAAGTGACAAATATAAAAAAGAAAAAAAAAGAGTAAGTATTAAAAACTAGAAGTATCACTAAAGGAAACAAAGTAAGATGTGTCTTTAAAGATTCTGATTTATCTACTGGGAAGAGTGGTGCTTTGGAGAGAAGGAATATATTTTCTGTTTAGATTTTCTGTTTAGTTGGATGATGTAGAAGAAGCTGGACAATGCGATTGTCCATATTCACCATGAGACAACATGCCACACTTTAAACATATTTAGGATGCAGTATGTGCCATGATCTCAGAAATACACATCTGAGCAGAAATTGGGGTGCTAATTTCTCCCCCTTTACTCTTTGATCTCCTTTTAAGCTTATTCTCTTCTATTTGGTTATTTGTTTAATCACCAGCATTTCAAGTCCTCAGCCCTTTTATCTTCTCACTCTATACCATATTCCTTCTCCTAAGAAATCTCATTCACACCCATGACATCAGTTATTATCTGTATTCCAGAAACTCGCCATTATTTATATCTCCAGTCCTAAGCTTTCCTGGTCTTCAGTCCCGTATGTGCTGCCCATTTAATGTCTCCTCTATGGGTCTGGCGAATGCACTTCAGAGCCAACATTTCCAAATTCAAACTCATGATTTTCCCACTAACACTGAATTCTCTTTCTGGATGTATTATCTCAGAATGATTAATAATATTCATGCTGTCACACAAGCTGGAAACCTAGATCACTGTTGATACTTCTCCCAAATGTCCTCAAATCTGGTTCATTCATTTTTCCTACCACATCTTTTCATCTCCACTACCATCAACACACATTGCCCAGCTGTCACTATCAACCCCCCTTAAAAGCACCCTAGATTCATTCACTTTTGGCCTTTTCCAATCTACTCTCCATACTACAGCTAAGCAACCTTAGCCAAACTGCAAACCTGATCATGTCTTCCTGCCCATACACACCATACCCTTGAATAAAACTCTCCAATATCTTTCTATTTCTTTTAGAAAACATAATCTATAAGGCTTTACAAAGTCTGGCTCCTCTGTATCTTTCTGGCCATACCTAAGATCTCTCCCTTCCTTAGTCTTCTCCAGCCACACGCCGGCTTGTTCCAGGTCGTCAAATGTGGGCCATACTCCCCACAACATGCTCCCAGACCTCCCACAGAGCTTTTGCACATGCTGTCTTCTCTACTTGGAATACGTTTCTCCCTCTTTTGCCTTCCCCCTTAAATCACTCACGTCTTTCTGAATCTTTAGGATTCAGGTCAAACATTGCTTCCTGAGGAAAAATTCCTATTTCTCAAAGCTCAAAGCACTAGGCACCATTCTTTCATTAAAAATCACCAGTTATAAAAATTATTTGTATTAGTACGTTTCCCCTAGTAGATGACAAACTCCATGGGTTCAGGTACAGTGTTAGTTTTTCCTCATCATGCAACCTCTATCCTTTCCTCAAAGTCTGATACACACCAGGCTCTCAGTAAATAGTAACTGGATATATACATGATGAATAAGATTAATCTTAACAGAGGATCTGGACACCTTATGAATGGATGAAATAATAAAAACAGAGGGAATCCAGGCAAGAGAGACACGGGTCACCATAAACTTAAAAGGCAGGCAAACGGGGGCCAGGGAACTAGGAAACTGAATGGATACAGAATTTTAGTGTGGGATGGTGAAAAAGTTCTGGAGATGCACAGTGCTGATGGATGCACAGCAATGTGCATATACTTAATGCCACTGAAATGTGTATTTAAAAAAAGACTGAAGTGGGAAATTTTATGTTATATAAATGTTACCATAATGAAGAAAGTTGGACAAAGAAGGAAGACCCTCCAAAGAAGACTTCAAAGAAAACAGCAGGGAGCATAAGAAAGGGCAGAAAACATAATGCACTATCATAAAAGAATAAAAGAAGAACATCTTAGGGACAAGAAGTAGCACAGTGCGGAGAAGCTGAGAGTGACAGAGCAAAATCCATTCTCTTAGAATACAGTAGCTATATTTCCAGGGAGCTCTGCCTTATCAAAGAATATACACACACACACATATATATATATATACATACCACATCTTCTTTATCCATTCATCTGTTGATGGACATCTAGACTCTTCCCATAGTTTGGCTATTGTGGACATTGCTGCTATAAACATTCAGGTACAAGTGCCCCTTCGGATCACTACATTTGTATCTTTAGGGTAAATACCCAGTAGTGCAATTGCTGAGTTATAGGGTAGCTCTATTTTCAACTTTTTGAGGAACCTCCATGCTGTTTTCCAGAGTGGCTGCACCAGCTTGCATCCCCACCAACAGCGTAGGAGGGTTCTCCTTTCTCCACATCCTTGCCAGCATCTGTCATTTCCTGACTTGCTAATTTTAGCCATTCTGACTGGTGTGAGGTGGATCTCATTGTGGTTCTGATTTGTATTTCCCTGATGCTGAGTGATGTGGAACACTTTTTCATGTGTCTGTTGGCCATCTGGATGTCTCTTTGCAGAAATGTCTGTTCATGTCCTCTGCCCATTTCTTGATTGGATTATTTGTTCTTTGGGTGTTGAGTTTGATAAGTTCTTTATAGATTTTTGATACTAACCCTTTATCTGACATGTCGTTTGCAAATATCCTCTCCCATTCTGTCAGCTGTCTTCTGGTTTTGTTGACTGTTTCTTTTGCTGTGCAAAAGCTTTTAATCTTGATGAAGTCCCAATGGTTGATTTTTGCCCTCGATTCCCCTGCCTTTGGCAATGTTTCTAGGAAGAAGTTACTGTGGCTGAGGTCAAAGAGGTTGCTGCCTGTGTTCTCCTCAAGGATTTTGATGGATTCCTTTCTCACATTGAGGTCTTTCATCCATTTTGTGTCTATTTTGGTGTGTGGTGTAAGGAAATGGTCCAGTTTCATTTTTATGCATGTGGCTATCCAATTCTCAATCTCTTGATACCAGTTGAGACCTGATATGTGACCAGGATGTGATCTATTCTGGAGAATATTCCATGTGCAGAAGAATGTGTATTCTGTTGCTTTGGGATGGAATGTTCTGAATATATCTGTTATGTCTATCTGGTCCAGTGTGTCATTTAAGGCATTTATGTTGATCTTTGGCTTGGATGATCTGTCCATTTCAGTGAGGGGGGTGTTAAAGTTCCCTACTATTATTGTATTATTGTCAATATATTTGATTTTGTTATTAATTGGTTTTATAGTTGGCTGCTTCCATGTTGGGGCATAGATATTCAAAACTGTTAGATCTTCTTGGTGGACAGACCCTTTGAGTATGATATAGTGTCCTTCCTCATCTCTTATTATAGTCTTTGGCTTAAAATCTAATTGATCTGACATAAGGATTGCCACCCCAGCTTTCTTTTGATGTCCATTAGCATGGTAAATTGTTTTCCACCCCCTCACTTTAAATCTGGAGGTGTCTTTGGGTCTGAAATGAGTTTCTTGTAGACAGCATATTGATGGGTTTTGGTTTTTATCCATTCTGATACCCTGTGTCTTTTGATTGGAGCATTTAGCCCATTTACATTCAGGGTAACTATTGAAAGATATGAATTTAGTGCCATTGTATTACCTGTAAGGTGACTGTTACTGTATATTGTCCCTGTTCCTTTCTGGTCTACTACTTTAAGGCTCTCTCTTTGCTTAGAGGACCCCTTTCAAAATTTCCTGTAGGGCTGCTTTGGTGTTTACAAATTCTTATAGTTTTTGTTTGTCCTGGAAGCTTTTTATCTCTCCTTCTATTTTCAATGACAGCCTAGCTATATATAGTACTTTTGGCTGCATGTTTTTCTCATTTAGTGCTCTGAATATATCATGCCAGTTCTTTCTTGCCTGCCAGGTCTCTGTGGATAAGTGTGCTGCCAATCTAATATTTTTACCATTGTATGTTACAGACTTCTTGTCCTGAGCTGCCTTGAAAGATTTTCTCTGTCACTAAGACTTGTAAGTTTTATTATTAGATGATGGGGTGTGGACCTATTTTTATTGATTTTGAGGGGGGTTCTCTGTGCATCCTGGATTTTGATGCTTGTTCCCTTTGCCATATTAGGGAAATTCTCTCCAATAATTGTCTCCAATATACCTTCTGCACCCCTCTCTTTCTTCTTCTTCTAGAATCCCAATTATTCTAATGTTGTTTCATCTTATGGTATCACTTATCTCTCAAATTCTTCCCTTGTGGTCCAGTAGTTGTTTGTCTCTCTTTTGCTCAGCTTCTTTATTTTCCATCATTTGTTCTTCTATATCACTAGTTCTCTCGTCTGCCTCATTTATCTTAGCAGTAAGAGTCTCCATTTTTTATTGCACCTCATTAATACTTTTGATTTAAGTTTGGTTATATTTTAGTTCTTTTATTTCTCCAGAAAGAGCTTTTATTTCTCCAGACAGAGTTTCTCTAATATCTTCCATGCCTTTTTCGAGCCCAGCTAGCACCTTGAGAATCATCATTCTGAATTCCAGATCTGACATATTACCAATGTCGTATTGATTAGGTCCCTAGCCTTCAATACTGCCTCTTGGTTTTTGTTTTGTTTTGTTTTGTTTTTGTGGTGAGTTTTTCCACCTTGTCATTTTATCCAGATAAGACTATATGAACATGAGAATAAAATACTAAAAGGGTGGGAAAGACCCCAAGAAAATGTACTCTAACCAAATCAGAAGAGACTCCAAATTGGGGGGAGAAGAATGGAGGGGTCAAAATAAATTTTTTAAAAATTAAAAAAATATATATATATTAGACAGGTGAATAGAACAGAGCCACCCACTTGATTTTAGGTGTATTCTGGTCTCTTAGAAGAAACTACCTCCCCAAATTTTAAAGAATGAAAAACTTATATATATACAAAAATAAGTGTAAACACAACAAAGGGAAGAAATATGATAGTAAAGATGAAAATTTAAAAAAAAAAAACCTAGAAAAAGAATTGATAAGTTGGTTGGAAAAAGAAAGAAAAAGAAAGTGGAGAGAATTTGCTCAGGCTGGAGACTAGAACACAGCCCTGTGTTAGATCTGGGGTATATTTTGATCTATTAGAAGAAATTGTATCCCAAAATTTTTTAGGAAAAAAAACCCCTTGTTTGTATACAAAAAATAAAGTTAGATACAATGAAGTTCATGATAAAATATGACTATAATAATGAAGGTTTAAAAAGATTTTTTAAGAAAGGTGTTGTTAAGATAAACTAGTTAAAAAACGTTAAGAGGAAAGAGGAAAAGTTTAAAAAATTAGAATAAGAAAAAAAATAAAATTAAAAAAATTTAGTTAACTTTGCAAGACTAAAGGATCATGGGGAAAAAGCCATGAATTCCATGCATTCCTTTCCCCTAGCTCTGAAGTTCCGCTGTTCTCCTTGATCAGTGAGCTTGGTCTTGGCTGGATGTTCTTGCTGATCTTCTGGGGGAGGGGCTGTTGTAGTGATTCTCAAATGTGTTTGCCAGAGGAGGAACTGCACCGCCCTTGCCAGGGGCCAAGGCTAAACAATCTGCTTGGGTTCGCTCTCGGAGCTTTTGTTCCCTGAACACTTTCTGCAGAGCTTTGGAGGACTGGAATGAAAATCGCGGCCTCCCAATCTCTGGCCCGGAGGAGTTGAGAGCTTGGGGCCCCACTCCTCAGTACGCCCTTGGAGAAAATCACTCCCGTCTTCCTGGTCTCCAGCCGCGCTCCAAGCTCACCCAGTATGTGACCGAGCGTTTCTGTTTCTGGTGCATGGCCCCATTTGGAGTCTCCATACCCAGCAGATTTCTGCCGTGCTGCTCTTCTGCTAGAGGAAGGTGGGTCTCCCTGGATCTGCCACTTGTGGGGTCCCTGCTCAAAGAGCAGTGGCCTGACTGCTGGATCATGGTTTAAGGTAACCCCAAACTGAAAGCTCACTCCTCGGCTCGGTCTCTGTAGTCAGCTTCCCTGCTCTGATACCCGTGAGCTCTGCCACACTCAGATACCCCCTGATCCTTCTGTGACCCTGTGGGACCTGAGACCACACTGTCACCTCGAGGGCTCCACCCTTACTTAGCCTCTGGAGCGATGTCCCTCAGTGGAGCAGACTCCTAAAAGTTCGGATTTTGTGCTCTGCTGTTCACCGCTTGCCAGGTCCTGGCCTCTCCCGCTGTAGTCTATCTTCCTTTCGCTTCAGATTCACTTCTCTGCATGTCCGACCTTTCAGAAAGTGGTTGATTTTCTGTTCCTAGAATTGCTGCTCTTCTTCTCTTCGATCTCCTGTTGGGTTTGTAGGTGTTCGGAATGGTTTGATAACTATCTAGCTGAACTCCTACAACCTGGTGTTATCTCAGTCTACTACTCCTCCGCCATCTTGACTCTTCTCCCCACATTTGACCGAGGTTTTTTTTTTTTTTTTAAGATTTTATTTATTTATTTGACAGACAGAGATCACAAGTAAGCAGAGAGGCAGGCAGAGAGAGAGGGGGAAGCAGGCTCCCTCCTGAGCAGAGAGCCCAATGTGGGGCTCGATCCCAGGACCCTAAGATCATGACCTGAGCCGAAGGCAGAGGTTTAACCCACTGTGCCACCCAGGCGCCCAAGATTTTTTTTTTTTAAGATTTTATTCATTTATTTAACAGACAGAGATCACAAGTAGGCAGAGAGGCAGGCAGAGAGAGAGGGAGGAGGAAGCAGGCTCCCTGCTGAGCCGAGAGCCTGATGTGGGGTTCGATCCCAGTACCCTGGGATCATGACCCGAGCTGAAGGCAGTGGCTTTAACCCACTGAGCCACCCAGGCGCCCCAAGATGTTTTTAATAAACATCTAAATAGGGGCACCTGGGGGGCTCAGTTAAGCATCTGCCTTCAGCTCAGGTCATGATCGCGGGGTCCTGGGATCAAGCCCCACACTGGTCTCCCTGCTGAGCGGAAGCCTGCTTCTCCCTCTCTCACTCCCCCTGCTTGTGTTCCTTCTCTTGCTGTGTCCCTCTGTCAAATAAATAAGTAAATAAGTTAAAATCTTTAAAAAAACAAAAATTAAAAAAAAACATCTAAATAACATCACCTAGGGGCACCTGGGTGGCTCAGTGGGTTAAATGTCTGACTCTTGATTTCAGCTCAGGTCTTGATCACAGGGCCATGAGATCAAGCACTGCACTGGGTTCTGCGCTTAGTGAAGAATCTGCTTGAGATTCTCTCCCTCTCCCTCGGCTCACACATGTGTGTAAATGCACATGTGCTCTCTCAATAAATAAATCTTTAAATAATATTACCTAACTGGAATGAGTTAGAAATTTTCCAGTTATTACAAATCATCTACTACCTTGTTTACATATTTCTAATAATCTTATGAATACAATTTAAATCAAGCCCCAGGATATAATTCTAAAAACACTTAATATTCATAAAAAAACATTTGTGGTCTATGGCCACGCCACCCTGAACACACCAATCTTGTTTGGTCTTGGAAGCTAAGCAGAGTCAGGCCTGGTTAGTACTTAGGGGGGAGAAAAAACATTTTTTAAAATTACATAAAAGCATTTCCTTTTTAAAAAAGGATCCCCTACACGAGGAAAAAGTAATAATTTGGTGTCAAAACAGACTCAGAAGCTCTATAATCACATCTTATGTTATTTCCATATAATAACCACTACTTCTAGCCAACCAAGCTATGCTTTATTGTATGCCAGTTTAACTGTTTGGTCTCCCCTTTGTCTTTCCCGAACATTTTCAGCTTACACTCTAATAAGAGCACGATTTTAACAATCGTTAAATCGTTAATTGTGTTTACTTGTTACTATCAAGTAAACACAAGGCAAAACAAAAAACAAAACAGAAAACCTGTTTAGGATGAGTAATCACACATCAGTTCCTCATTACATAAGTATTCCAAAACACAGTAACATTCTTAAGAGATTGAAATTCCAAGAAAGAGTCAATAATATTTTTCCTACATTTCTACCCACACTGGCATGCTATATTAAATGCCATAAGTAGTGACAGACACATTTTGTCAGCTTTGTGAGTGCTATTAAACAAAAGAGCATAAAAGCAATCTGAACTAAAATGCCAACTTAGAAACAAAAAACAAGGGAAGGAAAATGAATGCATTTATTAAGTACCTACTATGAGCCAGAGAAATGTGTTACATTCTTGCATAAACATTATCATCTAGTCCTTAAAATAACCATACAAAGTTCATCATTCTTATGAGAAAACTGAGTTCACAGAAGTTAAATAATGCTCAGAGTCACTAAGTAACTAAGTGCTAGAGTGAGAATGATGTCTCTTAGGTTCTCAGCCTGTACCTTTCCACCACATCAGAATTTTCCCCAAGGGTACTGAGATGATTTTAGATGATACTGAATCTATTTTTTTTTTAGTTTTTATTTATTTATTTGAGAGAGAGAGCATGAGAGGAGAGAGGTCAGTGGGAGAAGCAGACTCCCTGCCGAGCAGGGAGCCCGATGTGGGACTCAGTCCTGGGACTCCAGGATCATGACCTGAACCGAAGGCAGTCGCTTAACCAACTGAGCCACCCAGGCGCCCCTATTTTTTTTTTTTTTTAACAGTTATTTGTTTTAAATTGTATTGGGGGAAAAAAAAAAAAAACAAACCCTGCTGTAAAAAACCAGTTGATTCATGGAAATTTTTTTTAAGATTTTTAAAAAATTTATTCATCTGAGAAAGAAAGAGAGCACGAGTGAGCTCATGAGCAGGAGAGAGCGTCAGAGGGAGAAGCAGACTCCCAGCTGAGCAAGGAGCTTGATGCAGCGCTCCATCCCAGGACCCCAGGGCCATGACCTGAGCCGAAGGCAAACGCTTAACCAACTGAGCCACCCGGGTGCTCCCATGGATATTATTTTTTAGGATGAAATGAAATAAAAATGAAAAGATTGAGGGACAAAAGCTATTAAGTAATAGCACAAGGTTATGTGCATATGGCAAAAACTCATGATGGCATGCACAACGAGATTCAAAAAACACTATCAAAGAAAGAACAGCCTTCCTAAAAACATACCCACTCAACATTTATCTATTTTTTTATTAAAGAAAGAGATGAATTTAAAAGTAAAATTATAGACATACCTGACATAGTTTGATCAAGTTTGTGGATAAGAGACTTTTTAGCACATTCAACATCAGGACTTGGGTAATCCAAAACTTGCCTGCACCAAACTAATGGGCTAACTGATTTCTGCATTGGTGTAAGTTTTTTCTTTGGTGATGAATACAGCCTAGAAGAAAACAAAAACATAAGGGTAGCATTCATTATTAAGCAGAAGGTCATAAGACAGAGATCCTTTTGGACAGATTTAAATTGGGAGAGGGGCACTGTACATGTCATAGATTATCTTCAAAATCATCCACATTTTACTTCATGCGTAAAAAAGAAAATGACACTGTACAAGCCAAATTTCAAATTTCAAATAAACCCAAATGAAGCCAACTGTCCATTCCTAAAATATGTCTTATTTTTCTTATAGTCTCATTACAAAAACTATGAGTAAACACGTCTTTACAATAGCTAATTCTGTTTTCACTAGTATTTAGCCAACTCCTTAATATAACCATATCATTAAGTATTGTCTAGGAGACAGAATGAGGAGATAAATACCTTATTTTCCACCTCCAAGTCCCCTTCCTACCACAAACCACACAAAAATCTCCTATTAGTGATTCTTTCCTTTTAGTTAAGCCGTACACACTCTATAGCCCTCCTTTCAAGCTATAAATCCTTAATAATTTAGTATGAATCCATTTATGAAGTTTACTTCAGTCTCGGGAAAGAAGAATGGACAGTATTTTATAAGCTCCTGTGGAAAGGACGCAAAAAGAAGAGGTAAGCATAAGACAAGGGAAGGAAACATTTAGTTTTTCTACTTGATAGTTTTTTCCTCAGATTGGTCTAGATTATGTCAATTGATACTGATTCATTTCAAATATGATGCCATATGAAAAATGTGAAGTTACGTGAATTCTAACCAGAGTGGTTCCCAAATTAAGACACTTTAAGTGGAATTAATGAAGTAAACAAAAGCGTAATTGAATTTATCCACATAGTTAAATGTTTCAATAAGGCCAGGAGTTAGTAATTTCACATTTTACATTGATCAAGTTAGGGCAATAAAATGAAGTGTGTTCTGGCACAAATACTTAAATATATCTCTATCGTACTAGAACTGACAAACTACTTGCTAGTGACACTATATACATTTTCCATCTCTTTTCTCATCTCTCCCACTTATAACTTAGATGTGTCACTCACATCAACTATTTAACTCTTCTCAAGATAATCAAGGCTAACAGGGTAAATAATTTCTCTAGTCAACAATCCATGTTTATTTGGATACAAATGGAATGAAATCTCAATTTATTAAATAACCTATTAACAGTTCAAAACAAAAAGAAACCAAGGTGGGGGCTCATTCCCTTTCCAAATTAAACACTACAAATGTTTCATAATCAAGCTCTGTCACAGTATTCCCATTTTAATTGTGATAACTATCATATTCAGACATTCTAGATTAGCAAATACTTGATAAACAAAACCTCTTAGGTGAATAAGCATTAATGAAATCACTTTCTAATAGTATCATCACTCTTTCAACATACAACTTTTCCCTACGCTGACTGGTGTCACACAGTTTACCCATATGATTCATGTGTATTTAGTTTCACAGCTAATAGCAGAGTAATATACTAACTGTAAAAAGTGCAAGGAGAGTGAGCCTCAAAAACATGCTCAAAGAAGCCAGACCAAAAACATACATATTATATGATTCCATTTATATGAAATGTCTAGAAAAGAACACAGAGCAGAAATTAGATTACAAAGCCTAGGACTGGAACAAGGAATGGGGGAGATTTCTTTTAAGGTGACAGAAATGTTCTAAAATGTTGGTGGTGATGGTTGTGTTAACAATGTCATGATTGCAAATATACTATATTCTTGAATTATATGATGAGTTTATTTAATTATATGATGAGTTTATTATATGATGAGTTAATTATATGATGATGTACAAAAATTACACAGGTATGGGTAAATTTTATAGTATGTACATCATATCCCGATAAAGCTTTCATAAAAAATTGTAAGGTGCTTTTAGAATCTTTAAAAAGACAGAATCTACTATCAACTACTTGAATAAAACAGTAATTCAACATCAATTACACTAAAGCATCATTATCGCTCCTATATTGCATGCATGGAAGCTTTCCTATTTTTGTTAATAACTCTTTCACTTATAAAAGCTAAAAATGTAAGAGTAATTTTAGATTCCTCTGTTTTACCTTCACCAATAATCTATTACCAAGTCTTGCTGACCCTACATGACAAACTACCTTTCCCTTCTGCTATTCCTATATTTACTTCCCTAACTGGTAATAGAGACTGACCCTTCCTTCCATTAACAGATAAAGGTTAATGTAGCCACCTGTACATTCTTAGGGGAAAAGAGGGAGATGGTTTCAATAACTCCTGAGTATGTCCACTATCTCTTACCACTCTATCCTCTTATTTCAGTGCCCTCTCACAACCCCTCAGTCTAAAAATGGAGTACTATAGCCCAAATGGTATTGGCACAAAATTATTCTTTGGTCAAGGAACCTTTGGTTGAGGTTTCAAAGTACTTCTAAACCTGTCAGAGGACACATAAACTGAGTTGTAGCTCATAAAAGAGGATTCAGTTAGGAAGACCAAGGTGTTTCAGTCCCTGAATTTTAAAGAAAAATCCCAAATAAAAATATTTGAATAACTATATGTATTACTCCTTTGTTTCTTACATACACACAGACTTCTTCAAAATAACTTTTGCCTGCTAAAAACACTTTTCTCACTCTGGTGCTTCTCAAGTTTTTAAATAATAGTATTTGGCTTAATTAAGAGGGACTTCATTCTTATGGACACCACCAGTATATAGATGGCTAACGCAACTTAGAACAGGTTGAGATTTGTCAAGTTTTTACCTGCCAAGAAAACCTGAAACATATAACTTCATCAACCTAATTATGTTAAAATGAAGTCATAGAGCCTCCATCCCTATCCAGCATCAGTAATGTAGGAGGCAAGGGGAAGTGAGCACCTCATCTCCCTTTCCCAGTCGTCTACGTGTCAGTGGAGTCCAGTATAGAGCTGATTTTACATCCCATCCAACAAGGAGGAGAAAAAAAGGCCTGGGCTCCACTTTTGCTGACATAATGCCAGCATGGCCTGGCAGGGAGCTGAACATCTATCCCATGCACTACATCTAAATAACACTACCTACTAAAAAAGAAATATGATTATGAGTCTCCCAATATAACCACCAGAACGTCCAGGATACAACTGGAAATCACTACTCATACCAAAAAAACAGTTAAAGGAGGGACAGAGAACAAAAACTCTTGAGTCAAATTAAAAACAAAAAGCAAAATGGCAGACATAAAACCAACCACAGCAATAATTACACTAAATATGAACAAGAGTTAAACAATTTACTCAAAAGAGATGGTCAGACTGGATTTTAAAAAAGGGGGGGGCCCAACTATACATTATCTATAGAAGAAACACCTAAGATTCAAAGTCACGAGTAGGGGTGTCTGGGTGGCTCAGCTGGTTAAGTGCCTGCCTTCAGCTCAGATCATGATCCCAGGGTCCTGGGATCAAGCCCCCTGTCGGGCTCTCTGCTCAGCGGGGAGCCTGCTTCTCCCTCTCCCTATTCCTGCTGCTCCCCCTGCTTCTGCTCTCTATCAAATAAATAAAATCCTTAAAACAAACAAAATAAGTCACAAGTACGTTGAACTAAAAGATAAGAAGATATACCATGCAAATAGTAACCATAAGAGAGCTGGAGTTTAAGATAAGAAATATTACTTGAGACAAAGAAAACATATAAATGTATCAGGAAGGTTCATCAATCAAATGTAAAGATACCTAATAATGGTAGCAGAATAAAAGCAAAAAGAGGCAATTGAGAATTTTTTTTTTTTTAAGATTTTACTTAATAGAGAGCATAAGCAGGGGGAGCGGCAGGCAGAGGGAGAAACAGGCTCTCTGCTGAGCAGGAAGCCCAATGAGGGACCTCATCCCAGGCTGCTGGGATCATAACCTGAGCTGAAGGCAGATGCTTAACCAACTGAGGCACCCAGGCACCCCTATTTGCTTTTCAATAGCTCTCTCTAACTACCTGAAAAAAGATCTACATAGAGAAATCAGTAAGGATATGGAAATCCTGAACATTATCAATCAGTTTTACTTTGCCGACAACTAAAGGGCACTCAATCCACCAATAACAGAGTACATGTTCCTTTTAAGTGCACATGGAACATTCTTCGGGTCAGACCAATTCAACTATGAAAAAGTCTTTCTGGGTTTAAAATACCTGAAATTCTTCAAGCCATGATGGAATTAAATTAGTATCAACAGAAAGAAATTTAGTAAATCCCAAATATTTGGAAATTAAACAATACACATAAAAAACCACAGGTCCAAGAATATGTCACAAAGGAAATGAGAAAACATCTTGAACTGAATAAAAGCAAAAATATAACATACCAATAATTAGGTGATGAAGACAATGAAGTAGAGGAAAATTTACAATTTTAAAAACCAAGAAAAGAGGTCTCAAATCAACAATCTAAGCATAAAAAATTGAGCAAATTAAACAAGGCAGTCATGAGGGAAAATACAAATATTAGTAAAAATCAGTGAAATAGAAATATAGGTGGGAGGAAAAACCCAAAGTTGATTCTTTAAAAAAAATCTAAAAATGGTAAATCTTTAGATTTACCAAAATAAAAAGGTAAAAACCACTAATTACCAAAGTTAGAAATAAAGGGTGAACATTGCTACAAACAAGACGTAAAGGGATATTATGAAAAATTTTATGCAAACAGGTAACTCAGACAGACTATACAAATTCCTAGAAAGATATGTTACCAAACGGGACTCACAAAGAAATAGAAATTCTGAAGAGATTTATAAAAAGGAACTGAATTAGTAATTAGAAATTTTCCTGCAAAGAAAAACCCATGCCCAGATGCCTTCACTTATTAAGATTATCAACACCAAGGAAAATTTCCAATCCCATACAAACTCTTTCAGAAAAATAGATCTAATGGTAAAAGACTGAATTCTTCTTGGGCTAGAAATAAAATTAAAGATGCAAACTCTCATCATGTCTACACAATGCTATCCTGGAGTGTCTAGCCAGTATATGTCAAGAAAAGAAATTAAAGACATCATATTGAAAAGAAAGCAGGGGCACCTGGGTGGCTCATTCTTAAAGCAGCTACCTTCGGCTCAGGTCATGATCCCGGGGTCCTGGGATCAAGCCCAGCAGGGATCCTGCTTCTCCCCTGCCTCTGCCTGCTGCTTCCCCTACTTGTGCTCTCTGTCAAATAAATAAATAAAATCTTAAGAAAGAAAGAAAGAAAGAGAGAGAAAGACACAAACCAGTCTTTATTTGCAGACAACATGATCCTGTATATAGAAATGACTTTGTAGGAATCCACCAAAACCAAAAACACCCAACTAGAATAAATGTGTTTAGTAAGGTTGTGGGATATAAGTTCAATAGGCAAAAAATCAATGGTATTTCTAAACATTATCAATGAATAATTAAAATAGGATATGACAAATGAAGTACAACAATGGTACACTGAAAATAAACAATGTTGAGATAAATTAAAAAGACTAATGTTCATAGACCTGAAGACTCAATATTGTTAAGATATCAATTTTTCTAGACTGATCTACACAACTGACACAATCCCTAAAAAAAATCTCAACAGGCATTTATATATATATATTGACAGGCTAATTCTAAAAGTTATAGGAAAATGTAAAGAGCAAAGAATGGCCTAAATAATTTTGAAAAAGAAAAAAAGTCCTTAAAAACAAAATCAAACAAAACAACAAAAAAAAACCAACCTTGAATATCCCTGGTCTTACTTCCTCCTGATCCATTCTATACAATGAAGCCTAATTGTTTTCTAAAATATGTATCTGAGTATGTTAATATTCCTGTGCTAAAAACTCTGTGCCACTTTCCTTTTTGCCCTTATGATAGAACCCTTTCCAAAAAATGGCCCCCACAACCCTTGAGGCACGAGCAGTGATCTGTTGTAATACCCCCCTTTTTTTTTAAGCTATATTTCTCATCCTCCTCCATCACCCAAATCTTAATAACAGCCATATGGTACTAATTTCTATTCCTGGAAAGCCCAACACTTTTGCTTCTAGGTCACATGTGCATGTTCTTCCCTTTGCCTGAAACAAGCTCAATCCTACTTTTTGCTTATCTCACCCTCCCTTGCCCAACCTCAGACAGCCCATTCCTACTTTTTACTGCATCTTGGCATAAACTCCACTTCACCAGGGAAACCTTTCTTCAACACCTCTCATAAGACTAGTACTATATAGTGAAGCAAGGTGTTTTTAACAAAGCATCTTTGCAGCCACTTAAACATGTCCTATCAAAAAGGAAATTCCTCTAACATTCATTCTAGTTATAAAAGACCTACTTTATAATTTGTTCATTTTTGTCCTTTTGAAGTTTTTAAGTTAGTATTTATAAGCTGAAAAGAGACATTTAAAAAACGTACTAGAGACAACAAAAATGCTAAAATATGGGTAAACCTCAAAAACATTATATTAAGTAAGAGAAGCCAGCCACAAAAGACTGCATCCTACATGATATTGTTTATAACAGAATGTCTAGGATAGGCCAGTCTATGAGACAAAAAAGTTGATTAGTGGCTGCCTAGGGATGGGAGAGGGATAAGGGGAAGAGAAATGGGAAGTGACTGTTAATGGGTACATGGCTTCTTCGGGGATGTTGAAAATACTCTGAAACAAGACTACGGTGATGGTTGTACTATTCTGTAAATATACTGGAAACTACTGAATACTAAAAACCCTAGTACACTTTAAATAGGCAATTTTGTAGTATGTAAATTATCTCAATAAAGCTGTTTTAAAAATCTGTTAGAAATAAATTGGCCCCCTCAGAGACATGAAAAAATGCTCAACATCACTCGGCATCAGGGAAATACAAATCAAAACCACAATGAGATACCACCTCATACCAGTCAGAATGGCTAAAATTAACATTAGGAAATGACAGATGTTGGCAAGGACGCAGAGAAAGGGGAACCCTCCTACACTGTTGGTGGGACTGCAAGCTGCTGTAGCCACTCTGGGAAACAATATGGAAGCTCTTCAAAAACTTGAAAATAGGGGCGCCTGGATGGCTCCGCATCTAAGCGTCTGCCTTCGGCTCAGGTCATGATCCCAGAGTCCTGGGATCAAGCCCTGCGTTTGGGCTCCCTGCTAAGTGGAAGCCTGCTTCTTCCTCTCCCTCTGCCTTCAGGTCCCCCTGCTTGTGCTTGCTCACTCTGTCAAAGAAATAAAATCTCAAAAAAAAAAAAAAAGTTGAAAAAACCCTGAAAATAGAGCTACAACCCAGCACTATTGTGTATTTACCCCAAAGACACCAATGTAGTGATCTGAAGGGGCACCTGCACCCCCATGTTTATAACAGCAAAGCCCACAATAGCCAAACTATGGAAAGAGCCCAGATGTCTATCAACAAATGAATAAAGATGTGAGATATATTATATATATATATACACTTATATATATTTATATATATTTAGATTATATAATAAGATATATAATGATATATTATGCAGCTATCAAAAATGAAATCTTACCATCTGCAACAACATGGATGGAACTAGAGGGCACTATGCTAAGCGAAATAAGTCAATCAGAGAAAGACAATTATCATACGATCTCACTCATAAGTGGAATTTAAGAAACAAAACAGAGGAGCATAGAGGAAGGGAGGGGAAAATAAAACAAGATCAAACCAGAGGGGGAGACAAACCATGAGACTCTTAATCATAGGAAACAAACTGAGGGCTGCTGGGGGGGAGGAGGATCAAGGCATGGGGTAACTGGGTGATGGACATTAAGGAGGGCATGTGATATAAGGAGCACTGGATACTATATAAGACTGATGAATCACTGAACTCTACCTCTGAAACTAATATTATACTGCTCTGCGGGAAGCCTGCTTCTCCCTCTCCTCTCTCCTGCTCCCCTTGCTTGTGCTCTCTCTGTCAAATAAATAGATAGAATCTAAAATAAAATAAAATAAAGCTGTTATGAGGGGGGGTGCTTGGGTGGCTGAGTCGGCTAAGCATCTGCCTTTGGTTCAGATCACGATCCCAGGGTCCTGGGATTGAACCCCGTGTTGGGCTCCCTGTTCACTGGGAGCCTGCTTCTCCCTCTATTCCCAGCTCGTGCTCTCTCACTCTTAAATAAATAAAATCTTTAAAAAAAAAAAAAGTCAACAAATGGCTATTTGCTTAGACCTAGCTTAAATGTTGAAAAACAATAATAAAATAAAATTGTTATTGGAATGAATTTTAGATTAGTGTGTAAACTTTCACAGGTCCAGGAAAACAATCAGTTTTTAATACCTCAAAATCACCCTTCTCTATTTATTAAGGCATACATGAGGCTAAAAAAGAGTTTGTCTTCACAAAGTTCAATGCATAATCCCTGGCACAGTGATTGACATTTAGAGATGATCAAATATTTGCATCTGAATGAAGAATGAATAAAACAACCATGATTACAATATTTAAAAATGCACATGAAAAAAGGTAAAGGAAACATGTCAAAGTAAGTAAGATCAAAGTGACTACAGACTTTCGTTTCTATTTTTATAATTTATGATTTTTTAAACTTTCATTAACAGAAGTATCTTTGGTTTTACCCACAACTAAATATAATTTAACGATTTTAAATTCTTATGATACATTGCTTTATAACGATTTACCAAGCTTTCTTAGTCAATGTGGCAATAGGAAGTGCTATTATTCATATTTTATCAAATGCTTATTACATGCCAGGCATGGTTTCAATATTTTAAAAATACTCTTTCAATTTTTTTCTTTAAAGATTTTTAATTTATTTTTGTGAGAGAGGGAGCACACTCTCCAGAGAGGTTGGGGGCGGGGCACTACACAGAGGAAGAAAAAGAAGCAAACTCCCCATAAGGAGGGAGCCTGATGCAGGGCTTGATCCCAGGATCCCAGGATGCCAGGATCATGACCTGACCCACTGCAGATACTTATTTAACTGACTGAGCCATCCAGGCACCCTAACTCTTCCTTTCAATCTTCACAACTCATGAATAGGTACTAACTGGGTTTACTCCAGAACCCGTGCTCTTAACTATTATATTTTACTGCCTAATGAGGCTCTTGGCTGGCTCAGTAGAGCATGGGACTCTTGATCTCAGGATTGTGAATTCAAGCCCAGTGATGGGGGTAGAATTTACTTAAAAACAAAAGACTCCAATGTATTCATCATTCTAATGGCTCCTGTGGTTCTCTGTTCTCTTTTCCTAAGCCCTACCAACCATAAAGTTGTAACTGATCCCCCTATTACAATAAAAAAGTCAGAACTCAAGTAAAAAGAATATCTTCAGTTCATATATATAGCAAGAGTCTTTTTGAAATTTTAGATTGATCATGCCATTAACTATTATATTTGGCCCATTAGCAAACTTAAAGGCGTATGTACTACATTTATATGAAGAAATATAAAATACTCTTCTGGTTTTTAGAGAACTATCATTGGTATTACTAGTAATAATGGTAAATATTAGCAAAGCAAATTCATTAAGAAATTCTTACACAGTTTACAAGCACTGGGATGCCTGGGTGGCTCAGTCGGTTAAGTGTCTGCCTTTGTCTCTCTGACAAATAATAAATAAAATCTTGAAAAAAAACCACACAAAAAAACAGTTTACAAGCACTGAAGTGACATTAGCTACAGGGTAGGTAGTATACACATATAAACAGAAAGTATGGCAGCAGAATACAACACAGTGAGTCAAAAAAAGGGCAGAGCAAGCAAGCTGAAAAGACTAAAGAAAAGCTTTAAAACCGTGGATTCCAAAGTCTCAGTAAGTGACACTCTATGCTTCCATTTTCATTTCATGACTCTCTTGATTCTCATTCCACTAAGAAAAGGTTTTTTTTTTTTTTTTTAATTTTAAGAAAATCAAAAGTTTTTATATTCTCTGGGATTCCACAAAAGGGAGGCTAGAAATTACTTCTTCAAAAAGACAATTTTCTAGTGTTTGAGGCATAGCCATGTACTGCTGGGAAACAATAGTTACAGTGAGACCAACCTAGAGTGCAGTCATCAGAAACTGAAGGGTTTTTTTTGTTTGTTTGTTTTGGTGTTTTGTTTTGTTGAGAAAAGACATCAGGAAGGCTGTCTATACCAGACTCTGCAAAATTTTGACAATAGCTACAGAGTATGACAGTCCTTATGTATATGACTAAACATATAATTTCAGCCACAACCACATACATGGATAACAATTACTTCTGACAGCAGAATTTTTTAGTCCACAGAGAACATAATGTGTGTGTGTGTGTGTGTGTGTGTGTGTGTATATACACATATACACATCCAGATATATAGGTTACATGTATATGAAGTGTGTGTGTATAATCCACACTGATTCTTTTAGGGTTCTTTGCTTGTTAATCACTAACTTTTTATTGGTAAAATGCCTTGAACGGGATTTTATCTGTAGAAGCCATTGTACTCAGGGCTAACAAGTCATAACTTTTAGTAAATGACATGTCCTTCAAACCCCAGGTGATAATGCATACTATAATGACTTTTAACAACTTATCAACTAAGGTTAGGTTTTAAAAATTAATGTATTTTTCTTATTGTTAAGAAAGTTTCTGCACAAATATCTGAGAAAAGATACGAGAGCATAAAGTTAGAAACCACAAAGCACTGGTAACAAAGGTTTGTTAATACGATAAAGAGTAAACAACTCTTTTATCAGAGAATTTTCTATTTGCAGTATTCCCATAGGTTCTAAAGTTAGTTTCTTGAATTACAAAATTAAATATTTTATCCACTTTGTGAAAATACAAACAAAATAATGGGAGGAATCTAAATACATGTATTCGCTACATATATATGTCTACATATTTGTATTTAAGTATATGTGTTTATCCCCAACAACAGGCTGGCCTAAAACATCAGGTAACTGAGTGCTAAAGAAAATCTGGCAATGTTTTTATGCTACATGCTAGAGTAGAAGCAAGAATGGTACTCTGCACTCCGTTTATAGAATTAAGACCAGCTCAAACATTCTCTTCTCTTTTTGAGTTATATAAAAAGATAAGAGTGAGTATGTGAGGAATCCTGACATATACAATAAACTGAAATAGTTAGAATGCATAAAATACTTTTGAGAGGCGAGAGGGATAGTATTTTTAGAACCGGCATTGTCCTAGAAAGAACCTGATCTTGTCCTCCATTGTTAGAATTTGTAGTTGTGTTTGTGTATATACAATTTATAAATAATTACGTTAACTGTTGTTCATAGGGAACTCCAAGCATCTCAAGGGCAGGAATAGTATTTCCCCATCATCTCTTATGCTCTACCCTCAACCCCAAAGAAACCTGCCCTGCACGTAGTAGAAAAGGAATTCAATATTGCAGAATGAACAAAAGAAATCACTAACAGGCACCGCACTTTTTCTTGAAAAATTATACAAAAATTCTACAGTTATTCTCGATCCTACCACTTAGTAATGCTAGTTGCAAGATGAGAACTAAATTTTTTTTCTATTTTAATTCATATTCATTCCACCTCATTTGTTCCTTTCAAAAATACTCTTGACAACTAACCAGGATCTCTCCCAAGTGACAGTAATCAAATTATGCCAGGATCTTTAAGAGACTAAATTTAACCTATTCTCCAGTCTATTAAATTTCTTCCTTTCCCATCAGTTTTTGCCCATGTCACTTATTAAAGTTTAATTACTAAAACTAGAAGTGATGACATAAGGGTTTGAAAATATGAGTGTAAAAACTGAACTTTTTTACTTCTTCACACATTTTCATATCATACTATTTTTTTTATTCTATCAACTGCTGCCTCACAAGATACAACTATAAATTTATTCCTACTATTTTATTCTGTATTTATCAGAAACTTTTAATTTGATGAAGTCTTTTTTTGTTTTATCATCACCAACTATCATTCTTTGGACATAAATGATTTTCAAATAGTCCCAGTCCTAATTTTTCTCTTGGGTGTCATAGAGCTCCAATGGTTTACTACAGACATCCCCCCAAAACCAAATACCTCCAAATAAACATAAAATGGCACTACTATTTTTTCCAGTCAACAAATGAAAAGTTTTACACTAACCTTGACTATTTCCTCTCGCTACATATTCAATGTGCTCAATCAACACATCCTATCAATTCATTAATGCCCCTAAAATCCATCCCCTTCCTTTTCATTTCCACTAACTTCACTCAAGCCTAGACCCTCATCTCACACAACATAAGCAATAATAATAATATCTAGTGGTTTCCCCGTACCTACCAGACTTTTACTCCTCTAATCTATCCTCTACCCACTACCATTTAGCTAAAATACAGATCAGTATAACGTTGTTTCACTGCTCAAAAACTTTCCCAAATTTAGCCTGCAGCTTAATTTTTAAGATTGTTATCTCATCCAAAACTACATCCTTTGATCTTCTCTCCCATGTACTCCAGTAAAAAAAAACCCTCTTGTCCAGCCAAGCCAGACAAATAAATGTTTATCTCATGTATCCTGGATAGTTAAACCATAGATGTCTTCGTTCGTAATTCTTTTTACTATGGGGGAGAGGGCCAAATTTCCTTTCCATTTTCCTGATCTAAACCAAGCCTCATTTCAAGATCAATTCAAGACTTGCTTTTTTTACAAGGCTTTCCAACCGCCATAGTTCTCACGCCTACTTCTTCTTCTTTTTTTTTTGTTAATATATAATGTATTAGCCCCAGAGGTACAGGTCTGAGAATCGCCAGGTTTACACACTTCACAGCACTCACCATAGCACACACCCTCCCCAATGTCCATAACCCCACCACCCTCCCCCTACCCCCCTCCCCCTGGCAACCCTCAGTTTGTTTTGTGAGATTAAGAGTCTCTTATGGTTTGTCTCCCTCCTGATCCCATCTTGTTTCATTTATTCTTTTCCTACCCCCAAACCCCCCACGTTGCATATCCACTTCCTCATATCAGGGAGATCATATAACAGTTGTCTTTCTCCGATTGACTTATTTCGCTAAGCATAATACCCTCTAGTTCCATCCACATCGTCACAAATGGCAAGATTTCATTTCTTTTGATGGCTGCATAGTATTCCATTGTATATACATACCACATCTTCTTTATCCATTCATCTGTTGATGGATATTTAGGTTCCTTCCATAGTTTGGCTATTGTGGACACTGCTGCTATAAACATTCGGGCACAAGTGCCCCTTCGGATCACTACATTTGTATCTTTAGGGTAAATACCCAGTAGTGCAATTGCTGGGTCGTAGGGTAGGTCTATTTTCAACACTTTGAGGAACCTCCATGCTATTTTCCAGAGTGGCTGCACCAGCTTGCATTCCCACCAACAGCGTAGGAGGGTTCCCCTTTCTCGGCATCCTCGCCAGCATCTGTCATTTCCTTACTTGTTAATTTTAGCCATTCTGACTGGTGTGAGGTGGTATCTCATTGTGGTTTTTGATTTGTATTTCCCTGATGCCGAGTGATGTGGAGCACTTTTTCATGTGTCTGTTGGCCATCTGGATGTCTTCTTTGCAGAAATGTCTGCTCATGTCCTCTGCCCATTTCTTGATTGGATTATTTGTTCTTTGGGAGTTGAGTTTGATCAAGTTCTTTATAGAGTTTGGATACTAGCCCTTTATCTGATACGTCGTTTGCAAATATCTTCTCCCATTCTGTCAGTTGTCTTCTAGTTCTGTTGACTATTTCCTTTGCTGTGCAAAAGCTTTTGATCTTGATGAAGTCCCAACAGTTCATTTTTGCCCTTGCTTTCCTTGGCTTTGGTGATGTTCCTAGGAAGAAGTTGCTGCGACTGAGGTCGAAGAGGTTGTTGCCTGGGTTCTCCTCAAGGATTTTAATGGATTCCTTTCTCACAATGAGATCCTTATCCATTTTGAGTCTATTTTCATGTGTGGTATAAGGAAATGGTCCAGTTTCATTTTTCTGCATGTGGCTGTCCAATTTTCCCAATACCATTTGTTGAAGAGACCGTCTTTATTCCATTGGACATTCTTTCCTGTTCTGTCAAAGATTAGTTGACCATAGAGTTGAGGGTCTATTTCTGGGCTCTCTATTCTGTTCCATTGATCTATGTGTCTGTTTTTGGGCCAGTACCATACTGTCTTGATGATGACAGCTTTGTAATAGAGCTTGAAGTCTGGAACTGTGATGCCAACAACTTTGGCTTTTTTTTTTCAATATTCCTCTGGCTATTCGAGGTCTTTTCTTGTTCCATACAAATTTTAGGACTATTTGTTCCATTTCTTTGAAAAAAAAAAAAGGATGGTATTTTGATAGGGATTGCATTAAACATGTAGATTGCTTTAGGTGGCATAGACATTTTCACAATATTTGTTCTTCCAATCCATGAGCATGGAACATTTCTCCATTTCTTTGTGTCTTCCTCAATTTCTTTCATGAGTACTTTATAGTTTTCTGAGTATAGATTCTTTGCCTCTTTGGTTAGGTTTATTCCTAGGTATCTTGTGGTTTTGGGTGCAACTGTAAATGGTACTGACTCTTTAATTTCTCTTTCTTCTGTCTTGTTGTTGGTGTAAAGAAATGCAACTGATTTCTGTGCATCGATTTTATATCCTGACACTTTACTGAATTCCTGTACAAGTTCTAGCAGATTTGGAGTGGAGTCTTTTGGGTTTTCTAGGTTAAGTATCATATCATCTGCAAAGAGTGATAGTTTGACGACTTCTTTGCCTATCTGGATGCCTTTAATTTCTTTTTGTTGTCTGATTGCTGAGGCTAGGACTTCTAGTACTATGTTGAATAGCAGTGGTGATAATGGACATCCCTGCCGTGTTCCTGACCTTACCACGCCTACTTCTTATCACCTTAACATACTACTCTAGTCATAGTTAAGTACCAAATGTATGTGAGATGATTAACTCCAAGGATGACCGTTATCCCATTTGTCAGGGAAGTCCTAATTTAAGCCTGTTGTTTTCGGACCTCAGGACTCCCTTGACTCTCAAATAGTGCCCACATTTGTACAATAAATTAGTTTTTCTTAATTTTCAGAACATTACTATTTTATGACTTAGAAATATAAAGGGAACAATTACTAGAATGCAATCCTTATTCCTGTAATTCAGCACTAAATATTTCTGGTTGAGGCTGTGTCGTAAGTATGCTGTAAGGCAATACTGAGGTGATTTTGCACCCAGGGGACATCTGACAATGTCTAGAGGCATTTTTGTCTGCTAAACATCCTACAACCCACAGGACAGCCTCCACAACAAAGAGTTATCTGGCCCAAAATGTCAATATCCTCATATAAGAAAGCTAGTAAGACCAAACTGCTATTTTTGAACAATGTAAATGTCTTGTAAGAGGAACTATTCTGATCTTTAATCATTTACTTTGATATGATTTTTATGTAAACAATTATGAATAGTTGGGATGAAATGGAAAGAACATCACTCAGTATTTTGGCTTCAGTTCCAGTTCTGCCGTGTGCTTCTGGGCACAGGAGGTAGATAAAACTTAGAGGCTCAGTTTTCTAGCCCTTTAAGCATAGCTGTGCCTTCTGTTCCCACCTACATACAATTGCCATACTTATCTTTCCAAAACACCATTTTGCTAAGAATATCCCAGCACTCAAAAATCTCTTTCTAGATTTTAGAGGCCATCCACAATATGGTCCCCAACCCAATGATTCAACTTTCTCACTGTTCCCCAACCTACTTCACTGAAGTATCTTCACAGGCTTTTTCTTTACCCTGCTCAAATACAGCACTCAGCCTTTTTGATTCTGATAGAACAACAAGAAATACCCTTCCACCTGTACCTAAATCCTTTGTCACATTCAAGTCTGTATAAGCCTTTCTTCTACGAACTCTCATTGTTGGTTTCAGAGAAAACCAAATTCCAAGTCCATTCAGTCTCCAAATTAAACTGTAAGTACCTTGAGACCTTAGTATCAAGTTCTACTTGGTCCCTTAAAGAAATATTAACGTAGCAAGTACCATTAGCCAGGCATGATGCTAAACAGGAATTTAAAGATGAATTAGGACAAAACTAGATTATATAATGCTATTTGTTAGCCTCTCCCATTCACTTGCTGTACTGCCATCGTGACCCTTCTTGTCAAGTTCCAAGCCTCTAGACTCAGGTTTCTAGGATTGATCAGTTTTTTAAATTTCATTTTTTAATCCTCTCCAGAACAGCCTTAGCTAAGAATAACCAATGGCAAACAAAAATTTTACTATGACAAGTGGACACAAGTCAATTATTCCCCCTCCTGGAAAGGAAATTAGTAAGCCCATTCAAAAAATATTCACATTCTAAGATTAGAATAATCTTAGAATAATAATCTTAGAATAATAAGGTAAGTTATCCCTTCATCTAATATTAATAAAGATATACATCTAGTCGCATTATACCTATATACAATACCAATCAAGCACTAAATACGTACTTCTAAAACGTAAATCTAGTCGCATTATACCTAAATACAATACCAATAAAGCACTAAATACGTACTTCTAAAACCTCCTAACTCAATAGCATCTATTAAGTTCCACTCCTCAAGGTCATCAGCTTACAGGCTGCTTACAAACTTAGCCTTGCTCCCCTTATCATTCCTTTCAAACAAAACCCTCTAACAGCAACACGCAGTTGGTAGTTTTTTACTCTCTCACAGAGAAATGAGCAAAAGCTCCTGAATGGAGGGCTGTATGTGGGAGGAGTTTCCTTCTAGTAAACTGGAGAAGTGGGAGATGGTTTGATTCATCCGCATGGATTCTAAATCTCTAATTTTCAAACACTATCTCCCTCTTCTTATCATTCCAAATACCTTCACAAATTTCATATCAGATATTATGGTACTGCATTATGTTGTTTTCATTTTTCACATTTAAAGGAGATACAATCACTTTTTCTTTTCTTCCCTACAGACCTTTAAACACCTTTAAGAAACTTCACTTTTACTGCAGCAGTTGAGCCTTTTCAAAGTCAAAGCAAACTGTAGGTTTTTCATTTTTTGGAGCCACACCTAGTTTAAAGACCTAATTTTAAAAAGCCTTCCTCTTAAATAAGCTAGTTTGTTCCTAAAGGTGCCCATTTCCTCCATAATTTGGATTCCCAAGTGAAAGACACCAGAGAAGGTGATTTTGAGTAAATGGAACAGGGAAAATAAGAACTTATATTACCTAAAGTCTTAAAACTTACATACTTTTACATGTTTCACTTTTGCTACTAAACTAGCACAAGAGACAACATGCAGCATGCTTGGCTAGTATCAGTCCTTACTATAATGAACAGTACATTACTGTAACTCAAACCATTTACATTAAGACACTTAATTATGCTACTTGCCACTCAAATTGTTTCCTTTTTAAAAAATGTCATGGGTTGCCTGGATGGCTCAGTTGGTTAAGCGTCTGCCTTTAGCTCAGGTCATGATCTCAGGGTCCTGGGATTGAGCCTGGTGACTAACAGGATCCCTGCTCATCAGGGAGTCTGCTTCTCCCTCTCCCTCTGACCATCCTCCCTGCTTGTGCTCTCTGTCTCAAATAAATAAATAAAATCTTTAAAAAGTAAGTAAATAAAAAATTAAAAACGTGGGCACCTGGGTGGCTCAGTCAGTTAAGCAGCTTCCTTTAGCTGAGGTATTGATCCCAGGATTCTGGGATCAAGCCCCGTATTCGTCTCCTTGCTCAGGAGGATGCCTGCTTCTCCCTCTCTCTCTGCCTGCTGCTCCCTCACTTGTGCTGTCAAACAAACAAACAAACGAACAAACAAAAACTTACCTTAAAAAAAAGTCAAAATTAAACTAATTTACAAACACAGTTTTAGATATGTTCCTAGCAGACAAGCAAGGAGGCAGGGGGCTTGGTAAGTGGGGGAAGAAGGGAAAAAGCCTTTCTGGTTTACAAGGGCATCAGCACCAGGTTCCCCTTCTTTGCCCAGAAGGCTCACGAGATGTGAGCTACACACAGCTTTGGGATTCCTTATATGATATTTCTGGAAAATAAAAAAGTTTCAGGATTTTCCACCCCCACAAAAACATACTACATACTTTAGGCAAATCTGATATTAATATTTATACTTGAGGGGGTCCCTGGGTGGCTCAGTTGGTTAAGCGTCTGCCTTTAGCTCAGGTCATGATCCCAGAGACCTGGGATGAAGCCCTGTGCCAGGCTCCCTGCTCAGTGGGAAGCCTGCTTCTTCCTCTCCCTCTGCCTCTCCACCCGCCCCTTCCCACTTGTGTTCTCTTGTTCTGCTCTCTCTCAAATAAAAATCTTTTTTTAAAAAATATTTTTTTTATTTATTTATTTGACAGACAGAGATCACAAGTAGGCAGAGACGCAGGCAGAGAGAGAGGAGGAAGCAGGCTCCCTGCTGAGCAGAGCCCGATGCAGGGCTCGATCCCAGGACCCTGGGATCATGACCTGAGCCGAAGGCAGAGGCTTTTTAACCCACTGAGCCACCCAGGTGCCCCTCAAATAAATAAAATCTTAAAAAATTAAAAAGAAAATTTACACTTGGGTATTTCATTTTTAAAATTTTTTCAAAAATTTTTTATTTTTTTAAGATTTTAAGATTTATTTGTCAGAGAGGAGAGCGCGTGCACACGCACACAAGCAGAGGCAGTGGCAGGCAGAGGGAGGAGCAGGCTCCTTGCCAAGCAAGGAGTCCCATGCAGGGCTAAATCCCAGACCCTGGAATCATGACCTGAGCCGAAGACAGATGCTTACCCTACTGAGCCACCCAGGTGTCCCTAGGTAATTTCATTTATAAAATGCGAAGTTAAAAACAAGAATAACAGATAAAATCATATATATATCAGCTAACTTGGGTTACAGTTCTATTAAAAACACATGTCTAAACTTACTGGAACCCAATTTTTTTCAACTGTGATATATAATCTCACTACCACTAAGTAATAAGGAAAACATCAACTGTTTCTTAATGTATCATATTATGATTCCTACCTATGTGACCACAAAGTAATGAAATTACTTAAATCTTATAAATAGGATTAAAAAAGACTTATTTATTTATTTATGGGGCGGGGAGCATGCGCACATGAGTGGGAGGGGCAGAGAGAGAGAGAGAGAGAATCTCATGCCAACTCCTCACGGAGTGCAGAGCCCAATTCAGGGATCAATTTTACAACCAAAGGTGAAACCAAGAGTAGGATGCTTAACTAACTGTGCCACCCAGGCATCCTATAAATAGGATTTTTTAAGTTATAAAAGCAATTTGTGTCCATAACAGGAAATTTAGAAATTACAAAAAGTACACACAAGTTTAAAACAGGGTACATCTGCTACCTTACCAAAGATATATCACTGTTTTAATTAACTTTAAAACTAATTTTTTTTAACATCAGACACTATCTAGACAGTATTTAATTTATCATGGGAGAGTATAGATTCAATACTGCTAGTATTCAGAATGTGTGAGAAACTCATCTCAACTAGCATAAGGGTCATCAAGTCAGGCCAGAATCTGATCTCATTATTTTCTAGCTTCACCTCATTTCAACCTAACACACGGACAATCAGATTGACTCAATGTAATTTAATGTAACTGAACTCTTACTAAACACAAGATACTGAGAGCCTGTTCAGATACATGAAGATGAATATGGTACTCTCCATCTGCTTAAACTGCTCACAATCTAGACTCCAGAGATCAAAGTACAAGGTTGTCTTGTTATATATACTCTAAAAATGGTGTGTAAAAAGTGATAGGTAACACTGAAAAGGAAGTAAACCAAACAGGATATTTAAAATTTCACAAAGAAAAAAGGTGCTCTGTTGCAGACAGAACATCAGAACACACCACCAGGCAGGAATGTCCCTGAAGTTCGCTGGCAACAGTAAGTAAATGCAGGCAAAAGGAGAACTGGAATTGGACTGCTCAGGACTTTAAATATCTTGCTAACCCATTTTTATTAACTAGCATAATAATGATTTTTAATAGTTTTCAAAAATCATACCTACTTTCAAGAGGTAAAGAATCTTCCATTACTGAGGATATTCAAAAAAATGTGCTATAGATTTGGGGGGGGGGGAATCTAGGAGCCCCTAGGTAGCACAGCTGGTTGGTTATCTAACTAACTTCTGTTTTCAGCTCAGGCAGTGATCTCAGGATGGTGAGGTGGAGCCTGGCATTGGGCTCTGAGTTTAGCGAAGAGTCTGCTAAAATTTCTCTCCCTCTGCCCTTCCCCTCGCTTGTTTGCTCTTGTTAAGTGAATAAATCTTTAAAAAGAGAAAAACAATCTATGTTCCTATTACTAAGGATCTCTCCCACATTTAACCTTAGCACTTTGTCTTGAAAGTATCTTATGCTCCCAAATAGACTGCAATATTTAAATCACAGAAACAGTTAAAAGGACACTTAGAAGTAACCTAATTCAACTAATTTTTACCTCTTTGTAACATCCTTTGTCACAGGACTATTCAACAGTCCTCACTGCTGAGTATTACTTACTTTTTTTTTTAAAAAGATTTTATTTTTTTAATGTAATCTACTCCAATGTGGGGCTTAAACTCACAACCCCAAAGTCAAGAGTTATATGTTCTACTAACTGAGCCTGCCAAGTGCCCTGAAGGTTACTTACACTTTTTAAAGACAGTCCATACCAGGAGCACCTGGGTGGCTCAGTGGATTAAGTGTCTGCCTTCAGCTCAGGTCATGATCCCAGGGTCCTGGGATCAGGCCCCACATCAGGCTCTCTGCTCAGTGGGTAGCCTGCTTCTCCTTCTCCCTCTGCCCCTTCCCCCCAATTGTGCTCACGCTCTCTCTCAAATAAATGAAATCCTTTAAAAAAAAAAAAAAAGTTAAAAAAAAATAGTCCATACCATCTAGAAACAGCTGTACTAGAAAATTCTATCTTATATTAAATAAAAAATTGCCTGCCTCTAATTTATACCTATTGTTCTAGTAATGATCTCCAGAGTTATACAGAGTAAGTCTAAGAATCCTTATTATACTCCTTCAAATATTTAAAAAATATTCTCTTCTGAAAGCTAAATATCCATAGGTTAAATAAACCAAGACCAAATGTTTTTCATTAGACAGGATTTTCATGCTTAGCATGAATCTCAATCCACTATATTAGCTATGTGACTTTGAGATTAACTTCATTACCTGAAAAAAGGGGTAACATGACACGTTACAACACAGATGAACTCTGAAGACACAACACTTAATGAAGTAAGCCAGACTGAAAAGGTCAACTACTTTGTAATTTCACTTACATGAGGTACACAGAGTAGTCAAATTTATAGACACAGAAAGTAGAATGGTAGTTGCCAAGGCTTGGGGCAAGAGGACAGGGGAATTGGGGAATTACTGCTGAGTTTCAATGGGGAAGGATAAAAACTTCTAGAGGCAGATGGTGGTGATGCTTGCATAACAATCAGTGTATATGCCACTGAATTATACACTTAAAATGGTTAAAATGGTAATTTTTTTGTTTTGTATATGTTACTACAATAAATAATGGAGATAACAATAACTTAAAATTGTGCAGATTAAATGGTTTGCCATGCATAAAATGCCTTACACAGTACTTTGTATAAGGAACATAATTAAACAATAGTCATTGTAATATATTTTACCAATCATGTGGCCCTTCTTGGCCAAATTCTATTTTTTTAAGAAAGCAAGAACCTGCATTATCATGCCTTTAGCATCCCCAACATTGTGCTGTTCACACATAGGAGTTCTAAGTATTCTATTAATAAAAAAAAATTTAAGTCACATTAGAATCACTGGAAAACTACTAAAGAAATAAAATGCTCATCTAGATGTGTGACTTAATTCATTTAAAACACACACACATGTGAACCATATTACTTTAAAGTAACATCTCCTTGGTAGAGAAGAGTCCAGAAAACAAACTTCAAGATGTTAATCAGCAAATAACTGCCAAACTATTCAGATAAGTAGCGATAATTATACAAGTCAAATGCTTTATTAATCTAGACTTAGCAAATAAAATTACAGGTGAATTCTACCAATGGTCTCCCATGAGAAGCATACATAAAGCAAAGAGGCCATGTAATATAGATCATTCTTAGAGATGAAGGACCATGAGTAAAAAACACAGCAAGTAAAAACCACATACTATCTATCTTTAAGTTAGGGAAGTTTATCAATAAAATTTATTGTTAAGAAGTCAGTCTGAGTTTAACAAGTCTTCATAAACTTAAGGAAAAACTGATTTAAAGTAAAATGGATTTAACAGGATATGAGGGACTTACTTGATTTCTAATCTCAAATTTTTGAGGAGGGGAGTGGAGGGGTAGGGGGAGAGAAAGAATTTTAAGCAGACTCCCCAGTCGGTGTAGAACCCCACACAAGGCTTGATCTCACAACCCTGAGAACATGACCTGAGCCAAAATCAAGAGTCAAACGCTTAACTGACTGAGTGACCCAGGGGCCCCTCAAACATTTTTAAGAAGATGTACCCATTTGTCCTCACCAGTCTGAATATTAAACGGCTTAAAAATAAGAGGAATGACCACCCGATCTCAAAGTCCATTTCTGATTTCATTTTCTATGATTTTATGTTCTTTCTGCCCAAGTTCCTAGGGGCCCTGCAAAGAGCCTGACAGCTCATTATCAATTTTTCCTAACATCTTTATTTTCAATCTATTGTCTCCACTACAGACACAGGGGTTTATGTCAACAAGAAAAAGGGGAAAAAATAAAATGACAAACTTCTAGATACTAACAACTAATGTTAACTAACAAATACTGATTAGGTAATGCAGTCACTATGCAATATTAAACTCTCACCTAAAAAAGTGCAGCAGAGTAGATGAATAAACAATCTAAAACTCATTTAGAAAGTATTTCATATACACTCCCCTTTTGCCCACATGTAAATTCCTTTTCAATTAGCCACAATTCACAGTAAGGATGGAGAAAACAATCTTAAGAGACTTGAAGAGATGGACAAGTCAGTTCCTAACTCTCCTCCTCAACGATAAATATTTTAAATAGGAAAGATTTTTATGTGTTATATGTACTTGTTCATTCTTTTATATGAAGCCCTTAAAAATTTCAAATAAAAACCATTAGTAAAATCTCCTTTCTTTGAAACACAGATAAGCAAACCAATTTTTAGAAAATTTGATCTAAAAACATTCACAGCACATGTGATGATGCTAAGGAATTATTTTTAATGGGAGGGAGTGAAAGTGGTATTGTGTTTATGTTTTAAAAAAAGTCCTTATCTTCTATTATAATATTTAGTAAGTAAATGATATCTGGTTGGACTTCGCTTCAATATAATCCAGGAAGTTGAGGTTTTGAATGGGATAGATAAAACAAGAATGGCATGAGTTGGTAACTGTTAAAGACGGGCAATAAGTTGAGGTTCGTTCTACTTTTCTATGTTTGAAATTTTCCAAAATAAAAAGTTTTTTTTAAAGTTCAATGCAGGGCACCTGGGTGGCTCAGTTGGTTAAGCAACCGCCTTCAGCTCAGGTCATGATCCTGGAGCCCCGGGATCAAGTCCCACATCAGGCTCCCTGCTTGGCAGGGAGTCTGCTTCTCCCTCTGACCCTCCCCCTTCTCATGCTCTCTCTCTCATTCTCTCTCTCTCTCAAATAAATAAATAAAATCTTTAAAAAAAAAGTTCAATGCAAAGATAAGCAAATCTGAAATTAATGTAACAGTGATGATAAAGGCAATGATGAAAGCTAACACATCTTTAACTTGTGCCAAGAACTGTTAACATTTTACATATAATACATTAAATTCTGTATTACAATAATTATCTCTGTTTTGGAGATAATGAAGATGTCAAGCATAGAGAGTAAGTCGTTTGTCAGGGTCCTACAGGTAAGAAGGCTGGGAGCAGCGACTTCAACTCAGGCTACCTAGCTGAGTCAGAGCTCTCAGCTACTCCATTATCAGATTCCCAAGAGCTTCAAAGGCCAATTCAGCACAAGAATAATGAGTACAAAAAGAGGTCCTCATATAAAGAAATAAAAATGTACACGGAGGTCAAGATGTTAAAGACAAATGATCAAAAGACAGAACTGGGGGGACACATAATACCTGAAAGTAAATAATAGTATAAATCTTAAAAATAACATAAAAATATAATTAGAATTAGGTAAAGACTGAAATTTTTTAAACTACAGAGTAAGACTAACTGGGTTCCAATCCAATCTCAGCCATATACTTGAATGACTATAAGTAAATTACTTAATCTAAGCTTTAATTTCCCCATCTTCAAAATGGAGGTTAATAATAACAGTCTGATCATATTTGATTATTAGGAAGACAAAATATGAAGTGGTTAGCACAGTATCTGTCACATGTTAATGCAATAAATAATTGTTAGCTATAATTAAAAATAAAAGAGCAATTAAAATCACATTGAAGGATGTCCACTTTCACCACTTGTACCCAACATTATACTGGATGTTCTAGTCAGGGCAATTAAGCAAGAAGATAATAAAACAGGCATCCAGACTGGAAAAGAGGTAGTAAAATTACCTTTATTAGCAGATGACATGGTCTTATATATTTAAAAATCCTAAGAAATACACAGAAACAACTAAAACAGCTAGTAAGTGACTTCACCAAGGCTGCAGAATATAATGACATCAATAAACAAAAATCAACTATACTTCTATATGGTAGCAATGAACAACCAAAAAATGAAATTAAGAAAAAATAATTCTGGGCGCCTGGGTGGCTCCATTGGTTAAGCCACTGCCTTCGGCTCAGGTCATGTTCCTGGAGTCCCGGAATCAAGTCCCACATCGGGCTCCCTGCTTGGCAGGGAGTCTGTGTCTCCCTCTGACCTGTCCCCTCTCATGCTCTCTTTCTTTCTCTCTCATTCTCTCAAGTAAATAATCTTTTTTTTTTTTTAAAAAGGTAAAAAAAGAAAAAACAATTTCATTTACAATGACTTCAAGAAAAATAACTAGGAATAAAATTAACAAGATAAGTACAAAACTTATAATTTAAAAATTAAAAAACACAGTTAAAAGATTAAAGCCTTAAGTGAATGGAAAGACATCCAATGTCCACAGATTCAAAGAATCCTTACTGTTAAGCTCTCAATATAGCCTGATCTAAAAATTTTTCTAAGACTCAATACAATCTGTCAAAATTCCAGCTGCTTTTGCTGCAATTTACCAGTTGATTCTAAAGTTCATATAGAAATACAAGAGACCCTGAATACCCAAAACAATCTCGAGAAAGAAAAAAACTGTAAGATTCACACTTTCCAACTTCAAAACTTACTAAAAACCTATAGCTCTGACTGTTTACTACTGGCAAAGGGCAGTCAAAGATCAGTAAAATAGAACTGAAAGTTCAGGAATAAATCCATACATTTATGGACAACTGGTTTCAATGAGAGTACCAAGACAATTTAATGGGGAAAGTCTTCGAAAGGTACAGTTACAAAATATATACATGCAGAAAGAGTAAAGTTGGACCCCTACCTCACACTATACAAAAACTCAAAATGGATCAAAGCACATGTTGGTAAGGACATGGAAAAACTGGAATCCTTTTCTAATGCTTGTTAGAATGTAAAATGGTGCAGCTGCTAAGGAAAACAGTATGGTGGCTCCTCAAAAAGTTAAACACAGAATTACCATTTGATCCAGCAATTCCACTTCTGGGTATACACCCAAAGGAAGAGAAAACAAGGACTTGAGGAGGTATTTGTATGCTCATGTTCGCAGCAGCATTAGGTGAATGGATAAAGAAAACGTGAGTATTATATTTAACATATTTAATATATATATTTATATATTTACTTAATTTAATATATCTCATATTTAATATATGAAATTCAGTCCTAAAAAAAGAAACGACATCACATGCTACGACATGAATGAAACTTGAGGACATTATGTTAAGTGAAATAAATTAGTAATAGAAAGACAAATACTACATGATTCCACTTATGAGGCATCCAATCTCACAGAAACAAAGTAAAATGGTGGTTGCCAGGAGCTGGGAGAAGGGAGGCCAAGAGTTGCCATTCTGTGGGTATAGAGTTTCAGTCATGCAGGATGGAAGGATTCTGGGGTTCTGGGGATCCGATGCACAACAATGTAAATGTGATTGACAATAATGAACCAGATGCTTGGAAATTATTTGAAGGCTGACTTTTGTGGGGTTTTTTTTTTACCATAAAATATAGCATATACATATAAATTCCATATTTAAATGTAAAAATCATATGCATCACACAGCTCAGGTTTGGGATAGAAAGATTTAAGTGTTGCTTTCTTCTGCCTATTGAGGATTATAAGATTTCATAAAGCTTTAGAGGGGTGCCTGGGTGGTTCAGTCGTTAAGCCTTCGGCTCAGGTCACGATCCCAGGATCCTGGGATCAAGCCACACATCGGGCTCCCTGCTCAGCAGGAGCCTGCTTCTCCCTCTCCCACTCCTCCTGCTTGTGTTCCCTCTTTCGCTGTGTGTCAAATAAATAAACAAAATCTTTAATAAATAAATAAATAAAGCATTAGAGACAACCACCCCCCACAAAGGAAGGAAATTCTGAGACATTCTACAACATGAATGAATCTCGAAGACATTGTGCTAAGTGAAATAAAAGTTAGAAAAGCAAAATATTGTATGATTCCATATATATGACTTACTTAGAGTAGTCACACTCACTAAGACAAAAAGAATGGCTGTCAGGGGCTAGGGAGGGAAGGAGAGTTATTGTTTAATCAGTACAGAATTCTAGTTTGGGAAAATGAAAAAGTTCTGAAGCTGGATGGTGGTGATGGCTGCACAATAATATAAAATGTACTTTAATGCCATTGAACTATACACTTAAAAATGGTTTAATGTGGCAAATTTGATATTAGGTATATTTTACCACAATTTAAAAAATGGATCAAAGGGGTGCCTGGGTGGCTCAGTTGGTTAAGCACCTGCCTTTGGCTTGAGTCATGATCCCAAGGTCCTGGGACTGAGCCCAGCAACCAACTCCCCACTGAACAGAAAGCCTGCTTCTCCCTCTCCCTCTGACTCTACCTGCCATTCCCTCTGCTTGTGTATACTCGTGGTCACATAAATAAATAAATAAAATAAAAATAAAATTAAAAATTAAAAAATAAAATAAAATAAAAACAGCTCAAAGACCTAAAGAGCTAAAATTATAAACCTCTTAGAAGATAGGAATAAATCTTGTGGTCTTGGATCAGGCACAGGTTTCTTAAACATGACATCAATAGCACAAGCAACAAAAGAATAAATACGACTTCATAATATTAAAAACTCTGTGCTTTAAAGGACTCCAGCAAGAAAGTGAAAAAACAGGGACGCCTGGGCAGCTCAGTTAGTAAAGTGTCTGCCTTTGGCTCACGTCATGATCCCAGGGGCCTGGGATCTAGTTCTAGTCAGGCTCCTTCCTCGGCAGGGAGCTGAGCTCTGCCTACTACTCCCCCTGCTATGGGCACGCTCGCTCGCACGCTCGCTCTAACAAATAAATAAAATCTTTTTAGGAAAAGGGGAAAAAGTGAAAAAAAAAACTGAAAGAAAATATTCACAAACCATGCATTTCATAAGGGATTTGTATCCAGCATATATAAAGAACTTTTACAACTTATTAGAAAGACAAGTAACACAACTGGAAAATGGGTAAAATGGTTTGAATACATATTTCTACAATAGACAGACAAATGGCCAACAAAATAGCTGAAAAGATGCTCAACACCATTAGTCATCAGGGAAATGCAAATCAGAACCACAATGAGATACAAGTAGAATGGCTATATAACAAAAAAGAGACAATAAGAAATGCTGGAGAGAATGTGGCAAAACTGGAACCCCTGTGTATTGCTGATGGGAATGAAAAACAGTGGCAGTTTCTCAAAAAGTCAAACACGGAGTTAACATTTGACCTAGAAATTCCACTCAAAAGATGAAAACATGCCCATATAAAAACTTGTAAAAAAAAAAAAATGGTCACAACAGCATTTTTCATAAAAACCAACAGGTGGAAAGAACCCAAATTCTCATCAACTGATGAATGGATAAACAAAATATGATAATATTATTTAGACAGAAAAAAGAATGAAAAGGGGCGCCTGGGAGGCTCAGTTAGTTAAGCGTCTGCCTTCGGCTCAGGTCATGATCTTTGGGTCCTGGGACTGAGTCCTAGTCATCTGGAGTCTGCTTCTCCTCCCTCTGTCCCTCCCCCACATCTATCTCAAATAAATAATCTTTAAAAAAACAAAAAACAAATGAAAAAAGGAAATCTTCTGGTACACGCTACAACATGAACCTTGAAAACATGATAAATGAAAGAACCCAGACACAAAATGCCACATATTACATAATTTCATTTATATAAAGTGACCAGAATAGGCAGTTCCATACACACAGGAAGTATATAAGTGGAGCTGGGGTGAGGGGGAAATGGGAAGTGATTGATAATGGGTTTAGTGTTTTTTGTTTTGTTTTGTTTTAGCAGGGGGGCAGGGAGCCTACTAATGAAAATGTTCTGGAATCAGTGGTGACAGCTGCACCAGTTTGTAAATATACTAAAAAAAGCCACTAAATTGCACACTCATAAGGGCAAGTTTCATTGCATGTGAATTACAATCAACAAATATTTATGGATAAAAAAATATACTGAGGATATTAGTATCAAAAGAGGGATAGCCCATAATATGGGAGCAAAATATGCAATAATAAATACTAAATGACAAAGAGTGGGCAGAAATATTCTTTAGCTTCTGTGTTTCTGTCAATACTTTGTTCAAATGGACAGCCCACATAAACATTCTTCAAAGGAAACTGAATTTCAAATAAGGCAAGATGACAGACAATAAGTCAGAACATAAGCCAGAATATAGCTTGAAATAGGTTTAGGCCTACCCCTCCAAATAAGTAAAAGATTCAAAATTTCGTCACTGAATTATGGTTGACTCAAAATATGTCAACCTACAATACCATGTCAGGCTGAAGACACACTTTTCCAAGGAAGACATCCAGAAGGCAAACAAATACGTGAAAAGAAGCTCAACATCTCTCATCATCAGGAAAATAAAAAAACCACAAGCAGATACCACCTCATACCTGTCAGAATGGCTAGAATTAACAACACAGGAAACAACAGATGTTGCTGAGTACGTGGAGAAAGGGGAACCCTCACACTGTTGGTGGGAATGCAAACTGGTGCAGTTACTCTGGCGAACAGTATGGAGGTTCCTCAAAAAGTTAAAAATAAAATACCCTACGACCAGCAACTGCATTACTAAGTATTTTCCCAAAGGATACAAAAATACAGATTTGGGGTAAATGCACCTTGATGTTTATACAGAAGCAATGTCCACAATAGTTAATTTTGCATATGTATATATACAATAGCTAATATTGCATATGTATATATTGCATATGTATATACACACACACACACACACAATGGAATATTACTCAGCCATCAAAAAATTGAAATCTTGCCATTTGCAATGATGTGGATGGAGCTACAGTGTATTATGCTAAGTGAAATAAGTCAAAGAAAGACAAATACCATATAATTTCACTCATGGAATTTAAGAAACAAGACAGATGGATATAGATGGATATAGATGGAGACATAAGTCTCTTAACAACAGAAAACAAACAGATTTGGTGGAGGGAGGGAGGTGAGGGATGGACTAGATGGGTGATGGGTATTAAGGAGGCCACTTGTTATGATAAGCAGTGGGTATTTTATTTAAGTGATGAATCACTGAATTCTACTACTGAAACCAATATTGCACTGAATATTAACTAAAATTTAAATAAAAATTTAAAAATATTAATAAGATAAAATAATATGTCAGGGTCAAAAGTGTAGGTAAGAAGAAATATGATAATTTCTAAAGAGAAAAATAAATAGGTCTAGAATTTCCAGACCAAACTTATTCCTTGCAAAATTCAAAACTGAATTAAACAAAATGTCTGTGAAGTTAAAAAAGGAAAAAGACAGGATTCACCATGAGAAAGTCAAACCAAATAAAATGCAGTTTCTATTTTGACAGGTTTACTTCATCGCAGGTAAGACCTTGTAAGCAGAGTGTAACTTAATTACAGCAAGCAAATTGGTAAAATCTTTCATAATATCCATGCATAATGGCATATAGGGATGCTTGGGTGGTTCTGTTGTTTAATCGTCTGCCTTCGGCTCAGGTAGTGATCCCAGGATTCTGAGATGGAGTCCCACATGGGTTTCTTGCTCAGTGGGGAGCCTGCATCTCCCTCTGTCTGCTGTTCCCCTTGCTTCTGTGCATGTACATACTCACGCTCTTACAAATCTTTAAAAAAAAATGGCATATAGACTTGATAATAAGTGGAACTAAGTTACTGAACAACCACAATGTGTCTTGATCAATAGATTGATGTTAATCTGGAGGGATTCTAGCTGAGCTGCACATTTCAGAGCGCTTTACTCTGTCATTTCAACATTTTTGTCAACAACCTGAATGAAGACCCAGTAGGTATGCCTACCAAATATGAAAATGACAAAAATATTAAATGCCTAAATCAAGCCTATGAAATATAAAAACCTAATTTAAATATAATATAAGCCTAATATATAAATATAAATACACAAACACACAAAAGCCTAAAGAATTCACTACACAAAAACAGGGTTAGGGAGACTTAGTTTAACTTATCTATAAGAGATACTGAGTGTAACTGACACTACTGGATCATATTAAACATAAGCAACAGAAACCAAAACTGTTAATGAAATATTTGGTTTCAAAATAATAGCATTTAGCTCAAGCAAGGTGTATCCACCACACCTGTCTAGTCAAGCCAGCACACGGCTGGCTCAGTCATACCGTCCGTATATAACTCTTGATCTGGGGGTTCTGAATTCAAGCCCTGGGACAGGTGTAGAGATTAAAATCTTAAAAAAAAAAATGCGGAGTACAGTTCTGAGTACCATGTTTAATGACAGCAATTAGAATTCACTGAGAAAAGTGATCATGGTTGAAGGATCAGAAAATTATATAATTTAGGAATGATGAAATAAACTGGCACTGTTTTAGTCTGCAGAAGAGAAGAGAATGCTGTGTGTGTGTGTGTGTGCCGTGCGCGCAGTGGATAGAAGATGTCAACGGGATCACACAGTAGTCTTGAAATATTTTAAGAGGCCATTCATATGGAAAAGGGATTATACCTGGAAAAAGCAAAATACAGGGAGAACAGTATAGGCTTTGAGGTCATAAGTCCTGGATTCAAATCCTAATGCCATCATTTACTGTGTGTTATTTGAAGCTTAGAAAGATTATGTTTCCTTACCAAAAAAAGGATACTTAATTCACAAGTAGATGAAAATTAAATATAAATGTTTATAAGCTACCAGGCACAGCCTAATACACTGTGATGTACAATGATGTTAACTGCTTTCTCTGACTCTTCTGAATTGTTCTAGAACAGTGCTTTCCAAACTGATACACAATGCATTAATGGGTCACAAAATCAGCTTAATGGGTTGTAACCAGCCTTTTTTTCCTAAAGAAACAGAACAAAATATTAGAGCTTACCACATACACTACAAGCAACTACAGTTTTGTGATACATTTAATTCAATTATTCATATACATGTGTAATAGGCTATGATGTAAACTGTATTTGTTTATCATGAAGGTAAGTCCAAAAAAAAGCCACAAAAAGGCTATGAAAGCCACTGCTCTGAAGCACTGTTAGTTCTAAGTGTGTTCTATAGGAACTAGTTCCTTGGGAGCTCAAAAAGAGTTTACCACTTAGACATTTACTATATTCACTCAGACATTTACAATTAGCATATCAAATAAGTCCAGGATTAAATTAAATTAAATGTTTATTTTTGTAAAATCTTATTTTTCCCCACATACATTTAACCTCAGGCCCACCGTTATTTTTTCACACAATATCTATTAACATCTTCAGAACTAGCATTTTATACTACACACTTGGGGAAAAACATTACTCTAGATGAAAAAGAAGGTACAACGGGTGTAAGTCACAGAAAGTAGATTTTTAGTGCACTAAGAAAAAATTCTTGATTCTTTGAAATCCCTCATAACACCCACCCCTTCCCATTTGTACTCCAAAAACATACTCTAAAGCACTTCAAATGATTTATAAAACTTTCAATTCACACAAATCTTTTCAGAAAAAGGATTGGATCAAGGTATGTAGCCAGGATCAAAGCAATAAGCAGGAACCATCTGGTGAAAAGAAAACTCTGGCATAGGATTCAAGAGTTGCTTTACCTGAACAAACTCTGCTCAAATACCAAAGCAGCAAAATACATATTCAGCTTCTCCAAGTGGAGTCAATGTGTTCTAATAATACATAATCTAAAATGGGCTCATGAGTGCAGCTAATCCTCATTATTAAGAGCATCATTATCATCATCACTTGGAAGAGGCATGCAATGATACTGAAATGATCCTGGCTTCTTATAAAGTGTACACACACCCAGGATTCCTTTGGGAGGACGTGATCTCACACTAATATGAAAAACTGTCACTACCACAGACAGTTCTAATAATATTTTGTATTACTTGAAAATAAAATAACAGCTTGATATCATATATTCGAGTACCTCTGTAATCCAAACCTTCCTAATTGGGAGTTACAAATACCTGACTCTGCTCTAGCAGTTGTCAGAGCATAAAAGGCCTCCCCCTCTTTCCCCACCTCCAGGCTCCAAAGTCACCTCTCCTAGAAGTTTGCCTCGGTTATTTTGAACCATTTTTTCCCCAAATTCTGAGTGCTCTCAGTACTTTGTTCCCTTACTTTTTTTTTTTTTTTTGCAATTCACTATATCTCCTAGCATATTTAACTGCATAAAACTTGGCTCCCAAGACTGTAACTGCCTTAATGAACAGGGATCAACATGTTATGAATCTTTAGACTTTCCCACAAGATCCTGTAAGAGCTTACTGAAAATTTCATGATTTAAATAACTAGGCTGAAGAGTAACTGCAGTTCGTTTTAGAGAGTTTGCTATGTGCCAGACCCAGGGCTAAAAGCATATGTGCATTATCTCACGTAATCTTCATAACTCCATAGAGATAAGAACTATTATTTTCTCCATCAAACAGAGAAAGAAAGTGAAGCTCAGAGTAACTTGCCCAAGGTCATACAGCTAGTGTGGCAGAGCCAGGGCCTGAAAGCTCTTAACTATCTCAGTAACTGTAAAGTTGCACCTCTGAAATATAAGAGTCCATGAAGAATTTCCACTTCACCGGCTTAAAAGTTTCAATTTCAACAAAGAGTTGACACATGTTTAGCTACAAATCAAAACTTTAAAAAGGATAAATTAAGACAGTTTCTCTTAGATATCTTTATGGGGTTGCAATAAAATGAGGGAGAATGCCTCCCATGACCTTTCTATTTATGTAAGTGGTATTACGGTATAGGTCACAGCTCTATCAAGAAGTATAGCTTTTGACAATACGGCTTTGATATGTATTTTTAAACAGGGCTCCTTTTCTCTGCCCCTAGGATGACACGGAAATTAAGGATGGATGGGGTAACTGTCACTTCACAGCTCCATAAAATGACAGACCCAATTCTTGTTTAAAAAATAAGAGCCAGGCTCTTGTTCCACCCTGACTTTTCACACAAAGCAGTACCATCCTCTGTCCTCTTCACACAAAGCAAGCTTTACCCCACTACCCAAAGGGGAGTGCTGATTCACACAGTCTCCCCACCGCCGCCAGAAATGTATCCATCTCCCACTGTTCCAAACCACTGACCACCGCACTAGACCACTCTGGTCGGCGCCCCGCACCCGGCGATACCTCATCATGCAGACCCCTCCCCAACATCCAAAATGCACAGGCCACCCTCCTCCAGTATTTCACACAAAGCAAGATCCTTCCCTTACAAAGCACTTTCCCATTGCCGACTCCTCCCCCAGCGAGCAGCCCTTCCTTCCCAGGCTGTGCCGAACCACAGACTCCAACGGGGTCTAAAACCCAGAGGGTCCACAACAACCCAGAGGAAAACTAGCGACAAGCCCCGTTCGTTCCTCTAGCACGCCTCGAATCCCCAACTCCAGCTGACCTTTCCACAGCCAAAGCAAAAACAAAAAACAAAAAAACCCACAACCCACCAGCGCCCGTCAAGAGAGCGGGTCTGGCTACACAAAGCGAGGTGTCTTCCCAGGGGTACCCTAGGAAGACGCTCTCCGCCCCCGGCCCCGTCCCCGCCCAGCCCCGGCCCGGCCCGGCGGCCCGCGCTCACCAGCTCTCCTCCTCCTCCTCCCAGCCTGACAGGCGCTCCAGCTCCTCGGGCCGCAGCGGCTCCACCTCGTCCAGCAAGCCGCCCTCGCCCGCTGCCAGCAAGGAGGTGGCGTCCCGCAGCTCCTCACTACTCGTCCGCCTCGGGCCCGACCCGACCCCGCTACCGGACTTGGCGTTGAGGCCCAAGGGGAAGCCCCGAGGGGACGCCGCGCCGGACGAGGGAGTGGACGAGCCAGCCCGAACCGGACTGCCGGGCCCGAGGGAGCCGACGCCCTGCACGGCCCCCGAACGGCTCCTCAGCTGTTCGTTCTGCTTCTCCAGCTTCTTCACCAGCTCCTGCAGCTTCCGCACCTCCTGGTCCGCGTTCACGTTGGAGTTAACGTCCTCCATCCCGGCCCCGCCGCCGGTGCCGCCTGCCACCCGCTCGGACTCACAGCGACAGGGAGAGGGCCAGGGGAAAGAGGCGTCGCTGCCGCCGCTCACTCTAGCCGAGGCGCCGGCATACAGCAGGGCCAGGCCCCACCGCCAGGGTCCCCCCAGCTCGGGTTCCGAAGCGCCGCTGGCCCCAGCCGAGCCGCCTCATCTGCGCCGGCTCCAGGATTGGGGGAGGCGGCGCCAATATCCGGCCTCGGCCGCCATCTTCCCTCCGTCCCTCCGCCCCCCGCAGCCCGTCCCCGTCGGTGACCTCAGAGCGTCGGGGGTGGACGCGGCCGGCGGCGGGCGCTGAGAGGACCGAGCACTGAGCTCGCGGAGGGGCGGGGCCGCGGGCGAAGGTGGTGGGCGGGTCCTCGGCCGGAAGGGGCGTGTCCGGAACGCCGCGGAGGTGGGAGGCTACCTCAGCGGCTGGGAAGAGCGATTCCGGCCGCAGGCGGGGCCCCGCGGGGCAGATAGGCTCGCGGGGCCCGGAGAGGAGTAAGGACTTGGCTGCGGGTGGGGCTAAGATCGCAAACTATTGGTGTTGGACAGGGGGGCGTGTGATGTGTTCTCCACCTCCAAACAGTGGCGTGTCGGATCAGCGCCCTATCCTGTCCTCTATCCCGGTTGGTTCTCTGGTGGGCGCTTAGCCCGACCCCTTGGAGAGAGAGTTTATTTTGTCCGTTTGTTCAGCAAATATTATTCGACGCCTGCTTGAAATAGGAGATTGTCAGGGCTGGCAGGAGCCTAAGGGACTATCGGTGACCTGTTTCCTCCTCTGAAAATGAGAAAACAGAATCCCAAATGGTTGAGAGGTCTAAGGTCAAAATAATAACCAGAAGTTGTTGAGTGCGTACTATGAGCCAGACACTATGCTAAGTTTTTTTTTTTTTTTTTAAAGTAGGGTCCACACCCAGCGTGGAGCCCAAAGCCCAGGGGAACTCACCAGAGATCAAGACCTGAGCCCAGATGTAGCGTTGGCCGCTTAACGGATTAAGCCCCCCAGGAACTCCTGTGCTAAACATTTTAAAGGCATCTCGTCATTAAAACAGTTTTTTCCGACTTTAAAGTTTACTGCATACTGGCTTGGAAGCCCGGGATAGAAAACCGCTCCTCAACTTTGTTAACTGATGTGTAATCTGCTCTTTGGGTCGTTTCCTTGGTAAAAACTTTTTCATGGTGTGTTTTGACTTTTTAAAAAGTGTATTAAGAGAACTTAATAAATAAACATCAAAAGAAAATAAACTTAATAAAAACAAACATACTGATGAATCCTGAGGGATGTATGAATGTAAAAATCTCACTTCAGTTGCACCTGTTTATAATGTGTACCACCAACAGCAAAACAAACCAAAAACCACTTAAATTTTTTTTTTTAAATAACACTTTTTCAGATGTCAGCTGTGAACTGCTTGCCTTATGTTTAGAGCTTTCTTCTAACTGCCTCCTCCACCCTTAGCTAATAATGATCCAGTCCTATTACACCTGGGTGCGGACTAATATGCCTTGGCTTACTTCTATCTTTTAGCTTCTTTATTGTGCTGTATTTTCCTTATCTAGAATATTCTACCTGCCAAATCTGATTCCTTTTCTTAAAACCCATGCTCACATATCTAGGAAAACTTTTCCTGACAATTCCACAAAATTTAGCTGTTCCGTTTATTCTAGCATTACCTGATCAATAGTTTTCAACAGGTGTTTGTATTTTAAGTTTTTTTGCTTCTTTTTTGTTTTTGCCTGTTTACTTGGTGAAAAGGGACCATTTATTTATTTATTTTTTTCATGTCTAGTGTCTGACACTAGACAGACGTTCAATATCTGGTTTGTTGAAAGTTGAGAAGAATGCAAATTCTGACAGGTCAAGGTCTAGATGTTTATTCACAGCAAAAAAAAGCATTGAGTATTTTCAAAGTTTGCCGACTACTTATAAATAAGTGTTTTCTTAGGTATGTATACCTAATCAAAAGATGTCTTTGGTAACACAGTAATTGTGAATTAATATGTATTATCTATATAGTGCACATCTGGATATCACTGCTGTCTCTGATACATCTGAACTAGTTGCCAGAGGGTTCAATATCATGACTGCTTCAATGTAGCACTTTCCACTTACCTTTAACAGTTTGTGAAATAGATTCCAACTAGCCAGGTTCTATAATGAGAACACTTCAAATATATTCCTTGAAAAGAAAAGTTCGTATGGCATTATGAAGTTAAACACTAAGTTATGAATATTATCAATATTATGAATATGAATATGACAATATGAAATTAAACGCAAGAAGAGGTTGGTGTGACAAGGAGCAATGAATGGAGAATCAGAAGACCCGGTGGCAGATTCTAGCTATTAGACCAGCGTGGTGCTTGACCTTAATCTCTGATCCTTAAGCAAGTCACACTGGCTGTATACTCAAAATGCATATGAATACTTCCTGGCACCTCCACGGGTTCAACTGTCATTCCAGTTCCCGTCTTTTCTTGTCTAGCTTACCGTGGTACTCTCCTAATGGGCTGTTTCGCTTTGCAGCTTACAATTGTGATGCATACAGCAACCGGATGATCCTGTGTTTGTTTGCATCAGGTCACTCCCCTGCTAGGAACCTAAACTTGCTTCTCAACATACTTAAACTACCAAGTCCTTTTCTTGGCTATAAGACTGGATATTTGGCAGCTTGTGCAAGTGTCTCATTGACTACTGATCCCTCTTCCCTGCCATCACCCCACTCCAACCGTACTGGCCTTTTTTATGTTTCTTAAACATGCCAAACATGTTTCTACTCTAGGAACTCTGTATTTGCTAAACCTTCTATCTAGGACCCATTCTTCCTTCACATTGTCACATTACCGCCATTCAGGTATCAGCTCCTTTCTCACCAACTAAGTTCACTATCCCCATCGTTATGACCCTCATAAAAGAGCATCCTTATCATTCCCCGGAGCTCTTAGCTTGTTTCATTTTTCCTCTGACACATCGTCTATTTCTTCCTCTGTTTGTTGCCAATCTCTCCCCACTAGAATATGAACTATGTGAAAACAGGGTTCACTGCAGTATTTCTGGTGCCCTTATATATTGTAGATGTTCAAGAAATGTTGAATAAATTATGGATATAGGTCAGGTGAAGCCTCCTAACAGAGAATTTCAGATAAATGTGTTTGTCATGTCTCAAATCATTAAAGTGGAAATTTCTAATAATGTTGAATGGTTAGTTTTTAAAAATTATATATTTCCCTTCCAAAGGGCAACATGTCACACTCTATATGTCATCCTCAAAACTAGGTCATTCTCCACTTCCTGAGTGCCAACAGCCCTTAAGAATTGCTGAGGAGAGAAAGTCTCAGGTTCTCACTTAAAAGTATGAGGACAAGAATATTTCCATTCTGTCCTAAATGTTGCCCGCATCCTTCTCTTTCAGGTTAGCTACAATACTGTCTTCTCTAATGACTTAGAAGTGTTAGAGCATGTTTTTAAAAAGTCACTGTAAAAGTGGCTCTTACGGAGATATGAGAAGGTAAGCTGGTAGGTGTCTGCGGTGTGCATCACAGATGTCTCAACCAGGTTTTTCAGGTGTTGTCTTTTACGATAAGCTTGCTTTGTTCCTGAAGGAGTTGTTTGCTTCTCAGCAGGTGTGGCCCTTTCCATAACTTGCTCCTACTTGCGTATTAGCTCCTGCCAAAGCTCTTGCCCAAGTGGAAAATATTACAAACCACTGAAAGTATTTAGAGGGAAAAACTATTACTCAGTGGCTTAAAGGTATTCAGCAGTTTTAAAATCCTAAATCAAGATGTATGTGCGTGTGTGTGTGTAACTGAGCACATGCCCAAAAGTTGTTTAGAAAACATAAGGTGGGAAAAAAAAGGCACTAGAAAAAGGGCACCTGGGTGGCTCAGTTTGTTTTGAGCATCTCCCTTCAGCTCAGGTCATGATCCTGGGGTCCTAGGATCGAGCCCCGCATCGGGCTCCCTGCTCAGCGGGGAGTCTGCTTCTCCCTCTCCCTTTGCCCCTCACCCTGCTCATGCTCTCTCTCAAATCAATAAAATATTTTTGTTTTAAGATTTTATTTATTTATTTGACAGAGAGACACAGCCAGAGAGGGAACACAAGCAGGGAGACTGGGAGAGGGAGAAGTAGGCCTCCTGCAGAGCAGGGAGCCCAATGTGGGGCTTGATCCCAGGACTCTGGGATCATGACCGGAGCCCAAGGCAGATGCTTAACGACTGAGCTACCCAGGAGCCCCTCAAATCAATAAAATCTTAAAAAAAAAAAAAAAAAGAGGGCACCTGCGTGGCTCAGTTGCTTGAGTGATTGCCTTCGTCTCAGGTCATGATCCTAGAGTCCCGGAATCGAGTCCCACCAGCTCCATGGGGAGTCTGGTTCTCCCTTTGACCTTCTCCCCTCTCATGCTCTCTCTCTCTATCTCTCTCAAATAAATGAATAAAATATTTAAAAAAAAACCATATTATAAACTGCAAGGTGCTTACAGAAGTATTTGCATTTGCTTAAAACATGCTCAATTTTGTTGAAGAAATCTTTATTATCCACCACATCTATTTTCTCATCACATGCACCCACTGGGCTGGTCATTTCCCATGTGTCCTTGCTCACCTGTTCTTCACCAGCATCCTTCTCCCAGGTGTACCTCCTCAGGTCTGTCAGGGGCCCTCTCCTTCACTGTCTTGGCACATGCAATTTTAAGAAGGAATCTCAGGAACTTCAAAGGCTGGGTTTGTATGAGATTCTGAATTGAAACCCTGCAGGCAAAAAGAAGAGGGACCCAAGTTTTGGACCTTAGAATTTTTCTAGTCTTCACTGATCAGATCTTACCATTACGGGATGCCTCAAAGGTGGCCATGGTGGCAGGCATCACTTCCTTCTGGAAGGTCCTCTGGCCAGAGGGTGGCCCCCTAGCACACTGTTGGGGTCATGTATTATATTGATATAGGGGTGAGGATGTTCCTGATTAGGGCAGATGTGAACATATTCTTAAACTCTTAAGAGGCTGCTATCTTAGCCCTGAAGGAAACAATACCTTATCTTGCACCCTTTTTGTGGTAGCAAGTGAGGAGATAAGATTGCTAAATAACATTATTTCCTCTGTTAAGTAGTGTATCAGCAGCAGTGCACAGTTGGAAAAGTGGGATACTACTTCTGAGTATCCATGATCTAGAAAACCTACCATTTAAGGAAAAGAGAAAACTTATTAAGAATGATCCAAATCCCCAAGTTGACAATACAAGTCCCAGTAATCTGATCTGAGATCTAAAACATATATTATGAGCATTGACTTGGAGATGGCATAGAGATAGCAGACTATGAATAGAGGTTTGCATTAGGCTAAAGTAAATGAGCTGTGACTGAGATATTTATATGCTCTTCTATCTCAGAAGTTGTGCACAATTCCATTCCTAAGTCTTTGAGATACTCCTGGAATATTACAGACTGAAAGACATCATCAACTATTCAATTTGTCCAAGCATGTCTGGAAAGGTTACTTTCTTATTTATCATCATCCTTATGTAAACAAAGTTATATGTACCCTAGAATATTCTGTAAATATCCAGGTGTTTGTGAATTGGCCCAATAATAGTAGCTAACAATTACTGACCACTTTTAAGATATGTAAAAATTCACTTAAAGCTCACAATAGTCCTTTGAGGTCCCTGCTAATAACATTGCCATCCCCATTTTATGAATGAGGAAACTGAGACAGAGAGGTAAGATAATTTCACAGGGTCCATGATCAGGAGGTAGTAGAGCTGAATTTGAACTCAGGTGGTCTGACTTCAGAATCTGCACTCAAAATCCCTAACAGTCCAGGGCCAAATGAGTTCTCCAGGTTTCCCTTATAGTCTTACTGATGTCTCAATCAGCAACCATCTGCGATGAAGACTGGGGGCAAGAGGTATTGCCTTTATGATACCAAATGACTCAATCCTCTTGCTTAAGAGCAGGTTTGCCAGTTTTGAAGTCTCAGCATAACACATTCAAACAATCTGTTCTTTAGAGAGGGAGGCAATTCCTCTACCTCTTGCTCAAAAGACTTCCTACCAGGCCATTGAGAGGAGTTTTCTAATATGAAGCTTCAACATCTGAGCTTCTCATTGGAAAAGCTAGTAGGTTAGTCCATCATGGAAGGGTTTTATGGGGAAGAAGTTAGTAGGGAGAATCTCTTACCCAAGGCAATCATATACCTAAATCAACAAAGTATGAAGATTTGAGGGAATTTACTGGCAAGAGTCCTAGGCCTATAAATGAGAGAAGGAAAATTTAAACCAACCTGAAATAAGAAAGACTAGAAGCAGATATCAAAAGAGCACTTATAGAACCAGGGAAACAGCAGAGCAAGGGGCAGTGGTCTCAACAGTAGATGAGAAGGTGGCCCGTGGCAAATGCTAAAACTAAGCCATTGTAGGCAGTTGCCTTTCTATGGCCTTTGTAGCAAGATACGTGGGAGAAACAGTTGCATTTAAAGGGACAGTACTGCTGTTGCCTGGTAGGATTGTGAGCTTCTAGCCTTGGGACCAGTTGGTAACCCAATATGTTGGACTAGGGCCCAATCTGCAAAGCTCTCCGATGCACACGAGTCCACCATTGTGTTGCTCTGTAAACAGATTCCTTCTCCCCAAAGTTCTTGGAAACCAGATAGCCCTCATCTCACATCTGCGCTCTAGTCTAGAGAAATGAGGTTAGGCTCTTGGGGCCGGCAGGGAAGAGACGAGTAGGGCATGATACAGGTGGTTCCCCTGTTATCAGTGGGTACGGTTTACTTCAGACAGGGCTCCTGGACACAATGTGGTGGCTCGCGATTCAAACAGAGCTGCTCTCTCTTTTGGCATGTTTGTCTAATTTTGCATCATTGCAAGACCTGGTTCTTCTTTTCTACCAACACCATTCTCCCACATTGTTCGAGCTTTCACTTTGGCCTGTTTTTCTAGCTTGGGGCAGCTGACTGTGTTTAGGCACCCATATGCAACTACCAGCAGTTCTCCTTAAGCATCCTCTGAGTCCTGGACTCAAATTAGGATGTGGTATCATATATAGGCGGTTCTTGAGAAAACCACCAACATTTTGCTGTGCACTAGCAGTGGGACAGATCATGGGGTTTCCCAGGACCATCCTGGTAGGGAGAGGGTTTGTAGATAATAGGAGAGCCTGGAAATAGGTCTTGTTTTCAAAGATGGGATTGCAGGCTGCATGGAAGGCAATGAATTTCTCCAACCTCTCCAATATCCAGAATAAAGAGATGCCTTTGGGGCTCCTGGGTGGCTCAGGTGGTTGGGCATCTACCTTTGGCTCAGGTCGTGGTCCTGGGGTCCTGGGATTAAGACCTGCATCTGGCTCTCTGCTCCGCTGGGAGTCTGTTTTGCCTTCTCACTCTCCCTCTGTGTTCTCCCTCCCCCGCCCTCTCTCTCTCAAATAAATAAATAAAATCTTTTTTAAAAAAAGATGCTTTTGTACTTCTTCACCTCAGATGCCTTCACAGCTACATCATAAGTTTGCACAAGGTCCCCTCCAAGAGTGGGCATGGCCTGTTAGAGTACAAGCAGAAAAAACAACTCCTCCCACACTTAGTCAGCAGACTAACAAAGGCCACCACCTTCACACTGAAGCTTATGTGCTCACTAGACACAATTACACAGTTGTCAGATCTTCTACATGACTGTAGCAATGGGCTTGATTCTGGAGCCTTAGGTTTGGGCAAGAACATTCAATCATCCCTTAAAGGGCCAGCCTCGCAGTGGCACTAGCCAGGATTAGTACCAGGAACAGAAAATATGGGCAGGAGAAAAAAGGGCAGGAACAAAAAGAAAACACATCCAAAATGACGTGCGAGAAGGCTTCAGGCTTACTTTTATTGGGTCCGTCTAGTCGAAATGAGTAAATTTCAGACAGTCCTTTTTCTGACCTGTAAGCAAAGGGTAAATATCACTTCTTTTTTTCTTATAGTTCCTTATAGTTCTTACATTCAACTCTTTTAGTTGATCTGAGATTTATTCTGGTGTGTTCTGTGAAGCATAACTCTGAATGGACATATTCATATAAGGGACTGTCAAGTGCTGTGTTAACATTTGTTCATTTGGTCATTGTTCCTAGTTCAAGGTACACTGTTTGGGGCCAGAGATGATAAAGATCGTAAGGAATGTGCTCCTTGTTCTACAGCAGCTTATTATTCATTTGAGGAGATGAGATGTACATAGGTAACTGTACATACAAACAGCACGTGAAAAGTCATGTGAGCCATATAGAAAAGAGAATACAAGGGCTTTTTTGTGTGTTTTTTTTCCCTCTGATTTTTTTCTCCTATGATTTTTTTTTTTAAAAAGAGTATTAGGGGAATGGAAATTTATTCCTTCTGCCTAGGATAATAAAATTTTCCCCAGAAGGAGTGTGATTTGAGATGGGCCTTCAGGGATAGGTAGTTATCTTAATCTTGATTTGTTGGTTGCGATGAACGGAAAACTGCTTGAATCATCTCAATAAAAATGATGATAGTTGGAAGAAAGGCAGGCAGGGGCAAGCCTTCCCCCACCAACCCCAAGAGGAAACCACCCTTAAAGGATGGGTGACAGATAATAAACACATAAGTACAATGTATAGTAAGTCATATGATAGTAGTGCTATGGAGAAAAATGAATTAGGGAAAGAGGATTAGGGGTGTGGGTGGGGACAGGATTGCAGTTTTTAAACAGAGTAGTCTGGAAAAGTGTCACTGAGAAGATGACACTTGGGCAAAGGTCTGAAGGAGGTGAGAGAACAAGACATGCAGGTAATCGGGGGAGAACATGAAATAGAACAGAATGGCAAGTGCAAAGGCCCTGAGGCAATAATGTTCTGGCTTCAAGGAAAAACAAGGTCTGTGTGGCTAAACTGGAATGAATGAGGGGGAGAATCATAGGAGGTGAAGTCAGGGGGGTGGAGTCAAGATTCCATAGGGCATCGTAGGCCATTGTAAAGACTTTGACTTTTACTCTAAAATGAGAAGAAAAGGGAGGGGCACCTGGGTAGCTCAGTCGTTAAGCTTTAAGTGTCTGTCTTCAGCTCAGGTCCTGATCCCAGGGTCCTGGGAGCACCTGCTCACTGGGAAGCCTCTTCTCCCTCTCCCACTCCCCCTGCTTGTATTCCCTCTCTTGATGTTTCTCTCTCTGTGTGTGTCAAATAAATAAATAAAATCTTTATTTAGAAGAAAAGAAGAAGAAAAGGGAAGATTTTGAGCCAAAAAGTGATATGACCTGATTTATATTTTAATAAGATCCCTCTCTTTTCTGCTTCTTGCACCTTTGCCATTTCTCATTCCCCTTATTCCCTTCACAGAATTTCTGCCTACTCATGGCTTCTGTGTTTCCTTCATAACATCAGCTAACATGTGGTTTGGTGTTGTAACAACTGTTGACATGTCAGCTCATACACCCAGCTGTGACCTAATCACTCAGTCTCTCAGTGTCCCAATTCCAGATTCTTGGGTGACATAATGTTAGACTCACATATTATTTAGGCTAACTAATATTAGCCCCCTGTGGTAGAACAAGCTGAGGCCAGCTCTCAGAAGTGACCAGGATCTTAGAACATTTCCAAGAAGGGACTATAGACCGAGAGGTAATGGCTAGCACGCCCACTTCATATGAGAACCCAATATTTTGGGTTCTCAGTATACACCTAACAGTCAATACATGTAGGTTATTTAGTAAGGAGACCTATAATCACATCATATGATGTAGTGCTCAGGGACCACTTATGCGTAGTAGTAATAATAGATGGCTTTATAATGCTCTGTATTGGAACAGCTTTTGAAACGATTTGTGTAAGGACCAGTTTTCTTATTTTTACTTCCGAACTGTAGGAGAATGGTACTTTTGTAAAATATAAGAAAAATGAATTCTTAGAACAACTAAATGTAAGAAGATATACAAAATTGAAACCTAATTTTTTTATTAGATTGAACACACAGGCAATTATTCTGTCAACTGCTAAAAAAAAAGTCTCTCCATGCTTGGTCTCCATTTCTGTACTTAACCATGCTCTAGTCACACGCAGTTCCACACTTTAAATAGCACACTCCTTTACCCAAATAGTAGCTACGTTTTGCAATCCTGACAGTAGGTGAATGGCATTTCATGTTCTGAATGAGTACATTAAAGAAAGGAGGTTCTGTTGTTGTTGTCTGTACTTCCCTCACTCTTCTCAGCAAATAAGCTTAGTGTCCTGCCTGTAGTTTCTAACGAACCCTTAGTTGACTGAGATATTTCCCCAGTGTAAACACATTTCGTCACATGAACAACAATGCGTAATCCGTCCCGTTTAGATTTGCTACTACAGATTAGCTCTCCTGCTAAGTATACCTGGAGTAGGTTTGATTTTTCTCTTGGGTTAGAAATGGGAGAAATCAGGGGGCAAAGGAATTATCTTTCTGAAATTTCAGAGACAAATAAAGAAAAAGTGTTCACACTGAGTTAGAGGGAAGGCTGTTTCTAAATGCTCTTTCACAAAGATTTTAAATCCTGATTCTGTAGTTGACTTGAGGACCATTTTCTGTCTTTCTTCTTTCCTTTATTTTAAGGACCATCTTCTAAATTTAACAAGTATGTATGTATGTATGTATGTATTTTTAAAGATTTTATTTATTTTTTTGACAGAGAGAGACACATCGAGAGAGGAAACACAAGCAGGGAGAGTGGGAGAGGGAGAAGCAGGCTTCCCGCTGAGCAGGGAGCCCGATGTGGGGCTCGATCCCAGGACCCTGGGATCATGACCTGAGCCAAAGGCAGATGCTTAATGACTGAGCCACCTAGGCACCCCTTAACAAGTATTTAAGTTCAGTTGCTATGCTAAGTTCTCTATACAGAGAATTGAAGTGATTTAAGCCCAATATTTTATGGTTTCATGATCTAAGACAAATGTAACAAGCAGTATAAGAGAAGAAATAATAAATCATAATTATTTACAAACTACCACTTCATTCTTGGATCTGAGAGAAATCATAAAATAAGATCACTCTAGTAGCAGCAAGCCTTGACTACTGGTTTATTTACCAAGACTATATAACTTTCTTCATCCACTGAATTCTGGGTAACCAGAATTTTAAATTCACACGCAAATGTAATTTTTCTTTAAAGATTTTATTTATTTATTTGTCAGAGAGAGAGAGAAAGAGAGAGAGAGCACACAAGCAGGCAGAGTGGCAGGCAGAGGGAGAGAGAGAAGCAGGCTCCCCACTGAGCAAGGAGCCTGATATGGGACTCAATCCCAGAACCCTGGGATCATGACCTGAGCCAAAGGCAGCAGCTTAACCAACTGAGCCACCCAGGCGTCCCCGCAAATGTAATTTAAAAATATCTGAAATGGTTATAGGGAATTAGAGAGCATTGAATTCCCTTAGTACTGCCTTGGATTTCTTTTAAAGATAGTTTATAAATGTTCCAAGTTTTGATTTTATTCACCCAGTATCAAAATAGTTCACATTCCCTTAAGCAGGAAAAACAAAACAATACCCACCTTGACCCAATATGCTCTTTAAATAACAGAAACAGAAAATTAAAAAAATAAAGAGAGAGAGAGAAACTATTTTTAAAGAATTATTTCAAATGCGTCATTGCCAGGAATTTAAATTGTCCTCCATACCAATTGTTATGAAACTACAATATCGGTTTCAAAATATTCTTTACCTTTTAGAAAGAGATATCAATCTATTTCTTGCTTTTTTTTTTGTTTTTTTTTTCTTTTGATTTCAATGTTTTTCTTAAGAAAAACAAGTCTAATGTAGAGGTTTTATTATTATTAATATTATTTGAGGCTTTATTATTATTTTATTATTATTTACTAATTATGCAAATTAGTAAATTTCCCTAAAATCACCGTAAAAAGTTCTGTGCTTATTCCATTAACCATCCTGAAAGTTACCATTTTCCAGAAATGTCTATATGGAGGATGTCCATTGTTTTTTCTGCTTAGCACATCCCCTTCCTGCTCCCCCACCACCTGATTGGTGGGAGACATTTCTCCTTGGATCTCTTGCATTTCTGCCTATCTTGTGAGTGAGGCCCTGGCAGCTCTTGTTCTGGATTATCTTTCCAAGAATGTTTACACAGCAAACAGCCTTGGAATATAGAGATGATGTGTCTCTCTGGAACAAAGAGCTGGTTTGTTTACTATCCGGTATGATAAAGATAATGTGTCTTCCCAAAGCCAAGGTCAGGTATGCTTATTACCCATTACAAAAAAAATTGGCTCCCCTAACTCAGGGTTTCTTGCCTGTAACACAACCCACTGGTATGTAAGCATCACTTGGCTTTTTTCACGAGTTCTTTCCCAAGACACGTCTGTACCTTTGCCCTTCAGCTTCCTGAGAGACACCTGTGCGTGCATAATAAATCTCCCTTTTATTTAAGCTTCAATGGGCTCCCATTCCTTATCATCAAAATAGTCTGAGCCAGCCAGGAAAATCTGTTTCTTTCTGAAAATGGAACAAAAGGAGGAAATATTCAAATGGTTTTCTAAGTGGTTCCATTCAACAAATCTTTGTTGAGCCACTACAACGTTCCATGTATTATGCTGGATGCTGGGGCTACAACTGTAAATAGCATATGGTTCACAGAGTTTCAATTCTCATAAGAGGAGAAGCCCACAATATAAGCAAACCAACACATAATAATTGCAAATAGTGAAAAGTGCTATGAAGAAAACAGAACCGGGACAAAAGCAGAATAGAAAGGGAGGTTACCTTACAGCGAGTGATTGGAGAAGGTGACTATGGGAGAGGCAGATTTAAGCTGAAAAGTGGCAGAGATGAAGGCAGATCAGTACAAACTGAAGGAACAGTAAGTGCCTTGAGACGGGAAAAACTTAGGAAACATGAAAATTGAGAAAAGAACAAATGTAAATAAGTGTAGTGAGTAAAGGGAAGAAGCCCAGAGCCCAGAGGAGATTTAGGCAAGGACCAGGTTATTCAGGGTCTTACCATCCAACAAAAGGGGCCTGGATTTATTCTGTGTACGATGAGAAGCTATTGAAGAGTTTTAAGCCCTTGAGTGACAGGACCCAAGTTAACAAAAAAAAAAAAAAAAAAAAAAAAAAAAAAAAAAAAAAAAAAAGATTTTTGTGGGTTTCCTGGCTGGCTCAGACAGAGGACTGATGATTCTTGATCTTCAGGTCGTGGTTTTGAGCCCCATGGTAGGTATAGAGATTACTAAAAAAATAAACAAATACACTTAAAGAAAAAGATTTTTGCTGTTGTGTGGAGGATAGTTGGAGAAAAGCAGAAGTGGAAATGGAATGAGGTAGTTGCTTTGTTCAGGAGAGAAGTGATGATGGTGGAGAACAGAGATAAAGAATGTGGATTCCGTGTCCCGACGAGATGGCGACAGTGGATGCAAGTGGGAGTGGCAACCCAGGAGAGTGGGGGTTGAGGAGGTATATGGGTGTATAGAAATCAAAATTGCCATTGAGGCTGTGTTTAGTTTGATATTTCTGTACAGTACCCAAGGGTAGCTATCAAGTTGGCCCCTGAAGATGGGAGCCTTGAGTTAGACACAAGATCCAAGTTAGGCATTTATAATTGGGGATCCTCAATAGATACATGGTATTTGCTCCCAAGATCCTAATCTTTAAGTCTTCTTTCAGTTTGTTCTTTCTCAGGCCTTGGTGCCCACCTGCTCCAATTCAGAATACACAGGAACTTCTGAATCCCTGGCGAACCACCCATAGAACGTGGAGAACCAGGAACAGCATCTCTAGATTTCTCTCTACCTAATGGTGCCACCATTACTATGTTTTCTACTATGGGTGTTCCACGTTGGTAAAGGCCCTCCTAAAAGGTGGCCTCTTTCCAGAGTCCCTGACTGAGGCTTTCAGCCTCCACCTCAAGCAACCTGGAAGGTTTCAACTGACATCGTTTAATGGGTTAGGATTCTGGGTCCTTTTTCAGATTTATATTCTATCAATTCATGTCCATAAACTGAAATAACATCCCCTTCCTCCTCCCTCAAGCCTAATGACTTCTATAATGACTGTTTTTTGTTTTCATTGTTGTTTTGTTTTTGTTTTTAAGAGAGAGATAGAAGGGGCAGAGGGAGGAGACAGAAAAATCAATGCTGGGCTTGATCTCACAATCCTGAGATGATGACCTAAGCTGAAATTAAGAGTCGGACGCTTAACTGACTGAGCCACCCGGGTGTCCCTAAATGACTGTTTATTAAAACAGATTTTAGGGGTGCCTGGGTGGCTCAGTGGTTTAAGCCTCTGCCTTCGGCTCAGGTAATCATCTCAGGTCATGATCTCAGGGTCCTGGGATCGAGCCCCACATTGGGCTCTCTACTCAGCAGAGGGCCTGCTTTCCTTCCTCTCTCTCTGCCTGCCTCTCTGCCTACTTGTGATCTCTGTCTGTCAAATAAATAAAAATCTTCTTTAAAACAGATCTTATTTGTTTATTTTCTTCTTCTTTTTTTTTAAGATTTTATTTTTTTATTTATTTGACAGACAGAGATCTCAAGTAGTTGGAGAGACAGGCAGAGAGAGAGAGAGAGAGAGAGGAGGAAGCAGGCTTCCTGCTGAGCGGAGAGCCCAATGCGGGGCTCGATCCCAGAACCCTGGGATCATGACCTGAGCCGAAGGCAGAGGCTTTAACCCACTGAGCCACCCAGGTGCCCCTGTTTGTTTATTTTTAATGATTTTTATTTATTTATTTGACAGAGAGCGAGAGAGCAGGCAGAGGGAGAGGGAGAAACATGCTCCCCACTGAGCAAAGAGCCCTGACGATGACGACGACAAGGGGCTCAATCCCTGGGATCACAACCTCAGCCAAAGGCAGAAGCTTAACTGACGAGCCACCCAGGTGCCCCTAAAACAGCTTTTTTGACATGTAAGTTGCATACCATAACATTCATCCACCGGGGCACACAATTTATGAGTTTTAGTAAATACCCAAAGTTGTGCAACCATCACCACAATTGAATTGTAGAACATTTCCATCATCCCCTAAACAACCTTTTGTGCTCATTTGCAGTTATTCCTTGTTCCTCCCCTGAGGGCCTAGGTAACCATTAATCTATTTGGGGCATGTTTTTGGCCTTTCCTAGACATTTCCTATGAATGAAATCATACAATATGTGGTTTTTTGGGTCTGGCTCCTTTTGTTGAGCATAATGTTTTTGAATTTCATCCAAGTTGTATCATATATTAGCATTTCATTCCTTTTTTTATTGCTGAATTTCCTTCCATTAGATGGATATATGACGTTTTGTTTATCAGGTTGTTCGGGTTGATTTTGGCTATTATGAACAGCTGCAGAAATAACATTTGTAATTCACCAACCTCACTCAGATGTTGAAGGAGTTACTTAATTTTTTTAATTGAGGGCTAAGATGGTGTAATTTGGGGGTGATTCTCCCTCTATTTTCCAAATTTCCAGGAATTTGGTTACACTGTGTGCAGTTTTAAAAGTAGATTTCAGTCATTTGACTTGAGATGTATCTTGAAATAGTTCAACCATACATAAAGGCATAAGCAGTATAATAAAAAGCACTCATGTACCTATCAGAGTTCAAGAAATAGTTCTCTGTCCAAGAGATAACTGCCACCATGAATTTGTATTTACATTTTCATCATGTATATTTATTTTACTAACATATATACATTCTTACAGAATATACAGTATTTTTGCATGATTTTAGACTCAATATACACTTCATGAAAAATAGTGGTAGCTTATATTTTTCTTAGCACTTTAGTATTAACCATTTTCATTTTCCAATAACAATATATTCTTGTACAGTTCTCCCTGTACACATACGCAAGAGTTTCTCTAGGGGTATATACCTGCAGGGGGGATTTCTGGGTCACATGGTGTGTGTATCTTGTATCTTCAAATTAACTAGATATTCCCAACTGTTCTCTAAAATGGTTGTGTCAGGGCAATCTGGGTGGTTCAGTGGGTTAAGCCTCTGCCTTTGATGCCTTTGACCCAAGTCATGATCTCAGGGTCCTGGGATGGAGCCCTGTGTCAGGCTCTCTGCTCAGCAGGGAGCCTGCTTCCCCCTTCCCTTCTGCCTGCCTTCCTGCCTACTTGTGATCTCTCTGTCTCTGTCAAATAAATAAATAAAATCTTTCAAAAAATTAAAAAAAAACTAAACTAAAATATAAATAAATAAAATAAAAATAAAAATAATAAAACGGTTGCATCATTTTACTTTCAAGAAGTCAGTTTGTAAAAAATTCTGGTGTCCATGTTTACAATATATGAAATAACCAAATACTACAAGAGAATAAAGTGACAAGAAATGGAAGCTAAAACCGAGTAGGAAAGTAATCCAAACCTGTCATTTATAACTTCTCTCTTTTAAGTGCCTGCAAGAGAGATGAAACAGTATTTCTCTGTGCACAACTTAGCTCTCCCCCTTTCCTTCTAAGCTAAGCTGAACGCTAAGATCTCCCATGAAAAGCGTGAGTGTGATATATTATTTATAAATATTAAAATCCCTGAATTCTTTCTACAAAGGTGAATCATGTTAAGGTGAAATTCATTTTTTTTTTAAAGATTTCATTTATTTATTTGAGAGAGTGAGTGCTCACTCAAGGTGAGGAGGGCCAGAGGGAGAGGGAGAAGCAGACGCTCCACTGAGCTTGGAGCCTGTTGTGAGGTTGGGGGGTGCTTGACCTAGGATTCTTTTTTTTTTTTTTTAAGATTTTATTTATTTATTTGATAGAGAGAGAGAGAGCACACATGAGCAGAGGCAGAGGGAGAAGCAGGCTCCCCGCTGAGCAAGGAGCCAGATGCTAAGCTGGATCCCAGGACCCTGGGATCATGACCTGAGCCGAAGGTGGCCGCCTAACTGACTGAGCCACCCAGGCATCCCCGACCCCAGGATTCTGGATCACACCCTGAGCTGAAGGCAGAGGCTTAACCGACTGAGCACTAAGGTGAAGTTCCTTAGTATTTCATTGACCTTCTCTTCCTTAAGTATTGCTGTAGGTTTCTTCTCTACCAGCCTGAACTTTACTATTTATTTTCACTCACAGTCATGGAGTATTAATGAGCTGAAACTCTGTTTCATATACAAATACAGACATAATAAAGAGATACAGATATCAAGTAAGTTTTCTCAGTGAAGAACTATGATGAAGTTGTAAGAAAACAATAAATCTTGTATAAGAAATTTTACTCCCAGTTGTTTGATAATTTAGATGCATCTGACTTCAAACAAATCTAATGCTGCAGATGTAAGTTATAATTAAAAGAAATATGAGTAAACTTTGGAAAATAAGTATTCCATTTGAAACATTTTTTCATTTTGTCTTAGGATTCCTTTCAAAAACTTTCTCCTGTATTCGCTTAACCTGGAATCAAATGTAGTTTGCTACTAAATTGTAGGTCTTGTGTATTTTCCTCTGCAGCTTGGAGGAACATCAAGGGTGATGCTTTTTAGGTATAGAGAAGGAGGGGTTGGTAAGAGTGGAAAGTGGAAGATAGAGAGAGCCTCCAAAATATAAGCTCGTGAAAGGAAAAAAGGAGAGAGGGTGAGAAAAAGAGACAAACCAAGAAACAGATTCTTGTTCTAGAGAACAAACTGATGGTCACCAGAAGGGTGGTGGGCAACGGGGGATCGGGGAAATAGGTGATGGGGATTAAGAGTTCGCTTACCATAATGAGCACTGAGCAATATACAGAAGTGTTGAATCACTATATTGTACACCTGGAACTATGATAACCCTGTATGTTAAGGATATTAGAACTAAAATAAAAAAACTTAATAAAAAACAAAAACAAACAAAACAAACATAAGCTCGTGAAAATCTGTAAACACTGTACTTTTTTTGGTTCTTGCCAGCAAGCCACCTGAATGCATTTGTCTTGCCTCCTGGCCCCCTGGTTCTTTCTGAAGCTGCCTTACTTTCTCCTGTGCATTTCTTTTTCCATCAGTCCTATTGTAAGAGGACTGGATTTACAATATGTGAAGTATTCTCTTTTTTTGTCTTTCTTTCACTCTATGCCCCCATCCCTAAAGAAAACACATTCTTTCATCTCACCGATGCTTCCTGCCCTTCCCCGTGGACAATTCTAGAACAGGGACCGCAAATTCAAATGCCTATAGGAGCCAGAAGGATATGTTGACTGCAGAAGACAGAGATCATGGAGAACTGAAAAGAGACCCTGTCGGAGGGGGCAGCTGCTACCAATCTTCAGTTGACTCTTACTGTGGAAAAATGAGATCCCAATATAGCGTCTTTTGATTTTTCAGAAGACCTGGAAACCCAGGTTTTGTGTTGAAGTTCTCCCACTGGTAAATGTTGGCAACTAACTGACTAAAGACAACAGCAACAGACTTTTGCAGAATTGATGATGCAGAATTGAGAAAATGAGTAGAGAGGTACAAGGTCTGGATGCCGGAATAAAACACATGAGGATGTAAGCAGGCGAGGTGAGATGATCCAGGTAACAAAGAGCTGGGACAGAGAGAGAGAGTAAGAGGAAAAGAGGTGACGGAGTTGGGCAAAGAGGTGAGTTTGGGGTTCTGGAGACACTCTAAGAGTGAGAACCCTTCTCAGGCTGGAGGTGGGTAAGGAAATGAATAAGTGTGGGTGAACATGGGTCAGAAATGGAATGCCTTTTAATGTTCTTCAGAGAAATTAGATAAATGTTGGAATTCTTTTTAAAGTTCCTTTTGGGGCACCTGGGTGGCTCAGTCAGTTAAGCGTTCGCCTTCGGCTCAGGTCATGATCTCAGGGTCCCGGGTTTGAGCCCTGAGTCGGGCTCGCTGCTCAGCGGGGAGCCTCCTTCTCCCTCTCCTCCCACTCTGTCACTATCTCTGTCTCTCTCAAATAAATAAAAAAAAAAAATCTTAAAAAAAGTAAAGTTCTTTTTGGATGCAGCATTTGCCTTTTTTTTTTTTTTTAAAGATTATTTATTTTTTTATTTGACAGAGAGAAATCACAAGTAGGCAGAGAGGCAGGCAGATAGAAAGGGAGAAGCAGGCTCCCTGCTGAGCAGAGAGCCCGATGCGGGGCTCGATCCCAGGACCCTGGGATCATGACCTGAGCCGAAGGCAGAGGCTTAACCCACTGAGCCACCCAGGTGCCCCCAGCATTTGCCTTTTAAAACGCGGCTCCACATGGAGACTAGATCACTTCCAGCCCTGGAGATGAGTAGGAATAAGATTCTTGCAGATGATAGAAAACAAGTCTGAATAAGCAAACAGATCGATTGGAAAGACACTGGGTACATCAAAGAATTGGTAGGAGAACTGGTAAAGTGGGCTCAGAAAGTGAGCAGAAACCAAGGGGACGAAACAGTCGGGAAAAGAGCTAGATCACACCACCGGAATGGTCTGCTTATTATGTCGCTACCAGACATTCACTGTTTTACCCCTTAAGTCTGCCCTCACTGCTGTCACTCCACCAGATGCTGCCACCAGCACCAGAATTAATGCTGTCATATGCCATTCTTGCTTCTTTGTATCAAGACCCCAAGTCCTGTGTAGGGAGTTCCCAGATGGTTGACATTAGGTCACAAGCCTATTCCCTAGCTGTGAGGAATCTGGGAGAACAGGCATTGGTTCTTTTCGTTCTCCTTGGTGGGAGGCAGAAACTGCCTCCTGCCCAAACTCACGCAATGATGGTTCCCAAATAGGCAGTCTATTTGCATCACCAAACATGGCAGCCGTATATGTACCATAGAACCTCATTAGAAGTAGTACTTGGGTGAAGGACCATTAGGAGACAGCCACTGTATCAGTCAGAGCAGAATTCATTAGGCTGCAGTGACGAATGACTACAAAATCTCAGTGGCTTGCAGCAACGAAAGTTTATCCCTCACTCATGTCCATTGCAGACTGTCTATATTGTCTTCACTTTTGGACCCAGGCTAATGAAGCATCTCTACCTGGCACGCTGTGGATCTCACAGCCGCAGGGGTGGGGCGTGAGGAGAGCAGAGCAAGCCACACTCTGACTTTTAAAGCTTGTACTTGGAAGTGACAAACATAACTTCTGCTCATGCCACAACAAATCATATGTCCAAACCTGATATGTGATATAATCCCAAGGAAGGGCAATTACTGTTTTTGGAAAACAATTATCAGGGAGGAGGGAAAGGTGTGTTAGGTAGTGGGAATGAGTGAATTAGAGGCAAGAAATAGAATGATGTTTGGGCAGTAAATAGCATGCTATTAAAGATGTGTAAGGCTCAGGGCAGGAGAAGTAAGGAGTAGTGACAGAGGGGAATAGACAATACCCTTGTCTTCAGGATAAAGAGCTTGATCCTTATTCTGTAGGTCATTAAACACCCTTGTGGGTATTTAAACCAGAGGATGACATGGCTAGATTTATCCTTTAGACTGAACGCTCTATGTGAAGGATGATATTTGAGAGCGATCTGTTAGGAGGCTATTGCATTTGTTCAGGTGAAGAGTGATGACAGCCTGAACCAGAGAAGCTAATGGGGTGAAGATGGGACAGATAGAGAAGAGGCAAAGTGGCTGGCTATGTTGATTGATCAGATGTGAAGGGTAAGAGAAAGGAGGGAGAGAGGATGCTCTAAAGTGTCCGGCCCGGGCAATCCAATGTCTTTTATCTTCCTACCAAATAATAAAGCTGAGTGTCCAGCACCCCCAAAGCATCTTGCAATTTAGAATCTTCTCTTTCCCTGGATGTATACAAAGGACAAGGCTAAAAGCTCCCAAGAAAATCAGAAAGGCTACATATCACCATCACATCCTAGTATAAAAAGACGGAAGTCAGATATGAATGCTCTTTCTCAAGTGACTACTTGATCTCCTTTTCCCATTGATCTTCCTTTTTATCTTCCTATCTTCCTTCTTATCCTATCCTTTATGGTGCAGTGTTGTGGAATGAGAAGTGTACTCACTTTCACACATGACTGATGAAAGTGTAAATTCCAGTAAGCCTTCCCCCCACCCCCCAGCAAGCTTTTTGGAAAACAATTCAATAATATGTTCCAGGAACTTAACTATGTTCAGACTTTGGCCAGATAATTCTACATTTAGTAATGGAGCATAAGAAAATAATTATCAATGGACAAAGATTTATGTACATGAATGTTTATTCCAGCAATATTTATGATTGTAAAATAACTAGAAACAACCTCAATGTAAAAATTGGGATATTGTTAGGACACATTTGTGTTTTCATTAATAATATTTTCAAAGGATTTTAAATGAAATGGAAGGATACTGATATTATTATGTTCAGAAAAAAAAAGCTATAAAAGGAAATATTTATAACATCAAGCTGTTTTACAAGATCGGAGAAAAAAACTGGAAGAAATTACATCAGAGAGTTGTGGTTTGGTGGATGACTTTTGTTTTCCTTATTTTCTTTTCATTGTCCCCAAATTTGAGAAGTAATGATTTCTTTCATAATCAGAAGAAAGGGCACTTTCCCAATCCTACCCTACTTGCACTTCTTAGATCAGCTCTGAGCTGATAAGGCAAAGTCAGTGACAACATGAAATAATTAAAAGACAGGTAAATTAACTCAACTCCAGGAACAAATTCCTAGAAAAGAGGGTGCAGCATCAAGCTGAGCGGTGCTCACCTACCCAGAGAAGCTTAGCGATTAGTTAGTAACTGGTAAATGCTGCATTAGAGATACCTGCCAGGATTACAGAGAAGAGCTGAGCTTTCAAATTCTCCCCGTGAGAGGTTAGGATTGGAAGCTAGAAGTTAACCAACCCACCAGTGGGGCTCAACTAGAGATGGGGCTAATAGAGATGGCCTCCTACCTTCTGCCACTTCCTCCATCCTTCAACCAGAACAGCTCTGCCATCTGACGGTCTCCCCACCTTGCAGGCCAGGACCAAGGCTTATCTCCTCCCGTCCAGTTCCTGGCTCTGAATAACCACTGGGGAGAGAGCAAGCGTGGCCTGGGAAACATGTTGCTCTTTAACTATGGCGAATAAGGCCCTTAAAAATTGGTCACCAGCCAAAACACTTTAGAGGAAGAGCGAGAAAAAATCTACCAGCCCCCTCAATTACCTCAATGATTTGCTAAGCAGTTGGTACAGTTTTCCAGGTTATGCCACCCATGGAAAGAGTAGAGAGAAGGAGACAGATTCAGGAAATACTTGGGAGGAAGAACAATCAGGTCTTTGTGGTTGATCATATGGGCACGGTGAAGGGAGGGAGGAGTCACGACTGACTGGGAATCGTTTGGGGGTCAGAGGGACTAAATGGTGTCACTGTGGGGCTGGCCGGACCAGGGCTGATTTGGTTTGGTGGTATCAACCAAGGAGATGGAGGAGATGGCTCCCTTGATCTGGATATTAGTTACTCGCAGGGAAAATAAATGTATTAATGATGATGGAAGACAATTTTCTTATTATCAGAGAAGCAGTGCAAATATGGAAAGGGGAACACTAGAACAAACTCTGGAAATGGATCGGCTGTATAGGAATGCTGTGAACTCGTAGTTGTTTTAATGTGTAGATAGATATAGATGTTGGATAGGCACAGACCTTTCCCTGGCTCTTTTTGTCAAGAGGCCTGAAGCCAATGGTGCTCGTATAACAGAGAGCGACTGAGCACCCAGATCTTGGTTTCTAAACACCTTACATAAGAGAACCAGGGTTCATTGGATAAGCTGCCAATTCTACGGCTGTTCCAAAGAAAACAGAAGATGAGTCTGAAACATCTGCTGGCTCCAGAAAATAAGGAAATTCTAAAAAACTATTGGAACATGTTAGGGTGCCTGGGTGGCTCAGTCCATTAAGTGTCTGCCTTTGGTTCAGGTCATGATCCCAGGGTCCTGGGATCGAGTCCCATAACAGGCTCCTTGCTCACCGGGGAGCCTGTTTCTGCCTGCTGCTCCCCTTGCTTGTGCACTCGTGGGCTCTCTCTCTCACTCTCTTCAAATAAATAAATAAAATCTTAAAAAAAATATTGGGAGCATGTTAAATGACACAGGATTCAACCGGAAAAGGCTCCTCCTGGCCAAATATGAAGCAAATTGAGCACCAAAATAAATAATATTAGTAATGGATTATAAACTACTGAAAAGAATAGGAATCCATAAATCTACATGGTACAAAGAAATGAATAAATAAGCAGAAAGCTCTACTTTATGGTAGAATGCCAACTAATTAATGTTGAAGAAATAATGTACTTAGAAAATCACCATGTGGTAACAACCCTAGTAATTATTGATTCAAGCAAAATAGTGGGTGAAAGTTTGATGAGAAAAAGGGTATTTAAATAGTCCCCAAATATCTCCTTATAAAATACTTAGAAATTATTTTTAGATTAGTAGCTAATTAATCAGCTTTGCAATGGAAAAACAAAATGAGGAGCACTAACATTACCTATAACAGAAAAAAAATGACATTGTAGATTTCCTGATATGATGCACATTTGTGATATTCTTGCCCTTCAAATCATAACCTGAATCTAATCATGAGGAAACAATAGACAAACCCAAACTGAAAGCCTTCAAAATATCTGACCTTAAAAAATGTCAAGATCTTAAAAACAAGAAAAGCCTGAGGAGAAACTGTCCAGATTGAAGAAAATTCATGACAAATAAATGCCATGCATCCTTCTGGGTTGGGTCCCAGAACAGAAAGGAAAGGGGAAAATTGGAAGGCTTTAAAAAAATTATTTGTTGACATGAAAAAATGCTCAACATCACTAGCCATCAGGGAAATACAAATCAAAATCACAAGGAAACATCACCTTATACCTGTTAGAATGGCAAAAATTAACTAAATAGGAGATAAGAAGTGTTGACGAGGATGTGGAGAGAGGGGAAACCTCTTACACTTGGTAGGAATGCAAGTTGGTGCAGCCACTTTGGAAAACAGTGTGGAGGTTCCTCAAGATGTTAAGAGTGGAGCTACCCTAGGACTCTGCAATTGCACTACTGGGTATACCCCAAAGATACAGATGTAGTGAAAAGAAGGGCCATCTGTACCCCAATGTTCATACCAGCAATGGCCACAATAGCCAAACCGTCGAGGGAGCTGAGATGTCCTTCAACTGATGAATGGATAAAGAAGATGTGGCCCATATACACAATGGAATATTGCTCAGTCATCAGAAATGATGACTCCCCACCATTTGCATCGACATGGATGGGACTGGAGGGGATTATGTTAAGTGAAGTAAGTCAAACAGAGAAAGACAGTTATCATTTCATTCATATGTAGAACATGAGCAATAGAACAGAGGACCATAGGGAAAGGGAGGGAAATCCAAAGGGGGAGAAATCAGAGAGGGAGATGAACCATGAGAGACTAGGGATCCTGAGAAACAATCTAGGGGTTTCAGCGGGGTGGGAGGTTGGGGCAGGGGGTAACAGGGTGATGGATATTGAGGAGGGCTCGTGTTGTGATGAGCACTGCGTGTTATACGTAACTAATGAATCATTGAACACTAACTACATCAAGGGCTAATTATGTACTATACAGTGGCTAACTGAACATAATAAAAAAATTATTTGTTGGGGCACCCTGGTGGCTCAGTCGGTTAAGTGTCTGCCTTTGGCTTGGGCCATGATCCCAGGGTCCTGGGATGGAGCCCTGCCTTGGGCTTCCTGCTCAGTGGGGAGCCTGCTTCTCTCTCTCCCTATGCCACCCTGCCCCTGCTTGTGCTCTTTGGCTCTCTATAACTCTCTGTCAAATAAATAAAATAAAAAATTAAATAAAACATTTAAAAATTATTTGTTTTGTTTTTTGCTTATTTTGTTTTGCTTGAAGCTTGCTTTCATGGACAGTATTGGGATAATTGATGAGATATGGATGAAGTCTGTGGCTAGTCCTGTATCAGTGTTGATTTCCTGATTCTGATAGGTATGGTGTAGTTGTGTAGAATAGTGCTCTTGTTTATAAAGCCAAGGGGACATCGTGTCTGCAACTTATTCTTACGTGGTTTAGAAAATTACGTATGATTTTATCTTGTATATTTATGTATGAGAGATAACGAGAAGGTAGGGGTGGGGGGAAGAAAGAGAGAAGGGAGAGGGAGAGAATGGTAAATATCAATAGGTAGGAGAACCTGGGGTCTGGGAAAAGAGGATACAGGATTTCTTGGTATCCTTTTCTGTAACTTTGAAATGATCTCAAACTGAAAGAACAAAAACAAAACCACACAGAGAATGTAGCTATTCTTATTATGGTCTAATTGAAAATAAAAAAGAACACATTGAAAAACAAATTCTTTAGAAAAATACTCTTGACACAGTATTAAAGATAGATATTGCTAAGGAACTGAATAGAGTAAGTGCCTTAGGGGGAGAGCAGCGTCAGCGATGTGTCCCCAGGGCCAACGGTGCGCAAAGTCAGAAAGCAGATCTGGCTTAGATGGCTGCCTAGAAGTAGATTACAACATCTTGGTGAGACTCTAGTCCTTTCCTCCAGAGAGCCACTGGGAGTAACAGAAAGGAAGCAAGGTAATACAACTCAACGCAATAAACCAATAAGCCAATAAGCACCATCTAGTGGCAAGAGGGTGGTTCTTCCCTTGGGTTAAAGATTGTCAAAATCCAAGGGCCTAAGAAATAGCACGGAGGACATTGGGAGATGAAGGGGAGGGAGTTGGGGGAAATTGGAGGGGGAGATGAACCATGAGAGACTATGGACTCTGAAAAACAACCTGAGGGTTTTGAAGGGGCGGAGGGTGGGAGGTTGGGGGAGCCTGGTGGTGGGTATTATGGAGGGCACGTATTGCATGGAGCACTGGGTGTGGTGCATAAACAATGAATCCTAGTACACTGAAAAGAAATTAAAAAAATAAAAAATAAATCAAAGGGCATTTGGCCAAATTGCTCTCTTTCTACCAGTAGGATGTGACAGTTTCCAATGTCGCACGTCTTCATCAAGCTTACTTAGATCAGACTCACCAAGTTTCATCATTTTAATGAGTATAGAATGGTATGTCCTATAAACAAAGTTAGATTAAGAGGCTTGGTTTCTTTCTTTCTTTCTTTTTTAAAGATTTTACTTTTTAAGTATTCTCCACATTCAACACGGGGCTCCATCTTATAACCCTGAGATCAAGAGTCACATGCTCTACCGACTGAGCCAGCCACGTGCCCAGAGAGGCTTGCTTTATTTGATTTGATTTGGTTTTTTAAAAGATTTATTTATTTATTTTCTTATTTAAAAACAATTAAGTTCAATTTAGTGAACATACAGTGCATTATTAGTTTCAGGGGTAAAATTGAGTGATTCATCAGTTGTGTATAACACCCAGCGCTCCTTACATCACGTGCCCTCCTTAATGCCCATCACCCAGTTACCCCATCCACCCACCCACAACCCCTCCAGCAACCCCCAGTTTGTTTCCTAGAGCTAAGAGTCTCTTATGGTTTGCCTCCCTCTCTGTTTTCTTTATTTATTTTAGAGAGCAGGGGGAGGGGCAGAAGGAGACAGAGAGAAAGAGAATCTTAAGCTGAACCCTGGGCTGAGCACAGAGACGGAGGCAGGACTCGATCTTACAACCCTGAGATCATGTCCTGAGTCAAAACCAAGAGGCCGATGCTCAACCGACTGAGCCACCCAGGTGCCCCTCTAAAAGGCTTGTTTTAGATTCAGGTTTATTTATTTAGGCAAGGCTACTTCACACCGGGTGCTATAGACTGTCTATTGTATCACATCGAGAGGCACATAATACTGGCAATGAGTATTTTCAAATGTGGTCAACCTTATCCATCAGTACATATAATAATAATGGCCCTCATGAACCTTTCCCCTCATGGTTTTAGGAACCATTGGGAATCATTACTTAGATCCATCATTTCATGAAAGATTCAAAAATGGCAATCTAATTTTATCATTCCTTCTGCATTTATTAACTGCAATGCTCCTATAAGGAATTTTCCCTCATCAAGAGTAGATTCCTTCAAGTCCAGCCCCTATAGGAAAAGGAGTATATGTTTGATAATTTCCACACATTAATTTTTAGAATAATGAGCTGGTAACATAACAGTTTGGTGACCAAAAAGGTTTTTATTCTTAAGGAATCACTGGGATGCCTGAGTGGCTCAGTCAGTTAGGCATCTGCCTTTGGCTCGGGTCATGATCCCAGAGTCCTGGGATCGAATCCCACGTCAGGCTCCCAGCTCAGCAGGGAGTCTGCTTCTCCCTCTGCCTGGCACTCCCCCTGTTCACGCACTCTTGCTCTCTCGCTGACAAATAAATAAATAAAATCTTTTAAAAAAAAAGAATTATTAAGGGGTGCCTGGGTGGCACAGTTGGTTAAGCATAGGACTCTTACTTTCCGCTCAGGATCCTGATCTCAGGGTCATGAAACTGAGATCCAGGTGCAGCTCTGCGCTCAGCATAGAGTCTGCTTATGACTCTCTTTCCCTCTTTCTCTCACCCTCCCCCCTCACAAAATAAATGAACACATCTTTTAAAAAAAATAAAGAATTATTAAGAATTCTGGCAGGATTTTTACATTTTTAAAAAAATTTTTAGCCATTGCAATGGTTATTTCTTTAAAAAGACATTATCTTTAAGTATAATTTACATGCAATACCATGCAAAGAGTACCATTGAATGAGCTTTGAAAAATGCATGTACCTATGTAACGACCATCACAATCAGGATATAAAACATTTCCATCATCAAAAAAAGTTCCTTTGCGGGGCGCCTGGGTGGCTCAGTCGGTTAAGCTGCTGCCTTTGGCTCAGGTCGTGATCCCAGGGTCCTGGGATCCAGCCTGGCATCAGGCTCCTTGATGAGCGGGGAGTCAGCTTCCTTCCTGTCTGCTATTTCCCCAGCTTGTGCTTGCTGTCTCCCTCCCTCCCTTTCTCTCTCTGTCAAATAAATAAATAAATAACAATCTTTAAAAAAAAAAAAGAAAAAAAAAAGAGTTCTTTGTGCCCCTTCGCAGTCAGTCAGTCCTACCCCATCCCTGGCCTTAAGCCACTGGTGATCTGCTGCTTCCTGTCACTATAGATTTGACTTAATTTTTTTTAGAAATTCTTAAGAATGAAATCATTTCTCTGAATCCTTTTACACGATTAGATCATATAATAAATGCCTTACTATTCTTTCTGATGCTCATATGGTTGCCAATTTCAGCCAGCAGAGCCTCCAGATCATTTTGACATAAACCCCATAGTGTTTAGTAGCTTCTTGGTTTTCAGGCCCCAGATTCACCAGGTGTATTTCCTAGTCTAGATCTAAAATTAGCTATTTCAACATTGAATCTCCTTCCTGAGCATTTAGAGCCTACACTCTGGGCACTAGGATTGCTTTTTTGCGTCCCTATTAAGTTATTATTAACTTATTAATAAGTAATTAGTTATTATTATTCCAGACCTCTCCAGTTGGCAGAATGAGGAAAATAACCATTTTTTTGAAAGAGAAAAGTAAATAATGATTTCATACTGATATTTTCTAATTAAACTGAAGATTCGAAATTTCACCCGGTTTTGGGGGCACCTGGGTGGCTCAGTGGATTAAGCCTCTCTGCCTTCAGCTCAGGTCATGATCTCAGGGTCCTGGGATCAAGCTCTGCATCGGGCTCTCTGCTCGGCGGGGAGCCTGCTTCCCCCTCCCCCTCTGCCTGCCTTTCTGCCTACTTGTGATCTCTCTCTGTGTGTCAAATAAATAAATAAAATCTTTAAAAAAAAAGAAATTTCACCCAATTTTTTATTTTATATTTTATCTCTGTTCTCTTAAGCTAAAAATTTTGTATTTATAACATTAACATAATTATTTACTTTCATGAAGGATCAAAATACATGATTAAATATATAAGAAAAAGCAAATATATAATTGTTAGTTGCTAATGATTAATATTTATTTATATTAGAATATATGTGCCAAGGTATTTTTTAAAGTAACAGTTTCAAAAGAGCAATCACAATATTTTAATTAACACTAGAACAACTATAGGTTAAGATTTCTTTGTCATTCCTATAGTCTTTAGAATATATCCCACAAAAAATGTAGTCAAAATATTGCTCTCATGGTCAGCTGAAATAGCTCTTTCCTATTTTGGTCATGCCATCAACCTGATGTAGAATTAAGCTCACTTGTTTCAATTTGGTTTAGATTTTTAGGATTGCTTTGTTCTTTTATTTTTTTGAGCTAATCTTATGTTTTTAAGTCATTTCATAACCACATTTGCAAGGTTCCAGGTCAAAACCATCTGACAAATTTCATTCAGAAAGGTTCATTTCCATCCCTCATGTAATAGATTTTATCTTTTGAAAGCAATTTTAGCTTTACAGAAAAATGGACAGAAAGAACAGAGTTCCAGTATACTCTCCCCCCATCCTCCACCCTTTCCCCTTTATTAACATCTCACATTAGCATGGTACATTTGTTGTAATTGATGACCCAATGTGGATACCTTATTACTATTATTATTTTATTTTTTTTCAAAGATTTTATTTATTTATTTGACAGAGAGAGAACACAAGCAGGCAGAGAGGCAGGCAGAGAGAAAGGAGGAAGCAGGCTCCCTGCTGAGCAGAGAGCCCGATGTGGGGCTTGATCCCAGGACCCTGAGATCATGACCTGAGCCGAAGGCAGAGGCTTAATCCACTGAGCCACCCAGGCACCCCCCCAATGTTGATACATTATTATTAACTAAAAACCATGTTTTATACTAAGGTTCATTCTTTGTGTTGTACATTCTATGGGGTTTGACATATGTGTGATAACATGGATCCACTATTAGGATACAGAACAGTTTCATAGCCCTAAAAATCCCCTATGCTCCCCTTCTGTATCCTTCCCTTTTTTCTCCCTCCTCCCCAACAACCACTGACAACCACTGATCTTTTTACTGTCTCCATAGTTTCGCCTTCCCCAAATGCCATATAATTGCAATCATAGAGTATACAGCCTTTTCATACTTGCTTCTTTTACTTAGCAATATGCGTTTTTAAAAAAGATTTATTTATTTATTTGAGAGAGAGAGAGAGAGAGAGCGAGTGCAGTAGGGAGGAGCAGAAGGAAAAGGAGAGACATTCTCAAGCTGACTCTGTCCTCAGTCAGAAGCCTGAGGTGGGCTCCACCTCACGACACTGAGATCAGGACCTGAGCCCAACCTGAGCTGAAACCAAGAATCAGAGGCTTAACCGACTGAGCCACCCAGACACCCCGGCAATATGCATTTTGGATTCCTCCAACTCTTTTTGTCCCCTGATAGCTCATTTCTTTTTACTGAACTGAGTAATATTCCATTGTCTGGATGGACCGCTGTTGTTTATCCATTCACCTATTGAAGGACATCTTGTTGCTTCTAAGTTTTAACCATTCTGAATAAAGCTGCTATACACATCCATGTGTAGGGTTTTGGGTGGATATGTTTTTAACTTATTTGGGCAAATACTGAGGGGTGCGATTTCTGGATCATATGGTAAGAGTATGTGTAGTTTTGTAAGAAACTGCCAAACTATTTTCCAAAGTGGCTATACCATTTTGCATTTCTATCAGAAATGAATGACAGTTCTTATTATACCATATCCTTGCTGACATTTGGTGCTGTCAGTTTTTGGATTTTAGCCATTCTAATATGTAGGTAGTGGTATACCACTGTTGTATTAATTTGCAATTCCCTAATGACATATAATGTTGAGTATCTTTTCATATGCTTATTTGACATCTCCTGCTTCCTGGTTTTTTTTCTCCCACTATAGGTAACCATTTTGTATTGGGTTTTGGCTTATCCTTCTATTGCTACTTTAAAAAAATAACACACACACAACCATTTATAGTCCCTCTTTCTTACACAGCAGGTAGCATACTGTACATATTCCATAGCGTTTCATGGAGAATTTTTTTTTACAGAGGCATAGGATTTCATCATATGGATATATCATTATTTCTTAAATCATCTTCTTATTGGTGGACGTTGGGTGGTTTACACCCTTTTGCTATGATAAAAAGAATGCAATGAATAACCTTGTGCACACATCATTTCCTATTTCTGCCTGTATATCTTTGAGTAGGATTATAGTTACATGCTATCCAAGGTGAAATACATAATCCAATTTTGCTAGATATTGTCAAATTCTCCTTGTAAAAGCAGATATATAAATATATACCATTTCTGCACTCCCACCAACAATGTATGAAAATGCAGACTTGCCAAAAAGATTTTTTTGGGTCAAACTTAAGGATTTTGCTAACATGACAGATGAAAAACTGTAATGTTCTATATTTTAGCTGGGTGGTGGGTACATGGAAGTTTGTTCTATTCTTAATTATACATTTCATGCATCTAACATATTTCATAAAATAGACTACCATAAGGAATTTCTTTTAAAGAAAATAAGTTTCCTATTTTGGCCTTAGAAGAACTGTACCACTTTTACTGATAATCTAACTATTGATTAACGAATTGAAATAATCCAAACTGGAACTGAAAAGAATCTCAGAGGCAAGAAATTTCTGATCCTATCATTTAGAAAATGAAAGCACTTTGACTCAAAAAGTCAAGTAATTAACTTTGAGTCACATGATTAATGAAAAACAAGCTTACTTTTTAAAAAATTGTATTTAAGTAAGCTTCACGCCTAATGTGGACCTCGAATTCATGATCCTGGGATTAAGAATTGCATGCTCTGTAAACTGAGTCAGCCAGGTGTCCCTAATATCACTTTTTAACTAACTTTATAAACTCACTTTATATATTACAGTCAATATATAAAATTACAAAGAACGCTATCCAAGAAGTTGGGATGCACAGTACATATCTTCATAACAATTGCACTAAGTTTAAATGATACAGGAAGTAGAAAAAAATATACAGGAAGTAGAATTCATTGCATCAAAGCCAAGGCTGGACTGACTGCTGATGTTTCTTTTCTCTCTCTTTTTTTTTTCCTAAAGATTTTTTAATGTATTCATTCTTGAGACAGATGGAGAGAGAGAGCAAGTGAGAAAGCAGGAGCAGGGGGAGAAGCAGAGGGAGAAGAACAAACAGCCTCCTTGGTGAACACTGAGCCCCATTTGGGGCTTGATTCCAGGATCCTGAGATCATAACCTGAACCCAAACCAAGAGCCTGAGGCTTAACTGCCTGAGCCAGCCACACGCCCCTAGTGGGTTTCTAAGTGCAGCTGTGAAACCCAATGTCATTTGGTTCTAACAGCCTTATTAATTCTCTTTCTCTTTTTTCAGCTTTACAGTAGAATAGATCAGCTAATAGGCTTCCTGCCAATAGTCCCCAAATTTATGATATGGAATCTATATATGGAATATAGACAAGGCCTATAAATATTAGAAATTCTCTGTCAATCTAGCTATGACAGACTTGTATATAATTCTCACTATATGGAGCAGATACTTAAAGTATTTCATATTACATTTGCATTCTGAGGCTTCTTAACAAAAGCAACAAGGTGCAACCAATTACCCAATGATGTTATTCAAAACAGAAGAAAAATAGCTTTTTGGTCCAGGATCCAATGCAATCGGGGATTTCGTAACTGCATTTAGTTGCCACGTTGCTTGATTTTTCTATCTCGAGTAATTCTTCAGGCTTCCTTTGTGACTTTGATATTTTTGAAGCATGAGGCTTCTTTGTAGACTGTTCCTGAATCTGAATTTGTCTGATGGTCCCTAGTGTTTAGACTCAGGTCATGCATTTGGAGCAGGAGTAATACAGAAGTGGGGCCCCTGGGTGAATCAGTTGGTTAAGCGTCCAACTCTCGGTTTTGGCTCAGGTCATGATCTCAGGGTCATGAGATCAAGCCCTGCATTGGGCTCTCTGCTCAGCGCAAGCCTGCTTGAGATTCTCTCCCTCTGCCCCTCCCCGCCACTCATGTGTGTGCATGCACTCTCTCTCTAAAATAAAATAAATAAATAAAATCCTAAAATAAAGGAGTGACACAGGAGCAATGCTGTGTCCTCAGTGCATCATGTCCTACATATGTTGGTGTGTCCCAGTAGTCATGATGTTAATTGCAGTTACTTGTGTTAAAGCAATGTCTGCATGGTTTCTCCACTATGCTTCTTTCTTTGTAATTAAAAAGTAATTTGTGGGGAAATATTTTGAGATTATATCTTTTTTTTTTTTCTTCTTTAGAGAGGGGAAGGTGGGGTAGAGGGAGAAGGGGGATCCTATTCAGGCTTCATGCCCAATGCCAGCCTGCTGCAAGGCTTGATCTCACAACCTTGAGATCACGACCTGAGCTAAAATCAAGAGTTGGATGCCCAACTGACTGAGTCACCCAAGTGTCCCTTGAGATTATATCTTGTTTCTCATCAAACTTTTACTCATCCAATTATCCATTGCAGATTCTTAACGGAACCAATAGTTACTGTGATGGTTACCAAATGGTGGCATAAAGATGTTTTTTATGTTTTATGTTTGGATTTTTTAAAAATATGTTTTGCTTACATGTTTATAAAATATATCCGATGCCAGAGAAAATCAAACTGCTCATATCAGTAACTCAAAGGGACTGTGAAGTGGCAATGACAAATAATTTGCAAAATTAACAAAGACAAATTAAGTCAGAATGAGTAAGTCTCTCACTGCCTAGTCCTGTCTTTTGATCAGTAACTATCAGGTGAAAGAAAACTTGAGACACCCTTTAAACTTTATTTGTCACACATGCCTTGGGAGAGAAACAAAAGGGTCCGCCACCCAATGTAAACTTGAAAAAAGATGTTTATGGGCTTAATTGGAGCTTACTCTCACTTTAAGAACTAATCATAGGGATGAAATTAACTCTACTAATGAATTCAAGCCTTTCAAGACTGCTTCCATAGGCCTTGCTTTCATATTTCTCCAAAGAAATTTAAGTGTTTTCCTTATTAATAACTTGAGCAAAATTATTTAATTATTAAATATTTAAAACATACAGGAAATAATATTACAGACAACCATTTACTCACCACCCTGAATTTAAATATTTACATTTTATCATCTTTGCTTAAGAATGTTATTCCTCTAGGGGTGCCTGGATGGCTCAGTTGGTGAAGTGTCTGTCGTTGGCTCAGGTCATGATCCCAGGGTCCTGAGATGGAGTCCCACATTAGTCTCTCTGCTCAGTGGGGAGTCTGTTTCTCCCTCTCCCTCTGCCCCTCCCCTCACTCGTGCTCTCTTGCTCTCTCTCAAATAAATAAATAAAATCTTTAAAAAATTTTTTTCTAAACAAAAAATATATATACTTTTCTAACATTGCTTTATGCATGTAAAATTATATACAAATTGTATCATGTCAAATGTATCCTATTAATATTTAATTTCATTTTTACTTAATATAATATTTTTGAAATTTATCCACCTTGAGACATGTAGATATGTTCTACTCATTTTAACTACTTATAGAAATCCTTTGTCTGAATAATCACGTATTGTTTACTCATTTTCCAGCTGATAGAGAACAAGACTGCTTTTATTCTTTATTTATCACCATCTCAAAAGGTGTAATATGTATCCATGTACGTTCTTTGTGTATATGCTGGGCAAGTTTCTCTGTAGTAAAAAGAAAAAAATAGCCCTGGGGCACCTGGGTGGCTCAGTGGGTTAAGCCTCTGCCTATGGCTCAGGTCATGATCTCAGTATCCTGAGATCGAGCCCCACGTAGAGCTCTCTGCTCAGCAGGGAGCCTGCTTCCCCCTGCCTCTCTGCCTACTTGTGATCTCTGCCAAATAAATAAATAAAATCTTAAAAAAAAAATAGCCCTGAGTCATGGTGTAACCACATCTTCAGTTTTACTAGATTTTGCCAGATTGGTTTCCAAATGGTTGTACCAATTTAAACTCCCATCAGCAACTAATATTATCTCCTATACTTGGTGCTGTCATACTTTATACTTTGTTTCCAACTGGAAGGATATGAATGATCTTTTTATTACTTAAATTTGCATTCTCTTTTTTTAAATGAAGTATTGAAGTATAGTTGACATACAGTGTTGTATTAATTTCAGGTCTACAACATAGTGATTTGACAATTCTATACATTACAAGATGTTCACTGTAAGTATACTTACCATCTGTCATCATACGATGTTATTACAATATTGATGATTTCTCTCTGTTGTACTTTTCATCCCTGTGACTTATTAACTTTATAACTGGAAGTTTGTACCTCTTAATCTCCTTTACCTATTCCATCCTTTCCCTAACCCGCTCCTCTCTGGCAACCACCAATTCATTCCCTATATTTTTGATTCTCTCTCTGTTTTTTTATTGTTTGTTTATTTTGTTTTTTAGATTTCACATATAAGTGAAATCTTACGGTATTCATCTTTCTTTGTCTGACTTATTTCACTTAGTGTGATACCTCTGGCTCCATCCATGTTGTTGCAAATGTCAAGATCCCATTCTTTTTTTATGGCTGAGTAATATTCCATCCTCTTTAGCCATCCATCAGTAAGTAGACACTCGGGTTGCTTCCATATCTTGGCTACTGTAAATAATGCTAAAAAAACATAGGGGTGCATATATCTTTTCGAGCTGGTGTTTTCATTTTCCTTGGGTAAATACCTACTATTAGAATTATTGAATCATATGATATTTCTATTTTTAATTTAATTTAATTAATTTTTAAAATATTTTATTTATTTATGACAGAGAGAGATAGCAAGAGAGGGAACACAAGCAAAAGGGAGAAGCAGGCTCCCTGCATGGGGCTTGGCCCCAGGACCCCAGGTCCACAACCTGAGCTGAAGGCTGACGCTTAACTGACTGAGCCAACCAGGCACCCTTTATTTTTAATTTTTTGAGGAAACTCTGTACTGTTTTCCACAGCGGTCACACCAACTGTATTTTTAAGTTAGTAGTGGCAGAACTTCTTTTCATGTTTTTGCTATTGGGTTTTCTTTCTCTGTGATATACCTGTTTACATCTTTGCTCATTTTTGTTTGGGTTGTCATATTCTTTGTAAGAGTTCTTTATTATGGATTTCAGTCCTTTCTTCTATGTCTTGCAAACACCTTCTCCCTCCTTTAAATTGATTACTTTATTTTTAAGGCTCAAGATAAATAGAATGTATTTTGTGTACAGTTTAACGTAGTTAAAATGATTAGTCATATCATTTCAGTTGTTTTATGTCTTAAAGACTAGACAGTTGGTATAGTACTTAGAGAATTTACTTCCATGAGACCTATTTGTCTGTGTTATACATTCCCTGGTTCTATTTCCCTAAAATGTCTCCAGAAGCAGAAGAAACTGAGAAAAATCCTTAGAGTTTGAAGACAGTGGATAATTCTGAGATTGGCTGTGATGAAGTTTTAGAATATAAGTGAGGCCCGGAGCTGACAACCAAGAAAGAATTCTTGAGACGTCTTTGGTGCTGCCCTGCGATCCCGAGGACTAGCTGATTATATACTCAGGACTTGGGGAGGTGAGGACAAAGTGGGTGTCCAGAAGGGCTGTCGTATGGTAAAGAAGATTCTCAGGATACCGGAAGCCTGGTTATTGTCAAGCCAAGCTGTTTCTCCCTCTAATGAGGTACCAGCATGAAGAGAGCTGGGGGTTTCCTGGTGGACTATCACACTCCTCCTATCACACGTCCTTGTCAATAAGCTTTAGAAGAAATTCAACTTTATTCACATTTCCTTCTGCTCCAACCTCCCTCAGTTTTATGGAAGGGAGGGGATGGAGATGTTAGGGCTCCAGGAACTGAGTTATGGGTCTCTGGAAATTAGGCTATTGATAAGAAAGCTTCTTTCTTGTAAATCACTAGGACACTTGTAAACTGAAGGAGACTCAGGTCGTGCAGGATTGTGATCTCTACAAGTTAACTATTTGCTTTTCCTTTAGGGCAGCCTGAGGAATGTCACATATATCCCGTGGTGGGGAGCGGGTTGTGGGGTGTCAGTTTCTGCTTTGCCGTCAGCTTTGCCTTCCGTTCCCTCCTCAGCTGCACTTTGGGCAAATGTTTTCCCTGGGCTACACGGAGGAGGTTCTCACCAACCCACAGGTTGAGTACACGTCGTAACTGAACTGAGAATTTGCTCCTTGGTGAGTCACAGGCAGAGACTAAACCAGGTGCAGTGATCACACAAAGGAAACTTTATTGGCAGCAAATAAGTACATCATGCAGAAGAACTTCCAAAGCCGGGACTCCCCAAGCAAGGGTGAATGGGTGACTTTTATTTAGGGTTAAGATGACTATGTAGAAAGGAGAGCCTTGTCATTGTATGTAGAGGCAGGCATGTCAAGTTTGCACCTTAAGGACACACGCCTATAAATACATTGTATGTCTTCATGTAAATGAGGCTTGTGCTCCTCTTGGGGTGGGGATTTTAGTATTATGATGAGGTAAGGGTAGTGGCAGTGACTCCGTGGGTCGCTCCATGTTCCATCTTCGCAGGTGAGTCAGGAGTTAAGCTCAAACTGGTCTGGGTGGTCTGGGCTGCTGGAGCTCTTCATCTGGGCAGCTGCTACTGCTCCAGAGCTAGTTCCGGTATCCTTCACGGGAAGCTCATCAGGTCTTTTTTTTTTTTTAATTTTAGTATTTTTAAAATTTTTAAAATTAACATATAATGTATTATTTGTTTCAGGGGTACAGGTCTGTGATTCATCAGTGTTACACAATACACAACGCTCAGCACAACACATACCCTTCCCAATGTCCATCCCCCAGCCATCGCATCTCTCTTACCCCCCTCCACTCCAGCAACCCCCAGTTTGTTTCCTGAGATTAAGAGTCTCTTATGGTTTGTCTCCGTCTCTGGTTTTGTCTTGTTTCATTGTCCCCTCCCTTCCCCTATGATCCTCTGTCTTGTTTCTCAAATTCCTCATATCAGTGAGATAATATGATAATTGTCTTTCTCTGGCTGACTTATTTTGCTTAGCATAATACCCTCTGGTTCCAACCATGTCATTGCAAATGGCAAGATTTCTTTTTTTTTCCTTCTTTCTTTTTTTTTTTTTTTTTTTTTGATGGCTCGTTGGGTCTTTTGCCAGAGTAAGAGATAAGGTGGAAAAAAAAGAGCTTAAGGAAAAATGTGAGACAAAGGTCAGTGGGTACAAGTAGGTGAGCAGTAAAGGTCAGGTCTTGGGGTCTGGCTGGTGACAATATCAGTTTTTGTTTTGTTTTGGGGAGGGCAGGAGTTGAACCAGATAGATGGGCTTTTGTTGCTTAACAATTATTATCATTCACATTATTTTTTTTTTCAAGATTTTATTTATTTGAGAGATATAGTGAGAGAGAGAGAGAGAGAGCACACAGAAGCAGGGGCAGAGGGAGAGGGAGAAGCAGGCTCCCTTGCTGAGCAGGGAGCCCGAAGCAGGGCTCGATCCCAGGACCCTGGGATCATGAGCTGAGCTGAAGGCAGACGCTTAACCGACTGAGTCACCCAAACACCCTGGAATATGCTACCCTTTAAAAGAGAAAAAGTTAACAAAGAAGTATTAGGTCTTTAGTCACATTATTGCACAGGAGTTGCCAAATATCTCTCATAACATCTTGCCTACGTAGGAAAGATGTTAGGGCTCGAAGCTGATGGCCAAGAAAGAAGGTGGTTTATTAATACACGGAGGCAGGACCCCTGGCCAGAAAGAGCTGCAGTGGGTCATGAAGAGTGGTGCATTTTATACTTTCATGTTGGAAGGGGGTCAGGGATAGTGAAAGTCTCTGAGGAATTATGGAAGCAAGGTTTCCATGACCTTGAGGGGGCTAGCTATTGTTGGGAAAAGATCATCTATTACTGTCTAATAAAACCTTGGTCATGAGACCCTTCAGATGCATATCAGTGGGTCATATATTTGGAGGATCATGGGGGTAGAAACAAGGGAAGTTTCCAAAGAAATTTTTATATGTTAAAGTAGACTTACGGGATCCTGGGGGTTGGGCTAAGATTGCCTTTTGCCCTACTGACATTGAAGTAGCTGAGTTCCTGGAGGAATGTCACTCTGCCTGTTTCAAGGACTTGTCAGTGGGCTATAGGTAGTAAGGAAGTTTACTTTTTCTTTTGTCTCTATTTTCCACATCACTATTAGTTCTGTGGGTAACAGCTGGGATTTGTAACACCTGATGCCTAGTGCTATGTCATTTGTCAAGAAATTTCTTTCCTGGAAGGATTAGATGAGTCACTACATTGCATACCCATAATGAAACAGCTCATACCCTACTCTGTCTTGCTGAATGCTTGAATAGTAGGATGCACATACAAAGATGACACACTACCTATCTTTCTTCCACCAGGGGGAAAAAAGGTAGCACAGCTTCCTTTCTAATGACTGTCAGAAGTAGAAAAGTTACTTTCTCCCTAAGACAAGTTGGGTGAATCAAGCCAAGCTTTAAAATCCTTGGTGAATTTTCCTCATTATGCAAACTGTCTTAAAGCAAAATTAAAGAGCAACCTAATTAATCATTACTAATACCTAAAAATTATACCCTTACTTTCCTGATTCTCCATAAATAGATATTTAACTTCCAGAGAGATGGGACAGAGAGAATCACTGCCTTTTAATGCTCTCTTGCATGTTTATAAGTGATGCTTACCTCATTTTTTATGGTAATCTCTCTCGTACTAAGTACTAAGTACTATTTTGTTCTTAAGCTATTGCAGTTTTATTTTTATATAAAATCATAACTTTTAATTCAGTAAAACAGCTAACAAGGAGAATTTTTTAAAAAATAAATTTGAGGGATGCCTTGGAAGCGTGCAGAGCATGACTTTCCTCAAGGAACTGTGAATGCCTTAGTGCCTTAATGTTTAAAAGTAACCCTATCCTGGCAGCAGCTGCCCCCTCAAGGTCCTGAAAACCTTGCTTCCAGATTCCTTGGAGACTTGCACTATCTCTAACCCCCACCGTTAAAAGTAACCATCAGTCATTTCTCCCAATCCCAGTATAGTTCTTTCTGCCCACAGGTCCTGTCCCATGAGTAGGGAAGTGGATAAGGTATAGGCAGGAGAGACAGGAGTCTCCTGACTCTCCGGACCGGGCTCTGAAACTATTCCTGGCAGGTGGAGATGCTGAGACAGAGCTGAATAAGAGGTAAGGGAACAAACCTAGACCGCACAAGAATCTCAAGGCCACAAGCTTCCCAGTCAGTTCTCAATAAAAGACTGCCCCTAAAAGCCCTCAGTGGCAACCTTTTTGGGCCCCTTCTCACTCTAGAGAGCTTTTTCTTTCCTTTCTGCTCTCACCTTCACTTACTAAACTTTTATTTCACTTTACCCTTTTGTGTCCACGAGATTCAGTCTTCGACTCTGCGAGACAAGAACCCTGCAATCCTGCAACACCAGGACAGAATTACTCAGTCAAATAGTGCATAACTTTTTAGGGCTTTTCGTATTTACTCTAAAATTTCCCTTGTTGAAACTTGGGTAATTTATGAACTTCCAAGTATTTTAATCCTCATTTTTTTGCTTTCTTATACATAAGATTTTAAATTTGTTTGCCCTACTCTATAGATAATACATGTCATGCTTAATAATGTTTTCTAAAATCCAATGGACTACTGATCCATTAGCATCCAATTAGCATAGTGCTATCCAATAGAAGTCTCCTTCATATAGTAGATGATCATTTAATCTGAGAGTCATTTCCAGGATTACAAGAAGATGAAAAGTAAATTAAAAAACTTGCTTCAAAATATATCCAGGAAAATACTCCCCCCCCCAAAACTACCATATCATTAGAGTATAAGTAAGAGATATAAAAATAATGGTCTTTGAACAGAAGTATATCTTTACAGTATTATATAAACATTTGGAAAGTTTTCCTAAAAATCGTATAGGCTATGAAACTATCACAGAAATTAAAAATATCTAGGGGCATCTTGGTTAAGCATCTGCCTTTAGCTTGGGTCATGATCCCAAGGTTCTGCTCAGTGGGGTGTCTGCTTCTCTCTCTGCCTCCCCGCTACTGCTCATGCTGTCTCTCTCTCTCTCAAATGAATAAATAAAATCTTAAAAAAAGAAATTAAAAATATCTTTAAATTCATGGATGACTCAACAACGACTGACTCTTAAATTTGAGATTAAGAATATATTATTATTTCATAGAGCAACACTTTTCCATGAACTACATTCATCATAAATATTAGATAGTGAAGTAATCTGATCCCAAATGAAATTTAGAATATAATAAATTTATTATATCCTAAAATATTCTATTATATATAATATAATATAATTCTACTATATAATATATTATATTCTAAAATATTCTATTTTATTCTATAAAAAATATATTTATTATATTCTCTTATCCTTACAGTCACTTAATCAACAAATACTGAGTGCCTACATGTGCTAGATATTTAAAGATTTTTAGTCTTTTTTTCCTATAAACAATCTTCCATAAGCAATTCCATATTCTACATAGCAAGAGTTTGGAATTTCATGATGCTTAAATTACAAAAGAATATCAAGAATACTAAATCTTTGATATCTGTGGAGACATTTATGATTGGGGAATGATCTTGGCGTCCTAGAAATGACAATGGTGGAGCTGGAGCTTTTCTCTCTCTCCAGCGGGGGTATCACCTCCAAATTCACCTTCCCACAAAGCTTCCAGACACCGAGCTGCTAGTGTTGTCAGCCTCCTCAAAACTGCTGGTAATTAAGTTCCAGCTGCACAAGCAGTCTCTGTCCCCACATCACTTTCAGGCTCACCTGCCTAAAGGGAGAGCAACAGAGGGGTGGGATGCTGGGCAAGAGGATAGCCCCACTTTGCCCCCCACCTGTGTCCTGGCTTAGGCATGTCTCTTTTTAGAATGTGTTAAGAAGGTGGACCCATCCACCTGCTGACCCTTCTACCTGGAATTCCTTCTGGCCCCACTGCTGCTTACTGAAGCCCTTTGCAGGGCAATATTTAAGTAAACATTCTTAAGGTCTGTGAACATCTTGGATCCAAGAGGGTCCCCCCATCCCTTCCCTTAAACTCTTAAACTCCTTCTCGTAAGCTTCTTATAAACTCCTCCATGTCTGGGTGGAACCACCAGCACTCCAGACAAGACCATTAAGGCACATTCTACTCTACTCTGGGTCTCAAACGTCCCTGGGAGGGGGCTCCATTGCTAATACTTGCTCCCTTGGTCAACAGGCACAGGAGCTGGAATGTGAGGAGTGAGGGAGGTTGGCCAACTTCTAGGCCCCATGGGCTCTCCTTTAATTCTTCCCCATCCTCCCCAGGTTTGAGAAATGTTTCTATCTTGGATTTTGGTGATGGGGAAGGAACTGGTTTCTCTGAATACATTTGCTTTCTAATTTGTGTGTGTGTGTGTGTGTGCGCACACACCAAGGGTGGGATGGGAAGCTTACATTTAGGTATTCCTTTTAAACTTAGAAAGCTATCACTCAGTGTCTTTATTTTCACACCCAGCACCAACCACTGCTCTGACCTTATCTAGAAGGTGGCCTCTTGTCTTGCAGCCCAAAGAAGAGAGAGGCTGTAGGTAACGGTATGGCGAATAAAATACATGGACTAACCCCTCACAGAACAGTCCCACCGCTGAGCTTGTGAATATTATGCTTTACAAGATGAAATGGTTATGCTGTAGTAAGTGAAAATAATAGGAAAAGTGTATTTACACAATGACTTCAGCTATATGAAATGGAAACGTCTGGATAGGAAATAAGACAGAAATGAGGAATACTAAATTGCTAACCTTGGTATCTTTAGAGCTGTGGGATTATGTATGAGATGTTATCTCGATATTGTCCCAAATGCTCATAATTACTTTCATAAATTGGAAAATATAAATTTACCAGAACAAATAGAGAAAAGTCTTTCATTGCTTGCAGGTACACTTCCTTGAATGGGCCTTGAAGGAGGAAGAAATAACCTGCATTTGTACATAAAGATCCCATTCTCCTGTGGTAAGCCATTGTAGCGTTTAATAACCTTCTTGGTTACAAGTCTTCCTTCCATCTGTCATTGAATGTCTTCTGCTACAATATTATAATTATTATAGTGTCTCTGGCTAAATTTATAGTTTCTTGTTTAGTTATGTTACCACTCTGGTTAACCACAAAATAAAATAATCTTTCTATACTGTATATATCAATAGGGGCGCCTGGGTGGCTCGGCGGCTCTCGGAGGCTCAGGTCATGATCCCAGAGTCCTGGGATCGAGCCCCGCATCGAGCTCTCTGCTCAGCAGGGAGTCTGCTTCTTCCTTTCGCTCTGCCTGCTTCTCTGCCTATTTGTGATCTCCATCTGTCAAATAAATAAATAAAATCTTTAAAACAAAAAGCAAAAAACAATAGGATGTTGGTAATCCATTAGTTGTTTATTGAAAGCACTATAAATTGTATAAAATTCTATCATAATATATTATAATACATTGGAATAAACATGAACAAGACTGAAATCATATTTCTGTATGTTCTCAGCATCTATCAGACTTGTAGCACATAAGAGACTCTCGATAAATGATTGCTAAATCAATGAATTAAATTAAAAAATTTTTAAATTATGACCATTTCCTAAGAATATAAATGATTTGAAATATCTTGGTTTTTGAAAAATCTCTGGATTAAAATACAGATCAAGACTTTCATATGTATATTTATATGTAAATATATATTATATATGTATTTATTTTATTACATAAAATAACATATATTTATATTTATTTGTTTGTTCATTCTTTCATTCATTTTAAGTAGGCTCCATGCCCAGTGTAGAGCCCAACGCAGAGCTTGAACTCATGACCCTGAAATCAGGACCTGAGTTGAGATCAAGAGTTGGATCCTTAACTGACTGAGACACCCAGGCAGCCCAGACTTTAAAATGTTTTAAGGAAATTGTCCGCATCTACAATGTAAGGGGTTTGTCTGAATGGCTTCTCTTTCACCATCTATGAAAGTATGTAATTCTACCATTTTATGACTCATTGGACTACAAATGCCCAAATCTTCAAAACTAGTTATTTTTCATATTTAAATATTGTTTCTTTTATCTCAAGAAAAACATTAAAAAAAAAAAAACAACACCTGGCATAGTTAGGCCAGACCTATATTTTCAATGGAAACAGAACTGAGTAGATTCAAAGAGCAGAGCCGTGTGACTAGTCTAAACAGTCCTCGCTCGAGATGACAGAATGCAGGCTATTTTTACATGTGGTAAGGATAATTAAAAAAAAAAGGTTTTCTGCTTTAAACAGTTTTTTCACACTCCATATTGACTGTGCATATGGCTCGAAATAAAACAGAATTAGAGTATGGTAGAAATACTACAGGGGCTGCTCGTTGACAATCAACAACTTGGAAAGCTTGGATTGTAAAATCACAGAACTTGCCTGGAGAAAGAGGAAAAAAAAAATCCAGTATCTTACAAAATGTTCTTCAGCCTCTAGCCCAGAATTTTGTGTAGTTTCAGCAGTGCCCCACAGGTGCAACAATTCAGACCAAAGCGAATCCCATCAGGGCTGTTCTAGTTTGAAGTACCTGCTCTAACATGGGGTAATCAGTTCCCAGTCTGGAGTTCCGGAAACATCTCCGAGGAGGTGGCGGGCAGTTTTAGGGTCAACTACAGAATCTCAGTCTAGAGAGATCCCTTGATATTCTGAACTCGGGTCATGGAAAATCCAGTGGCAGTGTTTCCCAAAGCGTGACCGGCTGTTGTGTTGAAGGTAACACCATTCTCCCTGCCCTCTCCTCTGTGAATGTGTGACCACTGTGTGCTCGGGGCCCAGGCTTTCCAATATGGGGCCAGTAGATACATATGGCTATTGAATCCCTGAAAGTGGCTAATCCAAGTAGAGATGTACTGTAAGTGTAAGGTATACACCAAATTCTGAAAGCTTAGTGTAAAAAAAGAAAATGTAAAATATCTCACTAATAATTTTTGTGTTATAGGTACAAAAGATATTTTGGATAAATTGAGTTAAATAAGATACACATACACACTCATAGGAGTATTACTTAGCCATAAAGAATTAATGAGATTTTTGCCCTTTGTGACAGCATGGATGGAGTTAGAGGATATTATGCTAAGTGAAATAAGTCAGACAGAGAAAGACAAATACCATACGGTTTTACTTACACGTGGAATCTAAAAACAAACAAACAAACAAAAAAACCAAAACCAAATGAACAAACAAACAAAAAACCAGACTCTTGGGCACCTGGGTGACTCAGTGGGTTAAAGCCTCTGCCTTCAGCTCAGGTCATGATCTCAGGGTCCTGGGATCAAGCCCCACATCAGGTGCTCTGCTCAGCGGGGAGCCTGCTTCCTCCTCTCTCTCTCTCTGCCTACCTCTCTGCCTACTTGTGATCTCTATCTGCCAAATAAATAAATAAAATCTTAAAAAAAAAAGCCAGACTCTTAAAGACAGAAAACAGACTGGTGGTTGTCAGAGGGGAGGTGGAAGGGTTGGGCAAAATAAAAAAAGGGAATTAAGAGGTACAAACTTCCAGTTATAAACTAAATAAATCACAGAGATGAAAAGTACAGCATAGGAAATAAAATCAGTAATACAGCAACAATGTCACAGGGTAACAGATGGTGTCTACACTTATCACGGTAAACACTGAATGAGATACAGAAATGTCAAATCAATATGTCGTACACCTGAAATGTACTTATATTGCATATTAATTACACTTCAGTAAAGAAGTAAGATATATTAACATTAATTTTGCCTATTTCTTTTTACTTTTTTTCAAAGTGGCCGTTAGAAGACTTTCCATTATGTGTGGCCTGCGTTTGTGGTGTAGACTGTATTACTCAACAGTGCTACTCTGGACAGATGGGACCTGGAAAAGCTCCTGCCCATTCCAACACTCCACTCTCACAGCATGCTGGGAGTTGTGCATGGGACCACCAGGGAAGGCTCTGGCTCAGGCAGAATGAAGAGGATCTGTCTGATGGCTGATAGCACCAGGCTGTGTGGGGAGGTCAGTCCTGGGAGCTGGGGTTGAGTCTGGGGCTGAAAACAGGAGAAATAGAGGGAGGAAATAACAGATCTTTGCATCTTGTTCCCTTTAGTAGATTTATCTGAGTGACCAAATTAAAAAATGTATTAGTGGAGTTCGGTCTGTAGATGTGTGTATATGGCAAATGATGTTTGGTTTTTTATACCAAGGTGATGGTTTACTTCCGATTCTTTGAGTAAAACCATTGATATTTGCTGGGTTTTATTGTGAATTCTTTTCTATTTCATACAGCACAGGGTTCCTCTTCTCCATCACATCAGGAGATAGCTAGCTTTGGGCCACTCAAGGAAGGAGAGAAACTAACCAGGCTGCCCTGCACTATTTCTTCCTTAAAATTATCTACACAGAAGTCACACTCTCACATTGCTTTGCCACCGACACTTAATCAAAGTGCCTACACTTAGGACCTGTGAGAGGACTTGGCAATACGCTAAGCTGCCCTTGTGAATGTTTCTATCAGCCTCTGAGGACTCTAGTTGCATTATTATGGAAAGATGTTCAAGAACGTTCTGTTTAAACGGGGTACAAGAATTCTACTAAAGACATTATTTTTTTCTGTTAAAGTTCACAATGCAGAAAATTATAAAGGGCAGAAAAACAGCCTTAGGATGAAGGCAATTTTAAAAACAGAGTTGAGTTCATTGACCATCTTCTTCCACAAAGAGAAATTTATTTATTTACTTACTCAATTGGCATTTTGATGAGAGTCCCCCAGCTAGGTGCGAGGTGAAGGTATACAGTACGTGCTAATTTCATGAAATCTTGCAGGCAATTAAGAAGAAACCTTGGTATAATGTTATATGTTAATTATAATGCCATAAAGAAAAAAAAAAGGAGAGGAAATCTCACAGAGGACAATTTCTAGTATGTGTCTGAAAATTTCAAAATGGAGAAATTCAAAATTACCAAACGGGGGAACACATTTCTTTTAAAAGAGAGAGATGTTTGTTTTTACCTCTTAAAAAAGATCAAGAGGTCTGCTATCAGTTCTAGCAGACTCCCTAATAAGTAACAACAATGTGTCTGCTTGGCCAAATTTTCCTACGGGCTTTGTTCCCACTATTGTTCAGAAGCCAAGAATTAAGTTGAACTGAAAAAGCCCAGCTTGTTTTTGGTCATCATATTGTGTTATCAATGTTATGAAATAACATACGACCTTAGAAAAACAAAGTACAAAAAGAGGGAGTTCTTCAGAGCTGCTTTATTTCTTCTGTATTTAAATTTGTACTTGGAGAAAAGGGAACAGAAGAGGCAAATGTGTTTCTTCCTTTTTTAAAATACATGTAGTACAAAATTCCTGTAATTTGGAACTAATTTGGCTGAGTACCTCTGGGAGATGATGGAGAATATGACTTGATCTAAGTTTCTTATACAACCAGTTGCAGCTATTTTTTTTTTAAAAGATTTATTTATTTCAGAGAGAGAGAGAGAGCATGCATAAGTGGGCGGCAGAGGGGGGTAGGGTAGAAGCAGAGAGAGAAGCAGATTCCCTGTTGAGCAGGGAGTCTAACTCAGGGGTGGATCTTAGGACCCTGAGATCATGACCTGAGCCCAAGGCAGACACTTAACTGACTGAGCCACCCAGTCCCCCCATCAGTTGCAGTATTAATGAGTCCATGACACCATGGCATAAGATGCCATAGTCTTTTTTTTAAAATTTAAATTCAATTAATTAACATATAGAATATTATTAGTTTCAGAGGTACAGTTCAGTGATTCATCAGTCTTATACAGTGTCCAGTGCTCATTACATTACGTGCCCTTCTTAATGTTCATCACCTAGTTTCCCCATCTCCCCACACCCTTCTCCTCCAGCAATCCTAAATTTGTTTCCTGAGATTAAGAGTTTTTTATGGTTTATCTCCCTTGACTTTGTCTTGTTTTATTGTTTCCTCCCTTCTCCCATGATCCCGTTTTTTCTCTTAAATTCCATATATGAGTGTGATCATATGATAACTGTCTTTCCCTGTTGACTTATTTCGCTTAGCATAATACCCTCTAGTTCCATCCACGTCATTGCAAATGGCAAGATTTCATTTTTTTGATGGCTGAGTAGTATTCCATTGTATAGATATACCCCATCTTCTTTATCCATTCATCTGTCAATGGACATCTGGGCTCTTTCCATAGTTTGGCTATTGTGGACATTGCTGCTATAAACATTTGGGTGCAGGTGCCCCTTCAGATCACTACATTTGTATCCTTGGGGTAAACCCCCAGTAGTGCAATTGCTGGGTCGTAGGACAGCTCTATTTTCAACTTTTGGGGGAGCTTCCATTCTGTTTTCCAGCGTGGCTGCACCAGCTTGCAGTCTTACCAATAGTTTAAGAGCGTTCCACCCTTTCTCCACATCCGCACCAACATCTGTCATTTCCTGACTTGCTAATTTTAGCCATTCTGACTGGTGTGAGGTGCTATCTCATTGTGGTTTTGGGTTTGTATTTCCCTGATGCCAAGTGATGTTGAACATTTTTTCATGTGTCTGTTGGCCATTTGGATGTCTTCCTTGCAGAAATATCTTTTCATGTCTTCTGCCCATTTCTTGGTTGGGTTATTTGTCCTTTGGGTGTTGAGTTTGTTAAGTCCTGTATAGATTTTGGATACTAGCCCTTTATCTGATAAGACATTTGCAAATATATTCTCCCATTCTGTTGGTTGTCTTTTGGTTTTATTGACTCATAGTCCTTTTCTAAACCAAAATCATCAGCTTTGAGTTCTCATCCATTTACCTGGCAGAAAATAAAATCTCAGTCATTATTTTAGCCCTTTCACAGAATCATACAAGAATCACAGGCTTACATTGTCCCAAGAACTTTGAGAGGGTGCCTTAAACTTAGTCTTTGGACATTGACTTCATTCCCATTGTCGGTTCAAAGGACTGGAGGTAGAAAAATTCATAAACCCATCGAATATTGCCCATCATCTGTTGAGGGTTGCTGTATTAGTCTACTTGGGCTGACATAAAAATACCACAGACTGGGTATTTTTACAATACAATAAAATTATATTTTCTCACAGCTCTGGAAGCTGGATGTCTAACATCAAGGTGGTAGCTGGCTTGGTCTCTCCTGAGGCCTCTGTCTTTGGCTTATACATGGTCACCCTCTTGCTGTGTCTTCACCTGGTCTATTCTCTGTGCGCACATACTCCTGGTGTTTCCTCCTCTTATAAGGACAGCAGTCCAGGGATGCCTGGGTGGCTCAGTTGGTTAAGTGTCTGCCTTCGGATCAGGCAATGATCCTGGGGTCCTGGGATTGAGCCCCTCATTGGACTCCTTGCTCAGTGAGGAGCCTGCTTCTTTCTCTTCCTCTGCCTGCCACTCTACTTGCTTATGCTCTCTTTCACTGCCCCCCCCCGACAAATGAATAAATAAAATATTAAAAAAAAAAAAGACACCAGTCCTATTGGATTAAAACCGTACTTTTATGATTCATTACTTCCTTATAGGCCCTGTCTCCAGTTACAGTCACATTGGGGGTTAGGACTTCAATCTGTGAATTTGGGGGGAGGGTGAGAAGACACAGTTCAGTCCACAACAGTCGTCCTTGAAGGAGTCACTGGAGACCCAGGGTAGAGAGCACACTCATTATTGTAAAGTGATTGGAAATTCAGACTTGGATGAATTCAGAGGTAAGGAGGAAGTGGTATGAACTGGGATTTCAGATGTTTTTGCTTTCACCTTCCCTCTTAATTCAATGCTGAAGGTTACCTCTCCATCTAAAACCAACCAGGTTAATCCTTTTTAATGGGCTAGAAATGCCTCCTGAGTGATTCTGTGTTTTTATTATTTATTTATTTGATTCTGTGTTTTTAAAGACATCTTTCCTTTCTTTCCTCTCTTCCCTTCCCTTCCCTTTCTTTCTGTCTCTTTCTCTTTCCTGGGATGGGTATTTTAGGCAAGGGTAGGCATTCATCACACCTAAGACAAAGACTTTAATGCAAATGGTTTGTTTGGGAAGGGATTCCAGACAGCACTCATAAGGAAAGAAACAAGGAAGGAAAGTAGCGACTAAAGGGTGTTAGTGAACTGGAGGGTGACTGGGCCTCAATCCTATTGGGATCCACTGGGAACATAACTCAGACTTGTCCCATCCAAGGGCAGGAAAACTGCTATGTACCCTTCAGTTCTCATCTATCAGTGGGGGGTTGCAACTCCCTGGGGATGTTAACTGTCCTGGCATTTCTGGCCTGCTCTCTATAGAGGAGCCAAGAGCAAACTTTCAGGCAGAAGGTGCCTGAGTGGGGTGTCTGGGTGGCTCAGAGTGTTAAGCATTTGCCTTTGGCTCAGGTCATGATCTCAGGGTCCTAGGATCAAGCCCGCATCGGGTTTCCATTCAGCGGTAAGTCAGCTTCACCCTCTGCCTCTGTGATCCCTCTCTCTGTGATTGCTTTCACTCTAAGATAAATAAAATCTTAAAAAAAAAAAAAGGTACCAGAGAATGAGCTCGTCCTTCTGGGAGAAAGGTGAATGAGCAGGGGATATATGAGGGACACTGACTGCTACTAACTAGAGTGGGGTGAGGTAAGGAAGGGAGACTAACAGCCCTTAGTTAGGAAGAGGGATGAACTAAGTAATTGATAGCATGAGGAGAGCTGGCCTAGAGGAAGATTTTGTTTTATTTCAAATTTAATTTGTTTTTAAGATTGGAAGGAGGGGGAGGGGCAGAGAGAGAGGAAGAGAGGTTCTCAAGCAGGCTACATGCCCAACCTGTAGTCCAGTGCAAGGTTCAATCTCATGACCCTGAGATCATGACCTGAGCAGAAATCAAGAGTCAGAAGCTTAACCAATGGAGCCACCCAGGTGCCCCTTATTTATTTTTTTTTTAAATCAACAACTTATGCTGCAATATTAGAGTACCTATCTGCACATGCTTTATTATAGTTATTTTAAAAAATATTCTATAATTCAAACTTCATATTAGTCTAATGGTTCTTCTTTGTTAGGTTTAAATCAATGTAATTTAATACATATCTTTTCCCCTCCCCATGGCTTTCTCATTTTGCAGGCACATGGTAAAACATGCCAGGGTCTAAAACTTAAAGGTCTGCAGGACTTGGTAACATACATCCATGGATGGCGTGAACTGGGAGTAATAAAATGGTCTCTGTTGAATAGAGTAGTGGCCATTGTGATAACTGTGCGACAATGCTCTGCCTGAAGAGGGCAGCAGCTACTGATCCTTAGGCGGAGTAGGAATGAGGATGTGGTTTCAAGAAAAGTTAAGCCTCAGTATGCCAAGTTGCCTGATTATTAACATGGTACTTAAGATCATAGACTCTGGAACCAGGGGGCCTGTAGTTAAATCATATTCCTACCAATTATTAACTATGTAACCTTGGGCAAGTTACTTCACTATTGTCTGACCCTCAGTTTTCTCATCTCTTGAATGGGACTAACGATTGTCATTGTCAACACCCAACACTTAAAACTAGAAATTGACAAGACTGCCTAACTCACACTCTAACTAAAGCCCATTGTTCTTATTTCTCATCACACTTTCTTGAGGCATTGATGAAGGTGTTTGGCAATGACTGGGACATTCCAACTGGCAGGCCAGAAATGCCCTGATAGCAACGGAATGCCTCAGAAGGGCCCGTTCCCCCTCCCAGCCCATGATCACTGCTGAACACATAGGACTCCCCAGCCATGATCATCTGCTCTCTGCGTGTTCTCTTGCATGAACTCCTCGAACTTCTCCCTATAAAACTCTAGGTGTCCATCCTGCAGGTTAGCTGTTAAGGCTTGAATTTGCCATCTCCTCTGGCTGCTGGTACCCCACATAAATTTCTCCCTTTCTCTTTTCCAAATCCTCATCTCTTGAATTATTGGCTTCTCTCTCTCTCTCTTTCAAAGGTTATTTATTTATTTATTTGACACAGACAGAGAGAGAGGGAGAGGGCAAGCACCAGCAGGGGAATGGCAGGCAGGGGAGAAGCAGGCTTTCTGCTGAGCAAGGAGCGGGATGGATGCAGGACTTGATCCCAGGACCCAAAGGCAGCTGCTTAACCGACTGAGCCACCCAGGCGCCCCGAGTTATTGGCTTCTCTTAAGACGAGTTTATCCAAATTTGTTTGGCAATGGTGTTGGAAACCTAGCCAGGAGCTATGCATTCACTTTGTGAGTCCCCTAGGGATCTGAGCAGCAGGAAGCCTCAGTGTGCACCAGGGCTTACCTGTCTATTGCCTTAGTTTGGTAACATTTATATTGTTGGGTTGGTGGGAGGATTAGATGGATCAAGTGCTTAGAATCATACTTAGTATTAAATACTCAAAAATTGTGGGCTATTGTCATTTTCAGCTGTTAATTAAGATTTTAATTCAACTTTTAATTTTCAGTTAATTATAGATTCACATGTAGTTATAAGACAAAACTAGAAAGAGATCTTCTATTTCCCAGTTTCCCCCCAGTGGTAACATCTTACAAAACTATAGTACAACGTCACAAAACAGGATTTATTTATTTATTTATTTATTTGACAGAGAGAGAAAGAGTGAATGAGAACAAGCAGGGGTAGTGACAAGACAGATGCAGAGGGAGAGGGAGAAGCAGGTCTCCTGCTGGGTAGGGAGCCTGATGTGGGGCTCCATCCCAGAACCCTGGGATCATGACCTGAGCCGAAGGCAGACACCTAACTGACTGAGCCCCTACAAGCAGGATTCTGATTTTTTTTTAAAGATTTTATTTATTTATCTGACAGATAGAGATCACAAGTAGGCAGAGGGGCAGGCAGAGAGAGAGAGGAGGAAGCAGGTTCCCTGCTGAGCAGAGAGCCGGATGTGGGGCTGGATCCCAGGACCCTGGGATCATGACCCGAGCCGAAGGCAGAGGCTTTAACCCACTGAGCCACCCAGGTGCCCAGGATTCTGGTATTGATACAGTCAGGACAACATTTCCATCTCCATGAAGATCCCTAGTACTGGCCTTTTCTTTCTTTTTTGATTTTAAAAGGTTTTATTTATTTATTTGAGAGACAGAGAAAGCAAGCTAGAGAGCACAAGCGGGCGAGAAAGAGGAGCCTGATGTGGGGCTTGATGCCAGGACCCTGGAATCATGACCTGACCCAAAGACAGATGCTTAACTGACGGAGCCACCCAGGCTCCCCTTGTATTGCCCTTTTATAGCCATACTCGAGTTGTTCTGCCCCCACTCCCTTATTAATACCTGGTAACCACTAATCTCTTCTCCATTTCTGTAACTTTGTTATTTCTAGAATGTTATATAAATGGAACCATAAAGTACGTAACCATTTTTATTGGCTCTTTTCACTCAGCCTAACTCCCTGGAGATTTATCTAGATTGTTGGGTGTGTCAAATGAGTGTATAAGGTTTCTGAGTAGTTGGTATAATATACTACAGATTAATTATTCATTCATTGAAGGACATATGGGTTTTCCCAGGTTTTGACTATTACAAAGAAAATTACGCTAAACTTTGAATATAGGTTTTTATGTGCACTTAAGCTTTCGTTTCTCCGGGACAAATGCCTACGTGCAATTGCTGGGTTATGTGACCGTTATATGTCTGGTTTTTAAAGAAACTGCCAAACCATTTTCCCGAGTAGCTGTATCATTTTACATTTCTACCAGCAATGAATGAGTGATCAAATTTCTTGACATTCTTACTTGCATTTGATGTCAGTATGTTTCATTTCAGCCATTCTGATAGTCATTTAGTGATATCTCATCATAATTTTAATTTGCACTTACCAAGCACTTAATCCTGTTGAAGATCGCTTCATGTATCAATTTACTATCTGTATGTACTCTTTGGTGAAATGTCGCTTCATGTCTTTTGCCCATTTTTGTACTTGGACCGTTTGGTTTTTTTGCTGTTGAGTTTTTAGAGCTTGGTATATAGCCTGGATAAGGAGTCTTTATCAGATATTTTAGGCACATATTTTCTCCCAATCTGTAGCTTGGCTTTTCATCTCTTAACAGGGATTTTCACAAAGCCGAAGTTTTATTTAATTGAGATATAATTCATATGACTTAAAAGTCACCATTTTAAAGTGTAGACTTCAGGGACCCCTGGGTGGCTCATTGGTCAAGCGTCTGCTGTCCCGGGGTCCTGGGACTGAGTCCTGCGTTAAGGGACGGAGCAGGGAGCCTGCTTCTCTTTTTACTTAGCATTTTATTTTTTTACTTTATCACTCAAAACTGGTTGTGTCACTTTCTTCTTCATAGTTTCTGAATTTGAACTGTATTCCTTCCCTAGGTAAGACGTTATGACTCTCCCACTGTTTTTAATATTTTTTTGTCTTTAGTTTCAATAAGTTTGATTACGATGTGTCTTCAGTGTGGACTTCTTTGCCTTTATCCTGCATGAAGTTTGCTTAACTTCTCGATCTGTGGGTTTACAGATTCTGTAAAATAGGGAGTTTTCAGCTATCATTTTTGGAGTCCTTTTCCAGCCCCGTTCTTTCTCTTCTAATACTCCGAAGACACAAAAGATCTTCTGTTGTAATCCCATAGGACTGTGAATGGATTTGGTTTATTCTGTTTCTGTTTTTTCAGACTGAGTAATTTCTATTGCTCTCTCCAGTTCACTAATTTCCTATATCTCAAGCATTCTGCTGAAGCTCATTCATGGAGTTATAAAATTTTAGCTTTTGTATTTTCAGTTCTAAAATTTCCATTTGGTTAACGTTTAGGTCTTCTACTGCTTTACCGGGACTTTTTATTTCTTTGCTGAGGTTTTATATTTTTTAAAAAATTTCTTTCAAATGTGTTTGTAACAGCTCATTGAATCAGTTCGACGATGGCTGCTTTAAAACCTTTGTCACATAATTCTAACTTCTCTGTGATCTTGGTGTTGGTGTCTCTTCATTACCTTTTTAAAAATTCAGTTTGAGATCTTGTTTCTTGATTTAGCAAGTTATTTTCAGTTGAAACCAGGACATTTGGGGAATCATGAGGTTCTGGACTGTATCTAAGCCTTTGTTTTAACTGGCTCATTCTCACATTACTTTGGCAGACGAAGGTTGGGGGTGGGGGGGACAATGTCTCCACCATCTACCAGACGGAGTTAGAAGTTCAGGTTTCCCGCTCTTCCTCCATTGACAATTAAGGGAGGTGCTCCCCATTCCTGCTGGTGGGGTTGGGAGTTCCAGCTCTTTCTTAGGTTTTCAGTGATGCCTCCCTGGCTGAGGGGGATAGGAATTTCCTATTACTGTTCCCTATGTCACCACCAATGACATGATAGTATGAGGACGTGTGTGGTCTCAATAATTGGTTTTACATTCTTGTTTGAATTTATTGTGTAAATCTATTTTGGTTTTAAATATGTATAAAATTTTACAAACTTAAGTAATGCATAACTAGTCTTATATTTATATGTAGTTAACGGACTGAGGATGAAAATGTTTTGTTTAAAAGGGCTTTATACTCATGGGGCGCCTGGGTGGCTCAGTGGGTTGAGCCTCTGCCTTCCACTCAGGTCATGATCTCGGGGTCCTGGGATCGAGCCCCACATTGGGCTCTCTGCTCAGCAGGGGGCCTGCTTCCTCCTCTCTTGTCTCTGCCTGCCTTTCTGCATACTTGTGATCTTTGTCAAATAAATAAATAAAATCTTAAAAAAAAAAAAAAAGGGTTTTATACTCTTGGTTTGGCTCCGGTTGTGACCTCAGAGTCATGGGATTGAGCCCTGCATTGGGCTCTGTGCTCGGCACAATCTGCTTGAGTTTCTCTCTCTCTCCCTCTTCCCCACCTGCCCATGTTCTCCCTTTCCCCTTTCCTCTAAAATAAATCAATCAATCTTTTTTTTCCCCCCTTAAAGGGCTTTATCCTTTATACCAGTTTGAGAAACACTGATATGGGTGACTATAGGGCCTGATGCCCAAATCAAGAGTCTCTGGAGATATTCATGTTTCTGTCCAGGTTCTCTCACCCACATGAAAAGACAAAAGGGGCTGGGGTCATGACACATGGACATCATGCCAGTCTGACATAGACTTCTCATAGATAAGAGAAAAGTAAACTCTTGTTAAGGGCTCTATTAGTTTCCTGTTGCTGTTGGAACATATTACCACAAACTTACTGGCCTACAGCAACACAGATATGTTCTTCTACAGTTTTGCAGGTCAAAAGTCCAAAATCAGTTTCACTGGGCTAACATCCAGTTGTCAGCAGGGCTGGTTGACTCTGGAGGCTCCAAGGCAGAATCTGTTTCCTTGCCTTTGCCAGGTTCTAGAAGCTGCCTGCACTCTTTGGCTTGGGGTCCCCTCATCTTCAAAGCAAGCAGTGTAGCATCTTCAAATCCCTTTCTTACTCTCTGTCCTCTGCTTCTCTTATCACCTCTCCTTCTCTGACTCTGAAGCTCCTCCCTCCCTCTTGTAGGACTCTTGTGATTACACTGGGCTCACCTGGATGGCCCACGATAATCACCCTATTTCAAGACTCTTCACATACTCACATCTACAAAGTCTTTTATCATGTAAGTTAACATTTTCGGGTTCCTGCGATTTAAGATGTGGACATCTTGGGGCACCTGGGTGGCTCAGTGGGTTAAAGCCTCTGCCTTTGGCTCAGGTCATGGTCTCGGGGTCCTGGGATCGAGCCTCATGTCGGGCTCCTTGCTCAGTGGGGAGCCTGCTTCCTCCTCTCTCTCCGCCTGCCTCTCTGCCTACTTGTGATCTCTGTCTGTCAAATAAATAAATAAAATCTTTAAAAAAAAAAAAGATGTGGACATCTTTGGGGGATGTTGTTAACTTGCAGCTAAATCAAATTTTAAATGACTGACCTTTTCACTAGCAGGTAAGCTCCACCATAATGGGGATTTTTTTCAGGATTGCTCACCAGTGTTTTCTTAGTTTTCTGCTAATACAGCGGGGGTCACATTTTTATGACTGTCACTGCTGAGAAGGCAGCTTCAAAAAATCTTGGGTGTAGAGCATCCTACACAGAAGGAACAGCAAGTATAAGTACAACATTAGGCCAGAATATACTTTTTATTCATAGTAATAATAATGAATATAACATTTGTTGTGACATTGCTCATTTTATCTCAATTCTCATAAACTATCAAGTTGTTAATGTATTGCACCCATCTGAAAAGCTATTTAGATCCTAATCCAAAACATAAGCTGGCCAAACCCAGAGGGTTTCACTCAGTAGGTTTCTCATCTTTACCTTTGTGTCTCTCTCTTCTGAGCGTCATCTGGTTTTACCTGTGTCTTCTTTTCTGACTCTGCAATTTAAAAAGCTTTTGCTTACTATTAAATCAACATAAAAAACATTATACAAGGAAATATTAAGAACAACAACAAACCATGTGGCACCTGGATGGCTTAGTTGGTTAAATGTCTGACTTGATTTGGACTCAGGTCATGATATCAGGGTCCTGAGAGCAAGTCCTGTGTCAGGCTCTATGCTCAGCAAGGAGTCTGCTTG